>NC_042623.1:222937490-223274010 GCF_901001135.1 Rhinatrema bivittatum
ATTCCAATGGGACCATGTTTTGTGAAGCGACTCTGTGATAGGGATGAGGATCTGAATGTCGTCACATAGAGGTAGTGAGTTAACTTTAGGTTGGTGAGTAGATGGCAGAGCGGGAGGAGGTGGATGTTGAATAGGGTGGGTGAGAGAGAAGATCCCTGGGGGACTCCCAGCTTGGATCTGACTGGGTGGATTCTTTATTGTTGATCCTTACCTTGAAGAACCTGTTTTCAAGGAAGGATTTGAACCAATTGAATGCAGTTCCCTTGATGCCAATGTCTGCAAGTTGCTGTAATAAGATAGTGTGGTTCACGGTGTCGAAGGCCGCGGATAGATCCAGAAGAGTGAGTAGATATGATTGTCCTTTTTCCAAGTTTAGGAGGATGGTGTCCGAGAGAGAAGATAGTATGATTCCGTGTTTAGTACCTTACGGAAGCCAAATTGGTGTTGGGGCGAGGAATATCATTTTCTTCTAGGTATTCAGATAGCTGTTTTGTTTACGAATTTTTCCATGAGTTTGGCGATCATAGGCAAATTCGCTATGGGGCGGAAGTTGGCTGGGTCTGGTGATAGGTTGGGTTTTTTTTAATAAAGGTTTCAGCATTGCAAGCTTGAGTTGGTCTGGGACAAGCCCTTGAGCAAGAGAGCAGTTTATGACTTCTGCTATAGGCTTGGCAATGATATTCGGAATGGTAACGAGCAGGTTGGACGGTATGTGGTCTAACCGGTGTGAAAGGGTTTAATTTTCCTTGAGGATGGTTTCTAGTTCCAGAGAAGATGTGGACTCGAAGGATACTAGAGATGTTCATTGATGACCGGTAGAGAGTGAGAGAGGGGGCGGAGGAATGGGCGCCGAGAGGGGCGCGATAAGGGTGGCAATTTTTTTCTCAAAGTAGTCTGCCAATTCCTTGGCTTTGCTGATGGCTTGGTCGTCTAGAATGAGAGGTGTGGACGGTTTGGTGAGGGCTGATACGTAGGAGAACAAAGCTTTGGAATCGAAGATGAAGTGATGGATCTTTTTTGAGAAAAATTCTCTTTGTTCTGTTGATGACGTTCCTGTAGGCATTTAGGCGGGATTTGTAGCTCGCAAGGGTTGGGGTGGAGGGATTTTTGCGCCAACTATGTTCATAACTTCTGAAATCCTGCTGGTCCAGGATGAGGTCGCCGTGTTGGCGTCAGAAAGGTCGAGTTGAGCTAATTCGTTGGAGAGCTGCGTACTAAGGAGTTCTCTGGAACAGGGTTTCCTGAATGTTACCGAGGTAATCTGGAAAGCCTGGGGAGGGTGATCCTTGATCTCTAGGACCGTGGAGATGAGCTGGTGTTCCGACCATGGGACTGGAGAGCAAATTGGGTTGGCTGCTAGCGAGATTCCCTCATTTATGAAAATGAGGTCTAACGTGTGGCCTGCTTTGTGGGTTGGGCTGTTGACAATTTGTCTGAGACCCAAATGGCTGAGTGCGGCGAGTAGGGTTTCGCAGTTCGAGGAGAGTGGCCGGCCGTCCACATGCAGATTAAAGTCTCCCATCAGGATGGCTGGTTTGTCCGCATTGAAGTGTTTTGCGATGAGTTCGATGACCGGAGAAGGATCGGAATCTAGTGTTCCTGGGGGGGGGGGGGGGGGGGGGGGGGGGGGGGCGTAAATTAGGCCGATTTAAAGAAGGCGAATTCTAAGTTAGTTGTAGAATTTGAGAGGTGTAGTGTTAGGCCTAGCCCTTTTTTTGCAGCTAAGAACAGCCCTCCTCCTCTCTTTTGAGTCTAGGAATTGAGAGGTCGTATGATTGAATGAGGAAGAGCTGATTATTAACACTAGTGTCCGCAGGTTTCAAACCAGGTTTCTGTGATTGCACAGATGTCTGGTTTGGTTTTCTAACAGGTAGTCGTTGAGTATGTGAGTTTTTCTCGGGGTGATGGATTAGGTGTTGAATAGAGTAAGAAAGAATAATGAAAGGCAGAGTAATTGTGTGACTGATATCATCATGATGGGAATGATCCTCTGTTGACGGTTGGAAGGGAGAGCACTTGCCTTTAAATTTAGGCGGTCTGGCCAAGTGGTTGTAAATTATGGGGATAGCAAAGGAGCGCATCCTGGAGAGAGTGGGAGGTGTTGATCAGGCAGGGGAGCTGGTGAGGAGAGAGGGCGGAGCGGCGATAGCCGGTGCGGGCAGGGGTCAATCTGAGCTGTGCCTGATTGATCCTCCTCGGATTGGAGAATAGAGTTCCGGCCGAGCTAAGGGGTCTGGCCAGGAATTAAGGTCTGTGAAATGCCGGATGGATGTGAGTTGAATGCTGGATGAATGCTAGTTTCTGAGTGATGCTGGTTCTGAGGCTGGGACAAATTGATTGCTGGATGGAGGCTGGGAAGATAAATGCCAGAGTGAATTGAAGCTGAGGTTGCTTTAGTGATTGCTGGACGTGGTGATTGAAGAGATATTGGTTAGTCTGAGGTCTGCGGTGACTGCTAAGGTGGGCAATGTAATTGCAGCTAGAGAGGGCTGCGACTACACTCCGGGGCTGAATGAAGGTGCGCGCAACAAAGGGGCCTGCCCTTGTTGCGTCACCTTCGGCGCACAGCGCCTAGCCTGCCCGCGCTGATTAAAGTCCAGTCGGGGCTGTCCCCCGATTGGCTTTTCGGGCGGTGGCTTCTAATTGGCTCCGGAGGGAAGAGGAGGAGCGGCCCAAGTCCCGGCTGCTTGTGGTCGGCGCTGGCGGCAGTTGTGGGTAAGAGGTTTAAAAGGCCTTACCCCAGCGGGTCTCCGGCACCGAACGCGCAGGCCTGGCCTCAACTCAGAGAGCCGCGATGGAAGAAGAAAGGTTAATTAGGGAATAGCCACTGCTATTAACTGCATCAGTAGCATGAGATCTTCTAGTGTTTGGGTAATTGCCAGGTTCGGCCTCTGTTGGAAACAGGATGTTGGGCTTGATGGTCTGACCCAGCATGGCAACTTCTTAGGTTCTTATTATCCAAAAGTGTAAATAACTGATTCACATCCATCCGTTCTAGACCTCTCATGATTTTAAAGACCTCTATCCTATCCTCCCTCAGCAGTCTCTTCTCCAAGCTGAACAGCCCTAACCTCTTTAGCCTTTCCTCAGAGGAGCTGTTCCATCCCCTTTATCATTTTTGTTGCCTTTCTCCGTACCTTCTCCAGTGCAAACTGTGCTTACTTTTACCTGCATTTAGAGTGGGCGATAACACAGAGCCCATTTCCATGTGTAGAATAGTGTTTTTACCCATGGAAATGTCTGATTATTATCCTCTATGGTGCCTCTCTAAAATATAATCAAATTGTGTGGCATTGTTTCTTGAAAGGACCCTCCCCCTCCACCCAACTGATAAGATGTGCTTAAGAGAGTCCATTTTTTCTCTCTCTAGGACTTTAGGTTTATGGCTGAATTGTTTACTGTTTAAAAATCATAATTTTGTAATGAAAAATTATGTACAGAAGAAACGAACACAAATCTGTGAATATAGCTTTTCCTTAGGCAATAATCAAAGCAAAGACACCAGCACAGTTTTGCTTTAAATTATTGGTTTTAAACTCGATGGATAAAAAGTATCCATCAGGTCTTTGCAGAAAGGTACGTTCTGGCCAACTCACACTTTTGTCTGCATTTGAACATTTATTTTGGGAGTGTAAGCAAGGTGTTTTCCGCTCACAAAATGAGAGCGCTAAAATGGGAGCACCACTAAGCACCCTGATATGGAAATTTTGTGTGAATAAGTGTATTGCACATTACTCCCTGATACACAGGCCAATACAGAACGGTGCGCTCGGCCGAGTGCACCATTAGCCCTCGTTTGCACGCTCGTTTTTGACTCGCTATTATTACCCCTTATACAATAAGGGGTAATTGCGCTTGGAAAACATGCGACCAGCCCCCCCGAAACTAATAGAGCTCATCACAGGCTCATCAACATGCATTTGCATATTAGGTATTCACCCGCAATACAGAAAGCAAAATGTGCAGACAAGCCGCACATTTTACACTCATAAATTAACTCCTGCCAAAGGCTGGAGTTAATTTCAGACAGCACTGGGCAAGTGTACAGAAAAGCAGAAAAAACTGCTTTTCTGTACACCCTCCAACTTAATATCATAGCGATATTAAGTCGGAGGACCAAAAATAAAAATCTTAAAAAAAAAAATTCTGCCCGTGGGTTGAAAAACAGATGCCTCAATTTTGCCGGTGTCCGTGTTCCGAACCCGTGGCTTTCAGCAGGTTTGACAACCGACGCCGGTAAATTAAGCATCGGCTGTCAGACCTGCTGACAGCCGCCGCTTCCGCCAATAGGAGGCGCTAGGGACGTGCTAGTGGTCCCTAGCGCCTCCTCATTAGCACGGGCCCTAATTTAAATACTGAATCGCACGCCCAGGAGAGGTACCCGGGCGCACGTTGGGAGAGCAGGCGCTTGCCTGGAGCACCGGCTCTCCCGCACAGTTTACTGTATGGACCTGTATGAGAGGGCCATTCACCCGGCCAGGATTTCTTAGTGCTGATAACTCCAGGGTCAGAGATGGAGTTAATTTCAGCACCACTTGCTCTGGCATTTAAAACAGTGAAAAACAGAAAAAAGTCAAAACACACTTCTCAGATAAGTACTTATCCTGGTAATAGTGACAGTTGCTGCTAATGCATTCAGTACTTCTGGATTAAGTTAGTATTTATCGGGGAACCCCAACCCAGTCTGCATGTCAGGGGACCAGACCCCCCCACCCCCAAGTTAAAATGCGCACTCATCCTGTGCTAAACGCTTATTTTACAAGCATCCTGCTTTATTATAATCGCAATTCATTAGCATATCATCAGCTAAAAAATATAGTCTGAGTATTAAAACTGTTCCTGACATCCAGAAATTTGCATCGGCTGTGAATTTGTATCTATGCATCCACTTTTAATTATTTACCCCATAGTCACCTACCTGAATCTCCACTTAAAAAAAATCGGGTAGTTTTCTCCTATTTCACTTCTAGAGAACAGTAAAATATTATTTGGGCACAAGGAAGTCTACATGCCCTTCTGTCTGCAAATTTTACATTTTTGGTATTTCCATTAAATACTTAGCTTTCTGATAGTAATGATTAGCTCAGAGAAGAACGGCACTTTCAGTTCAGAATCTGAATACTCTTCTTTCTTTCCAGAAAGACATGAATAAAGGGAATAGTTATCTAAAGCCATATTTCAAAAATACAAATTAAGCAGCACAGTCAACTCTCTCACCACCATTTCCCCAGTTCCTTAAACTTAAAACGCTCTAGAGTAGCATTTTCAGGTGGCAGCACGTTGCGAAGCAAGCCTCGTCTTTCCCTGCTACATATTTATTTTTCACCAAGGTGATGAGGAAGAATTATGTGGCGTGTTCCGTCCACTGTACACAGCGGAAATCTCCACTGGCCTGTACAGCGAGATCCGTTGGAGGTAAACGAGAGCTGTAGCCGGAAAATGCAAAGAAAAAAAGCGAATATGAGACCTCCCTACAAAATTCCTTCCCATTCCCGAAAGACTGTGGTTAACATCCCGCTTTAAGCTTGACAGTACCTGGTCGCATGGCATAAGATGTTTGCGTTCTCACACACTACCTCTTTCACCGCGTGTTCACGCCAAGTCCAGGCTATGGAACACGGCGCATGTGGGCGCCTATGAATGACGTATTACCAAGCGAGAAAGACAGACCACGTGATCGGATCAACGTAGTTCGGCGACCATCTTTCAACAGGGGCGTAGCTCTACTGCTTTGTCATTTAATCTTATTTATTTATTTGTACTGATTTCAAGAAGAGTGAAAATGTTCTAGAAACATTATTTATGTATTGCTATTTGTCAGACATTCTAGGCAAGTTAAAAATTCAATGAAAGCAGCAAACATAAATGAACAAACACTACTGACTTCGAGAAGAAACCTGCAGGTCGATACAGTACAGTACGCTCCGGAGGAGCGCACTGTTAGCCCGCGATTGGCCACGCGTTTTCGACGCGCTATTCTTACCCCTTCGGGCCGATACAATAAAATTCGCAGGAGAGCAGTATGCAAATCAGGGCCCACGGTAAAAGGATGCGCTAGGGACACTAGAGTGCCCATAGCGCCTCCTTTTGACAGGAGCGGCGGCTGTCAGCAAGTTTGACAGCCGACGCTCAATTTTACTGCTGTCGGTTCTCAAACCCTGACAGGTCGGAAGACGGACGCCGGCATAATTGAGTGTCTGTCTTCTGACCCGCAGGCTGCCGGCCGATTTAAAATTTATTTTTTTTAATTTTTGATTTGTTTTTTAATTTTGGGGTGTACAGAAAAGCAGTTTTTTTCTGCTTTTCTGTACACTTTCCCGGTGCCGGCAGGCGTTAATTTCTGAAAATAAAATGTGCGGCTTGGCTGTACATTTTACTTTCTGTATTGCACGGGAATAACTAATAGGGCCATCAACATGCATTTGCATGTTGCGGGCGCTATTAGTTTCGGGGGCTTGGCCGCGCGTTTTTGATGCGCTATTACCCCTTACTGTCAGGTCGATCCAGTAAAGTGTGCTCCGTCGGAGCGCACTGTCACCCTGCTCTGGACGCGTGTTTTCCCTTACCCCTTATTCAGTAAGGGGAGGAAAACACGCGGCCCACCCGCGGCACCTAATAGCGCCCTCAACATGCAAATGCATGTTGATGGCCCTATTAGGTATTCCCTAGCGATCCAGTAAGTAAAATGTGCAGCCAAGCCGCACATTTTACTCTAAGAAATTAGCGCCGCCCAAAGGTCGGCGCTAATTTCTTCCGGCGCCAGGAAAGTGCACAGAAAAGCAGTAAAAACTGCTTTTCTGTGCACCCTCCGACTTAATATCATAGCGATATTAAGTCGGAGGTCCCCAAAAGTAAAAAAAAGTAAAAAAAAAAAAAATTTTTTGAATTCGGCCCGCGGCTGTCGGGCCGAAAACCGGACGCTCAATTTTGCCGGCGTCCGGTTTCCGAGCCCGTGGCTGTCAGCAGGCTCGAGAACCGACGCCGGCAAAATTGAGCGTCGGCTGTCAAACCCGCTGACAGCCGCCGCTCCAGGCCAAAAGGAGGCGCTAGGGACGCGCTAGTGTCCCTAGCGCCTCCTTTTCCCCGTTTGCACCGCGTCGCCTCATTTGAATAGTGGATCGCTCACACCGGCGAGGGGCCGGTGCGCGCGCCGGGAGAGCGGGCGTTCGTCCGCTCTCCCACGGACTTTACTGGATTGGGCTGTGTATAAGGGGTAAAAATAGCACGTCGAAAACACGCAGCCAAACGCGGGCTAACAGTGCGCACTGTACCGTATCGGCCTGACAGGGGTAATAGCGCGTCGAAAACGCGTCACCAACCCCCCCGAAACTAATAGCACCCGCAACATGCAAATGCATGTTGATGGGCCTATTAGTTGTTCCCACGCCATACAGAATGTAAAAGGCTGGCGTTAATTTCTGCCGACACCGGGAAAGTGTACACAAAAGCAGAAAAAACTGCTTTTCTGTACACCCTCTGACTTAATATCATAGCTATATTAAGACGGAAGCCCCAAAATTTAAAGAAAATTTAAAAAAAAATTAAAAATCGGCCCAAGACCCACGGGTCAGAAGACGGACGCTCAATTATGCCGGCGTCTGTTTTCCGAACCCGTGGGTGTCAGCAGGTTTGAGAATCAACGCCGGCAAAATTGAATGTCGGCTGTCAAACCCGCTGACAGCCGCCACACCTGTCAAAAAGTAGCGCAAGGGACACGCTAGTGTCCCTAGCACATTCTTTTACCACAGGCCTTCATTTAAATACTTGATTGCGCGCCCAGAAGAGTGGCCTGGGCACGCGTTGGGAGAGTGGGCGCTCGCCTCGGAGCGCCAGCTCTCCCGACGATTTTACTGTATCGGCCTGTTGGAAAACTATGGATGGAGTTTGTCCTTGTGATTGACTTAGCCACTTAATGCAATGTCATAATATATCTTGCTGAATAAGCATGTGGGTAAAAATGAGCTGATCAATATAGTGTATCTGGATTTTGTGAAGAGATGATAAAATCTCTTGTGAGAGACTTCTGAGGAAATTACAAAGTCATGGGTTAGGAGGCAATGAGAGAAAATGACCAATAATGTTGAGATTACTACCTGATAATCTCCTTTTCCTTAGTGTAGACAGATGGACTCAGAACGAATGGGATAGTATCCGCGTGCTAGCAGTTTGGAGACGGATCTGACGTCAGTACGGGGGTATATATATCCCCACAGGAAGCGTAGCAACTCAGTAATCTTCCTTGTAAAAGCTGTTATGGAAATGTGTACTGACGCTCAGTAAAAAGTGAAAACAGGATTCCCCTGACCGATTGATAGTAGCTGGAGACCGCCAGTATTCACAACCGGAAGGCGTTAACACCAGGTAGAGTGTACGCTCTCATGGAAGAGAAGACATGGCTTACCTTGAATCGGTGAAACCCATGTACACAGGCAGCTGGGCGGGATGCTGAGTCCATCTGTCTACTCTAAGGAAAAGGAGATTATCAGGTAGTAATCTCAACATTTCCTGGCGTGTAGCCAGATGGACTCAGAACGAATGGGATGTACAAAAGCTTTACTCCCAGCCTGGGCGGGAGGCTGCTTGAGGCCCAATACCGCCCTCATAAATGCTGAGTCCTCCCTGGCCTGGACATCCAGACGGTAGAACCTGGAGAAGCTATGGAGGGAGGACCACGTCGCCGCTTTACAGATTTCTGCAGGCGACAGCATCCTGGATTCAGCCCAGGATGTCGCTTGTGCTCTGGTAGAATGAGCCTTAACTTGTAGAGGCGGAGACTTCCCGGCTTCTACGTAAGCTGCTCTGATAACTTCTTTAATCCAGCGGGCGATGGTGGGCCGCGAGGCCGCTTCACCTTGCTTCTTCCCGCTGTGCAGGACGAACAGATGGTCCGTCTTTCGTAGTTGTTGTGTCACTTCCAGATATCTGGGCAGCATTCTGCCAATGTCGAGATAGCGTAATAGACGCCCGTCTTCAGATTTCTTCAAACCCGCCGTGGTAGGCAAGGATATGGTTTGGTTAAGATGAAACTGTGAAACCACTTTCGGTAGAAAGGAGGGGACCGTCCGAAGAAGGATAGCCTCCGGAGTGATTCTGAGAAAGGGATCACAGCAGGAAAGTGCCTGTAGCTCTGAGATGCCGCGTGCCGAACACACCGCCAGCAAGAACACCATCTTCAAGGTTAGAGAACGGAGAGACAAGCCCCGAAGGGGTCTGAAGGTGGATCCCGCGAGGAAATCCAAAACAAGGTTGAGGTTCCACAAAGGCACAGGCCACTTCAGTGGCGGACGAATATGCTTGACTCCTTGCAGGAAGTGAAAAATATCTGGGTGCTTGGCGATGGTCTTGCCATCCCTCCTGGGACCATAGCAAGACAGCGCAGCCACCTGAACCTTGATGGAGCTGAGGGACAGGCCCTTCTGAAGTCCATCCTGCAGGAAATCCAACACAATAGGGATTGTGGTTGCATGTGGATTGGTGCCGTGAGTGTCGCACCATGCTTCAAATACTCTCCAGATCCGGATGTATGTGAGGGATGTGGAAAACTTGCGAGCTCGGAGGAGGGTATCAATCACGGGCTCCGAGTAACCCCTCTTCTTCAATCTAGCCCTCTCAAGGGCCATACCGTAAGAGAGAATTGAGCTGGATCCTCGTGAAGAATGGGACCTTGATGTAGAAGGTCCCGGAGAGGAGGCAGGGGAAGAGGCTCCCCTGCCAGTAGTCTTCTCATGTCCGCGTACCAGGGTCTTCTTGGCCAGTCTGGCGCCACTAGAAGAACTAGGCCCCGGTGTCTCTGAATCTTGCGGATGCCAGCGCCTAGCAGAGGCCACAGAGGAAAGGCGTACAGTAGAGTCCCTGGAGGCCATGGCTGAACCAGGGCATCGATTCCGTGAGAACGGGTCGCGCTTGCGGCTGAAGTATCTGGGTACTTGAGCGTTGGACTTGTCCGCCAGTAAATCCATGTCCGAAATCCCCCAATGATCCACAATCATCTGGAAGGCTGTGGGTGAGAACATAAGAACATAAGAAAATGCCATACTGGGTCAGACCAAGGGTCCATCAAGCCCAGCATCCTGTTTCCAACAGTGGCCAATCTAGGTCATAAGAACCTGGCAAGTACCCAAAAACTAAGTCTATTCCATGTTACTGTTGCTAATGGCAGTGGCTATTCTCTAAGTGAACTTAATAGCAGGTAATGGACTTCTCCTCCAAGAACTTATCCAATCCTTTTTTAAACACAGCTATACTAACTGCACTGACTACATCCCCTGGTAACAAATTCCAGAGTTTAATTGTGCGTTGAGTAAAAAAGAACTTTCTCCGATTAGTTTTAAGTTTTAAGAGAGCCGCCACTCTCCCGGATTTAGGCTTTCTCTGCTGAGGAAGTCTGCTGTGGTATTGTCCTTCCCGGCAATGTGGACAGCGGAGATGTCCTGAAGATTCACCTCTGCCCAAGTCATCAGAGGGGCGATCTCCAGAGATACCTGTTGGCTTCTGGATCCGCCCTGACGGTTGATGTATGCCACCGTGGTGGCGTTGTCGGACATCACTCTGACTGCTCTGTTCTTCAGTCTGTGAGCAAATCGAAGGCATGCCAATCGGACTGCCCGGGCCTCTAGACGGTTGATGTTCCACGCTGACTCTTCTCTGTTCCACCGCCCTTGTGCGGTGAGTTCTTCGCAGTGTGCTCCCCAGCCGCTCAGGCTGGCATCTGTGGTGAGCAAGATCCACGTGGGTGAGGACATCTTCGACCCCCTGCTCATGTGGTTGGACTGCAACCACCACCACAACTGGGTCCGCACTCTGGCTGGCAGAGGTAGGTGCGTGGAATAGTTCCATAGACGGGGGCTCCAGCGAGAGAGCAGGGCGTGTTATAGAGGTCTCATATGGGCCCTCGCCCAAGGTACCACTTCCAGGGTAGATGCCATGAGACCAAGAACCTGCAGATAATCCCACGCTATGGGCCGACTGGCTCCCATCAAATACTGGATACGCTGCTGAAGTTTCAACTTTCTCTTGGTTGTGAGACTGACTGTGTCTGCCCGGGTGTCGAACTGTACTCCCAGGTATTCCAGTGACTGGGAAGGCTGTAGGCAGCTCTTGCTGAGGTTGATTACCCAGCCCAAGCTTTCCAGAAGGGCGATCACTCTGTTGGTTGTCCGAAGGCTCTCCTCTCATGATTTCACCCTGATCAGCCAGTCGTCTAGGTAGGGATGGACCAGAATTCCTTCCCGCCTGAGTGCCGCCGCTACCACTACTACCACCTTGGTGAATGTCCGTGGTGACGTTGCCAACCCGAAGGGCAGAGCCCGAAACTGGAAGTGGCGGCCTAGAACCTTGAAGCGTAGGTAGCGCTGATGATCCGGATGGATCGGGATATGCAGGTATGCCTCTGACAGGTCTAATGCCGTGAGGAATTCTCCTGGCTGTACTGCGGCCTTGACGGAGCATAGAGTTTCCATGCGAAACCTCGGTACCCGTAAGTATTGATTGACTGACTTGAGGTCCAGGACAGGCCGAAAGGTACCCCCTTTCTTGGGTACCATGAAATAAATGGAATAATGTCCAGAATTCACTTCCCAGGCAGGTACTGGGATGATGGCTTTCAAGGACAGGAGCCTCGCCAGGGTAGCTTCCAATGCTGCCTTCTTGTGTATGGGACATGAAGATTCCACAAACTTGTCCGGAGGGAGATGATGAAAGTCCAGATAATATCCCTCCCGGATAACGGCGAGGACCCACTGGTCCGACGTAATCTCGACCCATCTGGGGTAGAAGAGGGTTAACCTGCCCCCTATGGCTCCGTCCCCCAGATGAATCGGCGGATTCTCATTGGGAGGCGCGGCCGGGACCCGGGCCCGCTCCCCTCTTGCGCTGCTTGGTCCGAAAGGACTGATTCCTGGCCGGAGGACGTGGTGCCTGGTAGCGACCCCTGTAAGGAACGAAACGCTGGGAACTCCTGCCCCTGGAGGGCCTTGGAAAGGCGCGCTGGCCCCTTCTGAACCGATCTTCCGGCAATCTGGGCACTGGAAAGGCACTCCATGTACTGGCCAGTTTATCAAGGTCGCTGCCAAATAGAAAGGAGCCCTTGAAGGGCAATCTGGTGAGGCGTGTCTTAGAAGGCGCATCAGCTGACCATCTCCGGATCCAGAGCTGCCTCCTGGCAGCCACGGAGGATGAAATCCCTTTAGCTGTTGTCCGGACCAGGTCAGATGCCGCATCTGTAAGGAACGAAAGAGCGGATTCCATGTCCGCCGCTGGAGCATTGTTTCTAACCTGTGATAAACAGGCACGCGTCACCACCGTGCAGCAGGTGGCGATCCGCAAAGATAAAGCTGCCACCTCAAAGGTCTGTCTCAGAATGGTGTCCAGTCGCCGGTCATGAGGCTCCCTGAGGGCCGTCCCCCCTTCAACTGGAATGGTAGTGCGCTTGACCACAGCGCTAATCAAGGCATCCACCTGAGGGCATGCCAGCAGGTCCTGGATAGCCTGTGCCAATGGGTACATGCTCTTCAGAGCCCGACTCCCTTTGAAGGAAGCCGCTGGTGCCGCCCATTCTAAATCTATCAGTTGTTGTGCCGCTTGTAAGAATGGAAAATGGCGGGCTGTAGGACGAAGACCTTCTAGCAGGGGGTTCTGTGCAGAGGGTACCGAAGCGCTGGGACCTGTAATATCCAATTCTGCCAGGCACTGAGACACCAGGTCGGAGAGATCCTCTTTAGGGAAGAACCGCCTCATGGTTCTATATGGCTCAGTCCCTGGGGGAAGGTCCCCCTCGTCCGGGAGTTCGGACTCATCCTGTGAGACCTCCTGGTCTGACTGATCCGGGCTGTCCAGCGGTGGGAAGTCCTGCTCGCGATAAGGGCATGAGGGTCCAGGAACCGGATCCGTAGGAGCCGCCACCGCAGCAGCAGTTGCAGCAGCCGCCGCAGGCGCAGCCACCACAGGAACCACAGGAACAGCAGGAACCGCAGGGCCTGGACGGGAAGCCGTTTGCATCTGTACGAAGGCATGAATCCCCTTAAAGAGATCCACCCAGGAAATTGAAGCAGCCTCCAATCGCCGGGGTACAAGCTCCCCCGGGATTCCTGATTGGTCGAGACTGCCCCCTAACTCCGGGGTAGCCCCTGGGGAACTGTCCACAAATCGTGACTGAGACCGGTCCTGGCCTGAGGGTCGCACGGCCTCCTCACATTGGGCACATAGAGAGTCTGGCTCATCACTGCGCGTGGCCCTAAGCTGGCATGCAGAGCAGAGGCCAAGGGCTGCAATGCCTGAGGCAGGCGGCGCCGTCGCTGAAGACTCTGCTGTGTTCTGATCCATTGAACAATATGCGCTGAATGCGACAGGCGCCCAATAATAGTCTGCGGCAGCAAGAGGCGCGTAATACAACAGGCGCTCAATAATAGTATGCGGCAGCAAGAGGCGCTTAATACAACAGGCGCTCCATAAGAATATGCGGTAGCAAGAGGCGCTTAATACAACCGGCGCTCAATAATAATATGCGGTAGCAAGAGGCGCTTAATACAACAGGCGCTCAAGAATAGTATGCGGCAACAAGAGGTGCTTAATACAACAGGCGCTCAATAAGAATATGCGGTAGCAAGAGGCGCTTAATAGAACAGGCGCACAGCAACAATATGCGGCAGCAATAGGCTCAACGTGTGCACAGCAATAGGCGGCCAAGAAACCAGCTCAATGGTATGCAATAGGCACTCAGCAATATGCAGGTAGCAATATACGCACAATGGCATTCAATTGACTCTCAGCAATATGCAGTTAACAATATACGCTCAATGGCCTCCAATAGGCTGTCAGTAATAAGCGGGCAGCAATAAACGCACAATTTGCCTTCAATAGGCTGGCAGCAATAAGCGGTTAGCCAGATACGCTCAATTTGCATTCAATAGGCTTTCAGTAATAAGCGGTCAGCAATATATGCACAATTTGCATTCAATAGGCTGGCAGCAATAAGCGGTTAGCCATATACGCCCAATTTGCATTCAATAGGCTTTCAGTAATAAGCGGTCAGCAATATACGCTCAATTTGCATTCAATAGGCTGTCAGCAATATGCGGCTAGCGATATACGCTCAGTGGCATTCAATAGGCGCTCAGCAATTCACAGAAACAAAGCCATATACGCACAAGGAGGAAGAAAGCCGCGCCTATTACGGGCGTGGAGTACCTGAGCAAGGCTCCAAAATGGCGTCCTCCACGGCGTGCCACGCCGCCGATCCTCTCACTTCGGAGACCCGTAGGAAGAGATGTACGCCTTACCAGCTTCTGCACTTCCCGGCTGGAACACAGGCGGTCTCCGGCTGCGGGGGAAGGGACCACCTCACCGCCGCAATTGAGGATATGCACCCGCTACCTCGTCCACGCAGGGACCGAGGGCCTCGTATGCCTCACCCGAACCTCGCCCGGGGGCTGTGTCACTGCCGTGCCTCGGCAGGACCGAGGACTTCCACCGCCGGGGAAGCACGGCAATCACCCCGGGAGCTCAATTGGGGGAGGAACCCTGGGGTATCTACCGCAGGAGGGCGGGGCTCTAAAGTTGAATAGACAGGAAACACAAAGTAGAATCTAGAATGATAAGAAAAGAGAAAAATTAAAGTAGTCTTGGAAAGCACGCTCAACTAGCGTGCAGGCACTCCAAACTGCTTTGGAGACGGAAATTACTGAGTTGCTACGCTTCCTGTGGGGATATATATACCCCCGTGCTGACGTCAGATCTGTCTCCAACTGCTAGCACGCGGATACTATCCCATTCGTTCTGAGTCCATCTGGCTACACGCCAGGAAATATTCGTTTGATGTGATCAAGTAGCACAGGCCTAGGCAAGTTTTCCACTTGGGGAGGTTTTTAGGGCCATCTGTGCGGGAGATGCATGGAGGTCACACAGCAGAGCTTTCTCTGTTGCGGTCAGGACTTAATTTGTGGGGGAACAGCCAGGAAAGCAGTTCCAGCATTTCTTTTTAGACTTAAGAGGCAAAGCAGTAAGGGTGTTCTTCTCCATCTCCTCCCTTCCAGGCAGCCTGCAGAGAAGAGAAGAGGAGAAGAAGGGGTGATCCTGGAGCACACAGTGAAAAGTCATTCTGCCCCCTAATCTGGCCCTTTGCTTCTTGTTCCCACCCACCTTCTCCAGTATTGCAGGAAACAAGAGAAAAGGGTGATACTAATATAAACAAGTTGAAGCCAGGGGCGGCTCAAGGCAATCTGCTGCCTGAAGCAAGAGAGACAAAAGTGCCCTTCCCCAAAGTATGCCATAGGTCCAAATAGTGAGGATGCTAAGGTTAGAAGGTTCCCACTTGGAGTCTGGCCCTTTTGGTAATTTGAAATGCTGGAAGGGGAAATGCAGAAGTTAGGGTTGCCAGAGAAGTGACAGAAAGAGCAACAGTGATAATATTTCTAGGAAGCCGGTAATCCTATACCACTCCTAGGAATCCTACCATCTGTCCCCTGGGGATGTGGGAAATGAGTGAATGTTAGGGTCTGTGTGTAGTGCACTCTTTCAGGCCAGTGCAAGGATATTAGGCATCCCAGACAAACCTTATAGTCTCCTACCTCCAGCCCTCCCAATAGTTAAAAATTATATATTTATTTTTAAATTCCCCTACCCAGAAAGAAAGATTTTAAATGAAAAAGGACATTCAATGGTTTTCTGAAATAGAAATATCACTTGCAATAACATGTATAGTATATTTAAAGGCACTGCTGTGGTACCAACCAAAAAAACCTGCAAAAAATCCCTTGGAACTCATGATATTAGGCCTATTTTAATGCATGTTAGATGTTAGTTAAGCCATGAGTAAACTGAATTACAATTGTAATATAGTAAACTCCCATACCAAAAGTGCTCTATCTGCCACCACTCAAACAGTAACAAGTCTACCTATAAAAAAGTAATACACCAGGCCCTAAAATACCAATACACCTCCTATAAGGAAAACAGAAAAAGCCAAACTGTTTTAGAGCCCTACACAGAAACTACACACCAGCAGAATACCTTACCTTGGTTATAAATACAGAGCTCAGATAGAACCCCCACCAAATAGAGAATAAAGAGAAAGGTAATAAACATAAACGTGCAGACAAACTGAAGTGGAAACCACGTACTGGACTCTGTATGCATTGCAACAATGGAAAAACAGAAACAAGCATTCCTCAAAAAATAAAATTAGGAAATATAAAACAATAATAAACAAATAGAATAATACCTGATAAACTCATGAAAGAGAGAACACACCTCTGGGAAGACCTTCAAGAACTCAACTATTTATATCACTATAGGAGGGACCCAGAAAACAAATCGGAAGCCGATCCAAGGTTGCTGTGTAGCAGTAAAAAAAGTGGAGATCTGTGTATAAGAAAGACCTTTATTGGAAATTGCCCGACTCTGGCCGAGTTTCGCTCTTTGTCGAGAGCTGCCTCAGGGGCTATGATTGCTATCAGCAGGGTAGACGGTACGAAGTTTTTCTCCCGCTTTGTCTATTGAGTTGTGTGATTATACCATTTGTGTTCAATTTGTTCCTTCTGTGTCACAGCAGCAGGACTCCGTGGACACAAACCACAGTTCTTTCTAAGCAGTCAGATGGAATACGGATTTATACAAACCCTGGAGACATAAATAAAGAATTGTGATCACTACATTCCAAGTTGGATTATGCATTGACCCGATCCAGATCACACAGAAGGAACAAATTGAACACAAATGGCAGGAGCTAGTAGAGGTGTACGGAACTTGTTGCCAAATCGGCTAGCTGAGGGCAAAGGTGGAGCTTAAGTACCTGATCCGATGACATCATCAAATAGGGACGCCCCAGAGGTTCCCACCGAAGAGGCTTCAAGGGAGGGCCCGGTGGCGCGCGCGCACGCCTAGGAAGGCCCAGAGACGACGTAGATTGCGGCTGCGTCTCAGCCGCCACGAGGAGCCATGGGGAACGCAGTGATAGAGATTGATCTGTGTCACAAGCAGACCCTGGAAGGACTGGAGAACGGTGCAGGATGTAAGTAAGCGCGGTCAAAGCTATCTGCAACCGACGGGCATAACAGTACACCCCCCCCCCTTTAAGGCCTCTCCCCAGGGGTTTGGGTTTGCGAGGATGCTTAGCGTTAAACTGCCGAAGGAGATTCTTGTCCAGGATATTGGCCATGGGTTCCCAGCTGTTCTCCTCAGGCCCAAAGCCCTCCCATGAGAGGAGGTATTTCCATTTTCTTCCATGTTTCCTAATTCTAGGACATCTCGGACCCAATAGGTGACATCTGCTTCTGAAGATAGCGGTAAGGGATCCGGTGCTTTCTTAGAAAACCCTGAGAGAATCAGGCTTGAGTAGAGAAACGTGAAAGGCATTGTGAATTTTGAGCGAGGAAGGCAGCTGTAGTCGGTAGGTAATGGGACCCAGACGGCGAAGCACCGGAAAGGGGCCAATGTACCTAGGAGCAAAGTGGGCAGAAGGCAGCTTGAGCTGAATAAATTTGGTACTGAGCTAAATCTTATCCCCAGGCTGGAACTGGGGTGCTGTGCGATGATGGGCATCAAAGGCCTTCTTCGATCTCTGGGCAGCTTGCTTAGGGTATTTTGCCACAGTTGATGCAATTCTTGGGCAGTAGCTTGCATTGCTGGGGAAGCCACTGAGAGCGGGAGTGGGAGTGGAGGCAAAGGTTGGCGCCCATAGACCACTTGGAAGGGCGACGAACCAGTGGAAGTGAACAGATGGGAATTTAATGCGAACTCCACCCAAGGAAGGAGGTCGGCCCAGTTGTCCTGCCGCAAACTCACGTAGACTCACAAGAATTGCTTTAGAGTTCTATTGGTCCTCTCTGTTTAGCCATTGGCTTGAGGGTGGTAAGCCGAGGTGAAGTCTAAGAAAATATTAAAGTTCTTGCAAAGAGATTTCCAGAAGCGTGCGGTGAATTGAACCCCACAGTCTGAGAGAATATGCTTGGGAAGACCGTGGAGCCAGAACACATGCCGAAAGAACAATTTGGCCAGCTGGGGTGCTGTAGGAAGACCGGGTAGAGCCACAAAGTGTGCCATCTTAGAGAAGCGATCGACAGTGACCCATATGGTGTTATTCCCTTTGGAAACGGGTAAATCCACAATAAAGTCTGTAGCAATATGGGTCCAATGTTCTCTCGGAATGGGGAGTGGCTGTAAGAGTGGCTGCAGGAGGCTTATGATGGGCACACAGGGCAGGATTCGACGTAAGAACATAAGAAATTGCCATGCTGGGTCAGACCAAGGGTCCATCAAGCCTGTTTCCAATAGAGGCCAAAACCAGGCCACAAGAACCTGGCAATTACCCAAACACTAAGAAGCTTGGGTATCCTTCTGAATTGTGGGCCACCAGTAGTACCGCTGCAGAGTGGAGAGAGTCCTGGACTGACCCGGATACCCGGAGGTCAAAGAGTTGTAAACCCATTGCAAACCTTTCATCTTAGCAGGCAAGGGACCACCGTCTTCCCTAGTGGTACTGGGAAGGTGGTAGACAAAATGACCTTAGCAGGATCTATTATAAGCCGAGGGGTTATCAGGAACATCCTCAATGACGAATGTCCTGGAGAGGACGTCAGCACGACCATTCTTATTGGCTGGGTGATAATGCAGTATGAAATTGAATCGAGTAAAGAAGAGGGACCAGCGGGCCTGGTGATAATTTAAACGCTGAGCATGATGTAGATACTCGAGACTTATATGATCTGTGTATACGGTAATCTGGTGTTGTGCACCTTCGAGCCAGGGTCGCCATTCCTCAAAGGCCAACAATTCTTTATCCCTGATGGTGTAATTATGTTCCGCTGGCGAGAAGTGTCGGGGGAAAAAAAGAACAGGGGTGCAGAGTGTGAGTAGTAGAGTATTGGCTCAGTATGGCTCCTACTCCAACATTGGAGGCGTCGACCTCAACCACAAACAGAAGCGTAGGATCCGGATGGCGGAGACAAGGTTCCTTCAGGAAGGCAGTCTTGAGGTCCTGAAAGGTGGTCATAGCTTCGGGCGACCACTGGGAGGGGTTGGCCCCTTTGTGAGTCATGGTCATGAGTGATGCGGTCAGCATGGAATAATGGTGGATAAAAGAGCGATAATAATTGGCGAAGCCAAGGAATCTCTGGAGAGCCTTGAGGCCTGTGGGTTGAGGCCAATCACGGATGCTCTTTAATTTTTGAGGATCCATTTGAAACCCTTGGCTAGACACCAGGTAGCCCAGGAAAGGAACGGTCTCTTGTTCGAAGGAGCACTTTTCAAGCTTGGCGAAAAGTTTATTATCTCGCAGCTGCTGGAGGACATGAGAGACATCCTGGCAATGGCTAGGCAGGTCTTGAGAGAAGATGAGAATATCGTCGAGGTATACAACTATGCACTGGTAAAGCATATCTCTGAAAACCTCTTTCATCAAGTTTTGGAATACCGCGAGCACGTTGCAAAGCCCGAACGGCATCACAAGGTATTCAAAGTGACCGTCACGTGTGTTAAAGATGGTCTTCCACTCGTCGCCCTCACGGATACGGACCAAATTATAGGCTCCACGAAGGTCTAACTTTGAAAAGATCTTAGCTCCTTGAAGCCTGTCGAAAAGCTCAGAGATGAGTGGCAGTGGGTAGCGATCCTTGAGAGTAATTTCGTTTAGACCACGGTAATCGCAGGGACGGAGGGAGCCATCTTTTTTCCCTACAAAGAAAAACCCTGCTCCTGCAGGGGACTTGGAGGGCCAGATGAACCCTTTGGCCAAGTTCTCACGAATGTATTCTGACATGGCTTGGGTCTCAATCTGTGAGAGAGGGTAGATCCTAACCCAAGGAGTCTCCGTGTTGGGCAGTAAATTTATCGCGCAGTCATAGGAGCGATGAGGAGGTAACGTGTCCGCAGCCTTCTTTGAGAACACATCGGAGAAGGATGCATATTGTGGTGGAAGGCCCAGTAGAGAGGGCTCTGTAGTCAGACAAGGCAGTGGAGAGACGGGTTCCAAGCAGTTCTTATGGCAAGCATGGCCTCAACGAGAGAACTGTAGGGTGGCCCAATCGAACTGTGGAGTGTGCTGCTGGAGCCAGGGCAATCCCAATACTACGGGATGGATGGCCTTGTCCAATATAAGGAATGAGATGGTTTCCACGTGCAGAGACCCGGTGCGTAGCTGGATGGGAGCCGTGGTGTGGGTAACCTCACCAGGAAGAGGTTCCCCATGAATAGACGAGAGTAGTAAGTGCACAGGAGAGCGGATGGTGGGGATCCGTAGGTGTTCAGTGAGTTGCTTTAATATGAAGTTTCCACCAGCCCCGGAGTCCACCAGTGCCAAGGTATGAAACTCCTGGTTGTCCATCTTGATGGACACAGGAACAGTCAGTGGAGGAGAGGGTGAAGTCAGGCCTAGGAGGAGTCCTCCAGCAGAACCTAGGCTTGGGAGTTTCCCAGACAGACTGGGCACTAGGCAATGGCATATCCGGGATGGCCGCAGTACAGACAGAGGTCGGATTGCTGTCGACGGCGTCATTCCTTAAGAGAAAGTCTACTCCTACCCATCTGCATGGGTTCTTCCTCTGCTGGATTCTGAGGTGTGCTTACTCGTGGAGAAGAAGAACACCAGGCTCGGGACGGCCCTGGTGCAGACTTCCGGGCTGTTCTGGACTGAAGAGAGTGTTCTTGTAGTCGACAGTCAATACGCCCAGTGAGGTCAATCAGAGTCCAAAGTTGAGGGCAATTCGCGAGCCGCCAACTCATCTTTAATTCGAGGACTCAAACCTTCGAGAAAGATGGAACGTAGATAGTCGGAGTCCCAGTGTATTTCTGAGGCAAGGGTTTGGAATTCAATAACATAGTCCGTTAGAGGGCGAGAACCTTGTTGGAGATCAAGAAGAGATGACCCGGAAATGGATCATCAGCCCGGGTCTTCAAAAACGGACCGAAACAGGGCCAGGAACCCTGAAGGTCGCAGAGGACCAGGTCTGCTCGCTCCCAGAGAGGTGCTGCCCAGGCCAAGGCCTTACCATCCAAAAAGGCCAGGATGTATGTAGTCTTGGTGATCATATCTGGGAAGTAAGCTGGTTGCAACAGAGGTGCATATTGCACTGATTCAAGAAACCCCTGCACAGGAGAGGGTTTCCTGAAAAGCGAGGAGGTGCCAGCAAGGGCACAGTCAGCCGAGGAGTCAGTGCAGAGGTGGAGTTATTGAGCTTGATAGACGTCATAGTAGCTGACACAGTAGAGTCTAGAAAAGAGCTCAGGTTGTCTATGGACTTGGCAGTCTGTTGTGGTTTGTGGGTATGTGGACCCTTGGCCCGAGGTATGAGTTGTTACCAGCTGTGGGGAGGAGTCCCACAGGCCCACACCATCGGAGGCGAGGTCAGGCACGGCAGGGAGCTCTGGGTGAGACTGTGTTAGAATCTGCTATGCTGATGGGAGGAGCAAGCAGACTGGAGTTAGCAATCTGTTAGAAATCTGATGCTGAAGACTCCTGATGGGGGAGGAGTTAGCAATCAGTTATGGTTCGCTCCTCCAGAGGGGAGGAGTTAGTAATCTGTTATGGATCTGCTCCCGTGGTAGAAGGAGTTAGTAATCTTGTTATGACGAGACTCCTGTAGAAGGGAGGAGTTAGCAATCTGTTAGAGACTCCGTGAGGAGTTAACAATCTGTTACCAGCGGAGTGCTTGGAAAGAGCACTCGGCTGTAAAGGAAAGTAGATAGGTGGGTCCTTGGGCCGATGGCAGATGACAGCACCCCCAGGAGGATATCTTGAGAGGGACCACCGGCTAGGCTTGGATATGGAGACAGACACAGATAGTTCTTTTATTAGACAGGTTAGTAGAACCACCAGAGGTGGCAGTAGTGAGCTGATATGCCCGGCAGGGCTAGAGTCCCTCAGGAACTGGAACAGCGATCCCAGGGTTGCTGAGCTGTAGAGAAACTATAGATAGTGAGTAGACAGGGTATGCTGTGTTCATAGCCAAAACTAGATGACAAAACTCACATAAGGTCTTAAAGAAGCTCAGTAGCTGGAAAGGGTTAGGCCCTCGAGGAGCGAGTACCTGGTTCCAGGGAAAGCTCTGAGAGAGCGATGGTAACTCACAGTTGTCTGTATCTGTGATAGCTTCCAGGCAGTAGAGAATCTTCAGAGTGTTCAGGAACATGGGCCCTCGAGGAGCGAGTACCAGTTCCTATCTGCAATCTGAAATAATAACTCACAAATGTCTGTATCTGTGATAGCTTCCAGGCAGTAGAGAATCTTCAGCATATTCAGGAACATGGGCCCTCGAGGAGCGAGTACCGGTTCCTATCTGCATTCTGAAATAAAGAAAAGAGAGCGAGGCCCCCGAGGAGCGGGTACCCCTGGTAAGTCCAAGGAGGCAGAGTAGAGTACAGAGAAGCGAGTCCAATTCAATCCCTGCTATCAGTCCTTGCTAACTCGATTTGTTAGCAAATACTGAGACCTTTTATATTGGAAGCGGATGACGTCATCTCAGGGGACGTCCCCTAGGTTCGCGCCCTTGCTGGTACATCAATCAGAGCGCACGCGCGCCCTACATCATCAGGAACATAGCGGATCCGCAGCATCATGCCGGTCCGGGGACGCCGGAGGGAGATGGCATGGAGACACCGCGGCAGCAACCATCCATCAGACCCGGAGGGAGTCGCCACAGAGGATGAGAGAGCGGAGTGAGGGCGTCGAGCAGCGACGGACGCAACAGACTGTGGAGAGGTCCCGAAGAGTCAGGAGAAATTCCCCAGTAGGCAAGCAGGCTAAAGATAATACCTGGACTGAGACCCCCAAGGGAGAAGGCGCCAGGCACGCTGCCGAGTGGGAAGGCTTGAAACTGGCGTGCAGGAGGTATACCGGAGAGACACCCCGAGGGTCGGAGCGGAGGAGGTGCAGCTGTAGTGACGTAGGCCAACCCATGGAGTAGGGAAGCCCGAGTCAGGTCTCCGATGATGACGTAGGTAGAACCCCAAGGAGCGGGGAGCACAGACAGTCTCTGTATGATAGAGAAGCGCAGCCCCGAGGAGTGGGGAAGTGCTAGCAGTCTGGTAGCATGTAAGCGCGACCCCGAGGAGTGGGGAGGCGTGGACAGTCATAGTGAAGCACAAGGACACTGCCCCGAGGAGCGGGACGGTGCTGAGAGTCTCTTGTAAAGTACGAGGACGCAGCCCCGAGGAGCGGGGAAGCATTGACAGTGCAACACAGCACGTAGGCACAACCCAGAAGAGCAGGGAAGCACTAGAGTAAACTCCTAAGTGGTAAAAGTGTTCCAGGGAGCAGCCCTGAGGAGCGGGGAGCCTTGCAGAGTAGGACTTCTGGAAGTGCAGGGCCAGCCTGAGGAGCAGGAGAGGCCAGGAGACAAGGTCCCCGTAGAGAGCGCCCATTGGCCCCCGAGGAGCGGGTACCAGACAGAGTCCAAAATCCAACTGAGTCCAATAGCCTAGCCACAGGAACACAGAACAGAATCTAGTAAAGGCATACGGAACTTGTTTCCAAATCGGCTAGCTGAGGGCGAAGGTGGAGCTTAAGTACCAAAGAGGCTTCAAAGGAGGGCCTGGTGGCACACGTGCACGTGCCTAGGAAGGCCCGGAGATGATGTAGATGGCGGCGGTGTCTCGGCCACCACGAGGAGACATGGGAAACATGGTGGTAGAGATTGGGCCATGCCACAAGCAGACCCTGGGAGGGCTGGAGAATGGTGCAGGATGTAAGTAAGCGCGGTCACAACCGTCTGCAACTGACGGGCATAACATCCTTTTGACTCATCCCTGCCTCCCTCTCACTTCGTTTTTGACTCACCCCTCCCTTTTCCTTCCCTCAACTCACTCGTATGCCTTCTGTTCCCTCTCTCTCACTCCCTTTACTATCCCTCCTTTTTGACTCATCACCCCCCCCATTCTCCCCTTGTCTTCCCTCTCATTTACACTTCTTTCCTCCTATTTCCTTTCCTCTCCATCACTCATCTTCTCTTGCTTCCTCAATCACATTGCCTGTCTTTCCTCCCCTTCCTTCTTTTTTTTTTTTCCAACCAGCAGTCACCAACCGGAGTGGCCATGTTGAACTGGCTTGCGTGGGACCATCTTTTTGCTGGTGGGGAGTGGAAAACCCATCAGAACGTCATTTTTATGTGCTGGCGTTGTGTAGGTCCTTCTTGCTGGCAGGAAGTGGACAACTCATCAGCATGTTGTTTTTATGTGTCAGCATTGCACAGGGTCTTCTTGCTGGCGGGGAGTGGAAACCCGCCAGCAAGATTACCGGCATGGGTAAAAGGGGAGGTGAAAGAAGCTATTTTAGCCAAAAGATCTTCATTCAAAAAATTGGAAGAAGGATCCAACAGAAGAAAATAGGATAAAGCATAAACATGGGCAAGTTAAATGTAAGACATTGATAAGACAGGCTAAGAGAGAATTTGAAAAGAAGTTGGCTGTAGAGGCAAAAACTCACAGTAAAAACTTTTTAAAATATATCCGAAGCAGAAAGCCTGTGAGGGAGTCAGTTGGACCGTTAGATGATCGAGGGGTTAAAGGGGCACTTAGAGAAGATAAGGCCATCGCGGAAAGATTAAATGATTTCTTTGCTTCGCTGTTTACTGAAGAGGATGTTGGGGAGGTACCCGTAATGGAGAAGGTTTTCATGGGTAATGATTCAGATAGACTGAATCAAATCACGGTGAACCTAGAAGATGTGGTAGGCCTGATTGACAAACTGAAGAGTAGTAAATCACCTGGACCGGATGGTATACACCCCAGAGTTCTGAAGGAACTAAAAAATGAAATTTCAGACCTATTAGTAAAAATTTGTAACTTATCATTAAAATCATCCATTGTACCTGAAGACTGGAGGATAGCAAATGTAACCCCAATATTTAAAAAGGGCTCCAGGGGCGATCCGGGAAACTACAGACCGGTTAGCCTGACTTCAGTGCCAGGAAAAATAGTGGAAAGTGTTCTAAACATCAAAATCACAGAACATATAGAAAGACGTGGTTTAATGGAACAAAGTCAGCATGGCTTTACCCAGGGCAAGTCTTGCCTCACAAATCTGCTTCACTTTTTTGAAGGAGTTAATAAACATGTGGATAAAGGTGAACCGGTAGATATAGTATACTTGGATTTTCAGAAGGCGTTTGACAAAGTTCCTCATGAGAGGCTTCTAGGAAAAGTAAAAAGTCATGGGATAGGTGGCGATGTCCTTTCGTGGATTGCAAACTGGCTAAAAGACAGGAAACAGAGAGTAGGATTAAATGGGCAATTTTCTCAGTGGAAGGGAGTGGACAGTGGAGTGCCTCAGGGATCTGTATTGGGACCCTTACTTTTCAATATATTTATAAATGATCTGGAAAGAAATACGACGAGTGAGATAATCAAATTTGCAGATGACACAAAATTGTTCAGAGTAGTTAAATTACAAGCAGATTGTGATAAATTGCAGGAAGACCTTGTGAGACTGGAAAATTGGGCATCCAAATGGCAGATGAAATTTAATGTGGATAAGTGCAAGGTGATGCATATAGGGAAAAATAACCCATGCTATAATTACACAATGTTGGGTTCCATATTAGGTGCTACAACCCAAGAAAGAGATCTAGGTGTCATAGTGGACAACACATTGAAATCGTCGGTGCAGTGTGCTGCGGCAGTCAAAAAAGCAAACAGAATGTTGGGAATTATTAGAAAGGAATGATGAATAAAACGGAAAATGTCATAATGCCTCTGTATCGCTCCATGGTGAGACCGCACCTTGAATACTGTGTACAATTCTGGTCGCCGCATCTCAAAAAAGATATAATTGCGATGGAGAAGGTACAGAGAAGGGCTACCAAAATGATAAAAGGAATGGAACAACTCCCCTATGAGGAAAGACTAAAGAGGTTAGGACTTTTCAGCTTGGAGAAGAGACGACTGAGGGGGGATATGATAGAGGTGTTTAAAATCATGAGAGGTCTAGAACGGGTAGATGTGAATCGGTTATTTACTCTTTCGGATAGTAGAAAGACTAGGGGGCACTCCATGAAGTTAGCATGGGGCACATTTAAAACTAATCGGAGAAAGTTCTTTTTTACTCAACGCACAATTAAACTCTGGAATTTGTTGCCAGAGAATGTGGTTCATGCAGTTAGTATAGCTGTGTTTCAAAAAGGATTGGATAAGTTCTTGGAGGAGAAGTCCATTACCTGCTATTAAGTTCACTTAGAGAATAGCCACTGCCATTAGCAATGGTTACATGGAATAGACTTAGTTTTTGGGTACTTGCCAGGTTCTTGTGGCCTGGATTGGCCACTGTTGGAAACAGGATGCTGGGCTTGATGGACCCTTCGTCTGACCCAGTATGGCATTTTCTTATGTTCTTATGTTCTTATGTCATTTTTATGCGCCAGCATCACATGGGGCCTTCATCTTGTTGGTGGGGAGTGGGAACTCCGCCAGCACCTCATCAAATGGATTGTCGCTGTGTTTGTCTTCTTTTATCCTGTTATCCCTCGTTTATTGCCTCTCTGTAAATAATGTTACGTTCCTTTTACTTTCTCAGCTGCTATCTTCTTCCTCCTTTACCTTCCCCCCCCTCTCCCCCCCCTTTTCTCGAGCCTGCTCCATCTCCCACTCCCTGTTTTTTGTAATTTCCTCCTTTCTCAAGTTTATTGTAAACCGGCCTGATGTGCTCGCACGAACACCGGTATATTAAAAGCCGTTAAATAAATAAATAAATAGTGGGGTGTGGGAATCCCACAGACTCATTTAAGCAAGGCAGGGGAGCCAGAACTGATATACACTGCCGGTTCTGCTGTGCTTTCTTGGGTCCCAGAAACAAGGTGGCAGAATGCCATGTTCAATTGTTCTGCCAAAAATTAAGCCCTCAGTAATAGTCACAAACGGTAAACAGTAAAAATCGTGGGAGAGCAGGCAAGCGCCCGCTCTCCTGGCATGTGCACAGGCCACTCTCCTGTGCACGCGATTCAGTAAGTTAATTTATTTAAATTAGGGCCCGTGCTAAAAAGAGGCGCTAGGGACACTATCGCGTCCCTAGCGCCTCATTTTGGACAGGAGCAGCGGCTGTCTGCGAGTTTGACAGCCGACGCTCGATTTTGCTGGCATCGGTTCTCAAACCCACTGACAGCCACGGGTTCGGAAACTGGATGCCGGCAAAATTGAGCGTCCAGTTTTCAACCCGCGGGCCCATTTTAAATTTTTATTTTTTTTTATTTTTAACTTTTTTAAACTTTTGGGACCTCCGACTTAACATCGCCATGATATTAAGTTGGAGGGTGCACAGAAAAGCAGTTTTTACTGCTTTTCTGTGCACTTCTCCGGCGCCGGCAGAAATTAACTCCTACCTTTGGGTAGGTGCTAATTTCTTAAAGTAAAATGTGCGCCTTGGCTGCACATTTTACTTACTGTATCGCGTGGGAATGACTAATAGGGCCATCAACATGCATTTGCATGTTGCGGGCGAAATTAGTCTCAGGGGGGGGTTGGACATGCGTTTTTGACGCGTCGAAAACGCGCGTCCAAATGCCGGTTAACAGTGCGCTCCACCGGAGCCTGAAAAAGAGGTTGAATTAGCACACGTTTGAAAGTTGTGAGCAGTAGTACCATTCATCATGGCTAGGGTAGAAGCCTTGAAGCCTTGACAATTGGCACTCCTACTCACGAGGTTCAAACTTGTGGTAATTCAAACCCTTTTTGTGAGTTCTTTCCTCTGCAATGTCTGCTTTCTGTTCCCTACAATACAGGAGGAGAAACACAGAAATGACGGCAGAAGACGACCAAACGGCCCATCCAGTCTGCCCAGCAAGTTTCGCACTTTTTTTTTTCTCATACTTATCTGTTACTCTTGGCTCTTAGTAACCTTTTGGTTCTATTTCCCTTCCACCCCCACCATTAATGTAGACAGCAGTGTTGGAACTGCATCTAACTGAAATATCTAGCTTAATTAATTAGGGGTAGTAACCGCCGCAATAAGCAAGCAACACCCATGCTTATTTGTTTACTCAGACTATGTAATTCAGTCCTTGTTGGTTGTTGTCTGTATATATATCCACTTTTCTTCATTCCCCCTGCTGTTGAAGCAGAGAGTTATGCTGGATATGCCTTGAAAGTGAAGTATCAGACTTTCTCCCCTGCCGTTGAAGCAGAGAGCTATGTTGGATATGCGTGAAGTATCAGTCTTTCTCCCCTGCCGTTGAAGCAGAGAGTTATGCTGGATATGCATTGAAAGTGAAGATTCAGACTTTCTCCCCTGCCGTTGGAGCAGAGAGCTATGCTGGATATGCATGAAGTATCAGTCTTTCTCCTCTGCCATTGAAGCAGAGAGCTATGCTAGATATGCATTTATTTATTTATTTATTTATTTATTTATTATTTTGTTATACCGACTTTCATGATAATAATCACATCAACCCGGTTTACAATTAACAATGTGGGTAAGACAAAGAATAACAAGTAAACACTATTCAAAGTTTAAACAATGAAAACAATAGTATGTATGTGGGAAAGTTACAATAAAACAGGGAGAATTAACTTGGATCTAGAAAGGGGGAGATAACTGAACCGAAGAATCGTTACAGTGCGGTCATTTGCATCAAATAATATAGTTGTATAGCAAGATGGATCTATATGATACAGATGTGTAGCATGATAATATGATACAGGGTATGAGTGAGAAGTTGGTGGTTTCTTATTTCAATCCAATTTTTTGAATAAGAGTTTGTGCTGTTAGGTGGAGGATTTAATCAAGGCCTGAGAATGCTTTTTTAAAAAGCCAAGTTTTCAGTCTTTTCCTGAAAGTTAGTGTGCAGGGTTCTTGTCTTAAGTCAGGTGGGATAGAGTTCCATAAAGGTGGACCTGCTGAGTAGAAAGCTCTGAGACTGAGTGATTTATGTAGGTAAGTTTTGGCATGTGGTACATGGAGTGATTCTTTGTAGCATTCCCTGATGGGTCTGGAGGATGTATGTTTTTGAAAGGGGATTTGTAGGTCCAGCTGAGTGTGATGGTGGATGGCCTTGTAGATGGTAGTGATGGATTTGTACATGATTCTATAATGAATCGGCAGCCAATGCAGGTCTCTGAGGATTGGGGAGATATGGTCGATTTTCCTGGCGTTTGTAAGGATTCTGGCTGCTGTGTTCTGTACCATCTGTAAGGGCTTGGTGTATGAAGCTGGGAGGCCTAGTAGTAGAGAGTTGCAATAATCTAGTTTGGAAAAGATTATTGCTTGCAAGATTGTTCTAAAGTCCTGAGCATGGAAAAGTGGCTTTATTCTTTTCAGAATATGTAATTTGTGAAAGCAATCTTTGGTGGTTTGGTTAATGAATGGTTTGAGGTTCAGACGATTGTCTAAGATGGGTCCTAGGTCTCTTACGTGAGCGGTTTGAAGGAGGGCTGGAGGCTTTGCGTGTGTGTTGTTGTTTTCCGGTGAGATAAGGAGGTATTCCGTCGTTGAGGCATTGAGGACCAGGTTCAGGCTGGTGAGGAGGAGTTTGATTTCTAGTAAGCAACTATCCCAATATTCCATTGTTTTCGTGATGGATTCTTTTATAGGGATCACAATCTGCACGTCGTCTGCGAAGAGGAAGTGTTTCAGGCCTAGTTTTGTGAACAGTTGACAGAGTGGGAGCAGGTAGACATTAAAAAGCGTGGGTGAAAGCGATGATCCTTACGGTACCCCTTGTGTGGAAGGGTGATATTGGGATTCTGTATTATGAATTTTGACCCTATATCCTCTGTTTTCCAAGAAGGTTTTAAACCAAGTTAGTGTAGCACCTGTCAATCCTATGTTTGCCAACTGTTTTAGAAGGAGGTAGTGGTTGACGGTATCAAAGGCCGCCGAGAAGTCGAGGAGGATTAATAAAAAAGTACCTGGAGGAAGAACTAAAAGGCTGGGAAAACGAGAGAGATGTGGATCAACAGTGGACCAATCTAAAAGGAGCAATTACCAAGGCAACTAATCTATATGTTAGAAAAGTAAAGAAAAGCTTGGGCTGATGGTGTCTAATGATCTGAAGTCGGCGAAACAATGTGACAAGGCGATAGTTAAAGCCAGAAGAATGCTGGGCTGCATAGAGAGAGGAATATCGAGTAAGAAAAGGGAAGTGATTATCCCCTTGTACAGGTCCTTGGTGAGACCTCACCTGGAGTATTGTGTTCAGTTCTGGAGACCGTATCTCCGAAGAGACAGAGACAAGATGGAGGCGGTCCAGAGAAGGGCGACCAAAAAGGTGGAAGGTCTTCATCAAATGACTTATGAGGAGAGATTGAAGAATCTAAATATGTACACTCTGGAGGAAAGGAGGAGCAGAGGTGATATGATACAGACTTTCAGATACTTGAAAGGTTTTAATGATCCAAAGACAACGACAAACCTTTTCCGTAGGAAAAAAATCAGCAGAACCAGGGGTCACGATTTGAAGCTCCAGGGAGGAAGATTCAGAACCAATATCAGGAAGTATTTCTTCACGGAGAGGGTGGTGGATGCCTGGAATGCCCTTCCGGAGGAAGTGGTGAAGACCAGAACTGTGAAGGACTTCAAAGGGGCGTGGGATAAACACTGTGGATCCATAAAATCAAGAGGCTGTCAATAAAGAGTGGGTGGCTCGCCAGAATGACGGCTACTGCCTGGAGATAATACCCTTATTCAATAAACATACACATGGTTACTGTGACTCCAACATCGCTCTAAGCTACAACAGCAAGAGGAAATGTGGAAAAAAGGATTCGCACTCACAAAGCGGGGAGTAGCTGGCTTGTTACGGCGGTTACTACCCCAAACCAAATAAGCCTGATACTTCACTTTCAATGCATATCCAGCATAGCTCTCTGCTTCAACGGCAGGGGAGAAGAAAAACTGATACTTCACGCATATCCAGCATAGCTCCCTGCTTCAACGGCAGGGGAGAAGAAAAACTGATACTTCACGCATATCCAGCATAGCTCTCTGCTTCAACGGCAGGGAAGAAGAAAAACTGATACTTCACACATATCCAGCATAGCTCTCTGCTTCAACGGCAGGGGAGAAGAAAAACTGATACTTCACGCATATCCAGCATAGCTCCCTGCTTCAATGGCAGGGGAGAAGAAAAACTGATACTTCACGCATATCCAGCATAGCTCTCTGCTTCAACGGCAGGGGAGAAGAAAAACTGATACTTCACGCATATCCAGCATAGCTCTCTGCTTCAACGGCAGGGGAGAAGAAAAACTGATACTTCACGCATATCCAGCATAGCTCTCTGCTTCAACGGCAGGGGAGAAGAAAAACTGATACTTCACGCATATCCAGCATAGCTCTCTGCTTCAACGGCAGGGGAGAAGAAAAACAACCAATAAGGGCTGAATAACATATTCTGGGTAAAACAAATAAGCATGGGTGTAGTTTGCTTATTGCGGCGGTTACTACCCCTACTACCCCTAACTAATCAAGCTAGATATTTCACTTGGATGCAGCTCCATCACTGCTCTCTACATTAATGGTGGGGGTGGAAGGGAAATAGAACCAAAGAGCTAAGAGAAACAGATAAGTATGAGAAAAAATGTGTGAAGCTTGCTGGGCAGACTGGATGGGCCATTTGGTCTTCTTCTGCCGTCATTTCTATGTTTCTATGTTTCTATGTAAAAATGCTTGGCCTTTATCGATTCCGGAGAGGAGGAAGTCCATGAGTGAGAGGAGTAGCGTTTCGGTGCTTGCGGCTTTGCGAAAACCATATTGGTTTGGAGACAGAATACTGTGGTCCTCCAAGTAGTTGGATAGTTGCGTGTTCACCAATCTTTCCATAACTTTAGCTATAAATGGGAGGTTGGATATAGGGTGGAAGTTGTTAGGATCGCGGGCATTTAGGTTTGGTTTTTTTAGGAGGGGTTTGATTGAGGCTGTTTTAAGGTCATCTGGGTAGATACACTGTGACAGTGAACAGTTTATGATTTCGGCTAGGGTTTTTGATATAATATCAGGTATGAGAAGGAGCATTTTTGAAGGGATTTGATCAAAAAGGTGTGACGCAGGTTTCATTTTTTTCAGCACCGATTGTATCTCTGTGATGGTGATGGGTTCGAATACTTTAAGCTGAATGTCTTTGTTTGGAAGAAGATATGTGTTATCCATTGAGCTAGTGTTTGGTGTCAGCTGATTGAGGAGGTCAGAGATTTTTTTGCTGAAATGTAGAGCCAGTTCGTCTGCTTTCGTCTGGGATAGTTCTGCTGGGATATCTGGAGTGATAGCTTTAGTGAGACTGGAAACGAAGGCGAATAGAGCTTTTGCGTCGAAGAAGAGATGGTGAATCTTGAGGGCATAGTAGTCTCTTTTTGTTTTCAGTGTGATGCTCTTGTATAGGTGGAGTGTGCGTTTGTAATCCGAAAGAGTGGCCGGTGAAGGGGCTTTGCGCCATTTTCTTTCTTTCTGCCGAAGTAGGTGTTTGAGATTTCGCAGTTCATCATTAAACCAGGGTTGTCTTTTGGATGCATTTAATGTCTGTTTTTTTGTTGTCAGAGGGCAAAGAGTATTTGCTATTGATTTTGTTATTTTGGACCAGGATTGGAGGGCAGCGTTGGGCGTAGAGACATCAATGTGTGAGAGTTCTGGGGCTAGCAGCTTGCTGAGGTGTTTCGAGGTGCAAGGTTTCCTGTAGAGGAAAGCTGGTCTTAAGTCGTGATTGGGGTCTGGTCGTAACAAAGAAAAGCTAGTGGAGATTAGAGCGTGGTCTGACCATGGGACTTGTTTACAATCTGGTTGTTTAGTATGGGAAATACCAGAGTTTGTAAAGAGGAGATCCAGCGTATGACCTGCTTTGTGAGTGGGTTTGTTGATTTGTTGTTTGAATCCCATCGCTGACATTGCGGTGAGGAAGGCTTCACAGTTTGTTGAACGGGGGACTTTATCAACATGTAAGTTGAAGTCACCCAAGATTATAGCAGGGGAGTCGAAGTTTAGGTATAAAGCTATAGTTTCAAGCATAGGAGAAGCGTCTGACTCTAACAGGCCTGGAGGGGCATAGACTAGAAGGATTTGGAGATATTCTGATTTGAACAATCCTAATTCTAGTTTGGTAGGTGTGTTAATAGGGTAGTGTGTGAATCTCAAGGATTTTTTGGCAGCTAAGAGGATACCTCCTCCTCTTTTTTTTTGTGTTGGGATTGAGAAAAAGTTGTAGGTCTGTGTTGGTAGTTGGTTAATGAGGGCAATATCAGAAGATTTGAGCCATGTTTCTGTTATGGCGCAAAAGTCTGGGGTTGTGTCATGCAGTAGGTCGTTGAGTATTAGTGTTTTGTTGGTAAGCGCTTGGGAGTTAAATAAGATGATGGTGAATAGGGTGAGACCTAGAAACTGTGTGGTGGGGGAAATCATGATTGGGATGAGGGATTTGTAGGTGCGTGGGCGGTTGCACATTGTTAGTTATGTGGAAGCTTGTTGTAGATACCAAGAAACTGGCAGCTGAGGATGGTATGGAGGATGAGTGGCTGGCAGGATGTGAGGCTAGTCCGCGTTTAATATGCGGGAGATTTGAGATCTGGGCCTTCCTTTGCGCGTCGCAGTGCTGTTTATCGGTGAGGTCTTATTTGCTTGAAGTTGGGACTGCAGAGGAATGAGGGTCCGTGGGCTGCTAGGGGTTAAAGAGCCGCCTGTCTTCTTCCGAATGGATGCCTTATAGCCTTCTGAAGGTTAGCTGGATTACGCGAGTGGTGGGCTTAGCTGCGTGGTTGGACGGGTCTTCTCCACTAGCGGAACTAAACTTGATTTAAAATTGTTGATTTGGGGCGGTTCCGTCTGGGTACGGGTGAAGCCCAAAAAAGAGACGAGATGAGTGAGGTAAGGAAAGGAGGAGATATGGTGAAAAAGGCCTTACCCCGATAGGATGTTGGCACAGTTTGCGCAGGTCTGGAATGAGTGTCGCGGGCGTGGCTGCCTCGAGGTGGTTTGGTGCAGATGAGTTCTGTTGCGGATAGTTTAGGTTTTGAGGTTGTTGCCGCTGTCTTGTGAAGGTTGCGCTCTGAGGCTTTTATGAGTTGTTGGTGTCACTAGGATGTTGAAGGAGCTGGAAGTTAGGCAGCTGTGGAGGCGTAGAACTGTAGAACCAGACTGAAGACAGCGGGGTAGGTTCGGGGCTCCCTTGGGGCTGCACGAAGGGGCGAACAAAGGGGCCTGCTCCTTTGTCTCGCTCCTTCGGTGCGCGGCGCCGAACTGAGGACAGATTTAAAGCCCCGCAGGGCAGGCTCCTATTGGAGGCGCTGGTTCGGTGGGCGGGACTCACGTTCTCGGCGCGATTTTTGTTTTTATTTCAGCTTTTTCTTTTTAGATTTTTGCCGCGCTGTCAGCGCTGAGGCTGCCTGGGTGAGGAGTGAGTAGTACTGTCCTTCCCCCGGCGGGGCTCGGCGCCAATCGCGCAGGCCTTCCCCGGCGATTGCAGCAGCGCAGAAGAAAGCATTGAAAGCAAAAGTCCAGAAGTGGGGGAAGCAAAAGGAGAGGGCCTACAATAGGGAGCAGAGCAGTTGTTTTCTCCTGTATGCTCCAGGCTCTCCTCCTCCTCTTCCCTGCAGGCTGCCTGGAGGGGAGAGGCTGAAGAAGAACACCCCTGCTGCTCTTAAGCCTAAAAAGAAGTGCTGCAACTGGGTTCCCCCACAAATTAAGCCCTGATCTTAAGATAAGGTCTGCCCCAATTTCCTGTGATAGTTTTGAGTTGTATTTCACTCAGAAAGCGGCAAGCATTTGTGTCACAGTCCCTATTGGCCAGCAATAGTCACTGAACTCTTTAACCAATGTTGGGATTAAGTTGGATAACTTTCAAGTAGTATCTCAGGTTGAGGTTTTGCACATCATCACAGTCGTGAATTCCTCATCATGTCCTTTGAATGTCTGCGATACCTCAATGCCAAAGGCTGCAAAAGATCAGATTTGTGCATCAGTAGCTTCTATCATAAACCTCTCATTAGCTACAGGCTCTCTACCAAATCTTCTGAAGCATGTCACTGTTCATCCACTCCTCAAGAAGATGGAGTTGGATGCTTCTGACCCCACTAACTACCACCCAATCTCTTCACTTCTCTAATCTTAAAGAGACAGCTGTATTGAGTCAGTTAGATGATTTTTTATATGAACATCAGGTGCTAGATCTATATCAGTCTGGCTTCCGGAAAAGCCTTAATACCGAAAATTATTATCAAACATTGACGTTCTTAGAAGAGACCAGTCAATCTATGTGCTGGACCTAATATTGAAAATTTCTGCGTCATTTGACTCAGGAAATAATCAAATCTGTTATACAGGCTACATGTCTGTGATATTACTGAGACAGTGCTTAATTGGTTTCACTCTTAGCTTACTGACAGAACCTATAGAATTACTATCAGTTCAGATTCATCAGATTGGCGTACAGTTACATCAGGCATTCCCCAAGGTTCAGCTTTATCTGCCGCTGTTCAACATTTACATGGCCCTGCTCTGTAAATTATTAGCTGGACTTTTTAGGATTATTAAGTGTATGCTGATGATAGCCAGTTCTTCATCTCATTCTTTTCTTCACTGTCAGCTGTTTTTGGGATTGTGTTCATATGTCTTTCAGCAATTAAGTAGTAGTTGAAACATAATAGCCTATCTTAAATATTGCTAAAACAGAAGTAATGCTGCTGCAGAGACTTGTCAGGATCAGCACATTCGCTCCAAAAGCCCCTTCTTGCTGTACTTTTGAAAATCACAAGATTCCAGTTGTTCTGAAGGCAAAGAGCTTAGGAGTCATTCTTGACTCTGAACTTTCTATGGCCCCTCAAACTGCAGCAGTGATTAAAGCTAGCTATTTTAAATTGGGTGTATTAAGACCTCTGAAGCTCTAAAATGCTTATAATTTTCATTCAGTAGTACAGGTGATGATACTTCCAAGCCTGGATTACTATAATGTTATCTACATTGATTTACCTACTTATGTGCACTCCAACAATTGCAAAACTTGGACTGAACAAAAAAAGCACATATTTTATCTACCCTAAAGAAGCCCCATTGGCTTTCTGTTACATTTAGAGTACAATATAAGATCATCTGCCGTGTCCACAAGATGACTAGCTCTGAGGCCCTATTACGGATGAATGCAATGTTACACATATATAATCCATCAAGGCCCTTGAGATCATCACAAAAGGGAACTTTTGGATGTTCTGTCAGTGCAGCATGCATGACTCTCTGAAACTCACAAGAGAGCATTTTCAGTGGCTGCTTCAGATTTTTGGAACTTGCTTCCAGAGGCGCTACAGTTGACAATTTGCCCAAAAGCATTTAGGAAAGCTCAGAAGACTTATTTATTCCAGCTTGCTTTCTCTGATAACCCTCACGTTGTTTTTCCTGTATGCCTGTGATCACTGATAAAATACACAAATATACAGTAACTCATGTTATCTTTAATGTCTTGATTTGTACTTTGTTATGATTGTTTTATTTTGTGAGCTGCTCAGAGCATTTGTTATTGGGCAGCATTTAAATAAAATAAATAAATAAAAACAAGACAGCCAAGATACAAGCTCCTCTGGTACATCATTGGATCACAACGCCGCTTAAATGGTCTATTACTGAGGTTTTTGCCATCCACTACAGAAGGCGATACATAAGCTTTGTTGAATCACCAGGAGCATTACTGGATCATTACTTTTCACACCATATCTTTGTCGGGGCTCAATGAAAGCATACAATGGCACACATTATGAGTTTGACAAACATTTATTTATTTATTGTGGATTGTGGTCAGATTATTACAATTTTTTAAAATATATTTTTCATATAGATCCATCTGCCTTTATCTTTGTTTTGACTAGATCCTTACAGCACCTTTTTTTTGTTGTTGAAAATGGCATTCTGTTTCCCTTACATCTAGTTGTCCTCAAGCAGAGTGCAGTAGAACCCCTAAAGCAGTTATCTACCTCAAACTGCGGTTCCAGAGTCAGATGTTCAGGAGTCTTTTGAAGCTGTTAATATGGAACATGATAGAAGTAATTTTACTTGCATGTTGAAAAAGAAAAAAAATATGCGAGAGCTTCGGTTCTTTGACCTACGATTATAACATAATGCTCGCATTCATTTTGAAATCTGATGAGCAGTGCATGTGTAACCCACTTTAGTAAAAAAAAGACAATGACACTGAAGAACTGCCAATTGGGTGCTGTCTCTTTAAGGGCTGTAAACACACAGCCCAGCTGAAGTCAGTTGGGGCATGTGCAAACAGACCATTGCTTCCTGAGCAAGACGAAGGAAGTTCTTTGCTCTGCCCTGAAACTAAAGAAATTTGTTTGTGTAAACCACTTCAGAAATTATAAACTGTTTTTTATTGCACGGTCACATAGGTGGCTATGTGGTTCAGGCTTTGGGGTTTCCTTGATTAAAATTGTTATAAGTTAACAGTTTATGATTTTCCTCAGCGAAGTTTCACCAATAAAAGAAAAATTAATTATTTTGACACTTGGTATCATTAAAGTTAAATTTATTAAACTGGCAATAGAGAATATGGTTTACTGGGAAAACAAATATAAACATGAATTATGACACAAATAAATATATTTTAACCTTGGTACCAGGTTTTAAAACATTCCAAACATTTCAGATAACTATAACTGTATTTCAAATTCTGTCTATCTTATAAAATATTTACTGCACTATTAACTATTTAAATGTTTTTTAAAAGTCTTTAATACTTTTACATGTGTATTCGTTGGTGCACTTATCTTTGACTCCCACGATGACTTGGGTACGCTGTTTTTTTTTTGACAAAGAAGAAATGTTTTAAAGGCTACAGTTCTTTCTGGATTTATGCTTGACCATGTCGTCTCTGGGACTTGACCACGGCGTCTCTGGAACAATTTCCTACTATTCTAACTTTAAGAATCAATAAAAGAACCTGTCTCCCTCAGCTGTTCATTTTTTTTACTTTCTTTAATGTTACTAGCTTCAAAATAAAAGGCTAATTCAGTTCCCTGTCTACAACTAGGAAAGGTGAATAAAAATAAATTAATGTGTTTTCAGATCAGACACCCTTTAAATTAGTGATATAACACACGAGATCCTTATACCCATTCAGTCACTCTTTCGTTAAACAGTTCTCAGATAACTGTATTTAAATGGGATTGAGGTTTTGAAAATAAGAAGTCTTGAAGCCCAAAATGAAAATCCTTTTGCCCTTCTGCCAAAAATGCTTTTAATTTCCCTTTGGAATTCAGCAGCAGTCACCCTTATCTTCAGGTGTAAAGCAGAATATATATATAAGCAGCAATATTTGTCTGCTTTTAATAGGGCTTAAACTTCAGTGTAATTATGATATCACACAATCAGTTTCACAAGTTTCTTTCATTCAGCTGTCAGGTCGATACAGTTATGCCGCGTTAGAAAGAGTGCGGCAGTGCCAGGCGCACCCTCGTTCCCCGCACGCACAGTTCTCTTCACCTACCGCTCGATACTCTCTTCAAATTGCATGCAAATGCATGCCGCGTCTGCGAAGCGTTAGGCAAGCGTTAGGCCCGCGCAACCCATTTTACTGTACAGGCGCTAATACAGCGCCTGTACAGTAAAATGGGTGCGCTGGTACCTGTCATTTCAAATGACATTTGAAATGACAGGCACCAGGAAGTGGATGGTTCCCCCCCTCCCGAAGCAAAGCGCAGGGCGAAAATTAAAACGGGAATAAAGTGTAAAAAATGGGGGTAAAACCAAAGGGAGTAAAGTGTAAAAAACCATGGACGACCTCCATATTAACACTGCAGCGTAAGTTGTTTATATATATGTATAAATACCTGTCACTTTCCTGTCACTTTCCGAATCCCCCAGGCATCTGTTTTAAGAAGCGCCGAGGAGGCGGCGGCGGCGGGAGCCGGCGGGCAGGTGCCCGTTCATCCAGGCGGCGGCGGTGGCGGCAGGAGCCAGTGGGCAGGTGGGCGCGTGTTGGATCCAGGCGGCGGCGGCGGCGGCGGGAGCCGGCGGGCGCCCATTTATCCAAGCGGCGGTGGCAGCCGGCGGGCGCGCGTTCGATCCAGGCGGCGGTGGGAGCCGGCAGGCGGGTGAGCGTGCATTCATGCAGGCGAAGGGAGCCGGCGGCGAAAGCGGCCTCCAGCAGCCCCCGCCGGCAGTGAATGAATGCACGCCTGTTTATGCCCGTGCAATTTCGGCGCTCGAGGCAGTCACATGCCGTGACGTCAAGCGTTGTGATGTCACGCCTTGAGCGCCGAAATCGCATGGGCGTAAACAGGCGTGCATTCATTCACTGCCGGCGGGGGCTGCTGGAGGCCGCTTTCGCCGCCGGCTCCCTCCGCCTGCATGAATGCACACCCACCCGCCCGCTCCGGCCTGGATCGAACACGCGCCCACCTGCCCGCCGGCGCCTGGATCGAACGCGCGCCCACCCGCCCGCCGGCTCCCACCGCCGCCTGGATCGAACGCGCGCCCACCCGCCCGCTCCCACCGCCGCCTGGATGAACGGGCGCCCGCCAGCTCCCGCCGCCGCCTGGATCCAATGCGCGCCCACCCACCCGCCAGCTCCCACCACTGCCTGGATCGAACGCGCGCCCACCCGCCGGCTCCCGTCGCCGCCTGGATGAACGGGCGCCCACCCTCCCGCCGGCTCCCACCGCCGCCGCTGCTTGGATGAACGGGCACCCACCCGCCCGCCGGCTCCCGCCGCCGCCTCGATGACGGCACGCCTGGGGGATTTGGAAAGTGACAGGAAAGTGACAGGTATTTATACATATATATAAACAACTTACGCTGCAATGTTAATATGGAGGTCGTCCATGATTTTTTACACTTTACTCCCTTTGGTTTTACCCCCATTTTTTACACTTTATTCCCGTTTTAATTTTCGAACACACTAACACCAAGTAGAGGGTAGGCGGTAAACTAACAGGTTAAGGACGCGGCAAAATAGTGGGTTACAAAGGAGATAATCTGAGTGCGCGTCACAGTATCGGAGGGGAATAGCTAATTCCTTCATTAAACAGCTAATTCGTTCATTTACATATCATATACATGCTGGGTGCGGAAAGGGTTATGCGTCTGTTTTAAGAAGCGCTAAGGATGCGTGAAACTGGAGACTGTATCGCAGGATCGCCTTACGCGTCCGAATTGTGCGCTCACAGCGGGTTACAGGCGGGAAATCTTCAACCGCACGTTACAGTATCGATCTGTGTGAAAGCTGAGAAATATCCACGTTCAGCTGTGTTATTTTATTTTATTTTTTTTTAATTTTTAATTTATCAATTTTACATAATTCACAAAGAATAAACTTTGTTTTATAACATTTCCATGAGATACAAGTAATTAAATAAAAAGAAATAAAATTTTCATACATCACTTGAGTCTAGTTACATCATTGATATAATCCTTCTCATTCTTTGTATCCCAGCTCCATCACTGCTCTCTACATTAATGGTGGGGGTGGAAGGGAAATAGAACCAAAGAGCTAAGAGAAACAGATAAGTATGAGAAAAAATGTGTGAAGCTTGCTGGGCAGACTGGATGGGCCGTTTGGTCTTCTTCTGCCATCATTTCTATGTTTCTATGAAGGATGGCAGACACACAAACCTTCTTCCTCTCTCATATCTCATAAATTATCTGGCTAATTGATAACCTTTAAATATGTTGTGTACTTATCCAGCTAAACTTTAACCAGATAACTTAAGGGCATTCTAGGCCATTTCTGGGAGAGTGAAGTTAGTTGGCTAAATCCGTATTCAGGGTTAACCAGGTAACGTATCCTGTTATATAAGAACATGCCATACTGGGTCAGACCAAGGGTCCATCAAACCCAGCATCCTGTTTCCAACAGTGGCCAATCCAGGCCATAAGAACCTGGCAAGTACCCAAAAACTAAGTCTATTCCATGTTACCGTTGCTAGTAATAGCAGTGGTTTTTATCTAAGTCAACTTAATTAATAGCAGGTAATGGACTTCTCCTCCAAGAACTTATCCAATCCTTTTTTTAAACACAGCTATACTAATTGCACTAACCACATCCTCTGGCAACAAATTCCAGAGTTTAATTGTGCGTTGAGTGAAAAAAAAAACAACTTTCTAAGATTAGTTTTAAATGTGCCACATGCCAACTTCATGAAGTGCCCCCTAGTCTTTCTATTATCCGAAAGAGTAAAAAACCGATTCACATCTACCCGTTCTAGACCTCTCGTGATTTTAAACACCTCTATCATATCCCCCTCAGCCGTCTCTTCTCCAAGCTGAAAAGTCCTAACCTCTTTAGTCTTTCCTCATAGGGGAGCTGTTCCATTCCCTTTATCATTTTGGTAGCCCTTCTCTGTACCTTCTCCATCGCAATTATATCTTTTTTGAGATGCGGCGACCAGAACTGTACACAGTATTCAAGGTGCGGTCTCACCATGGAACGATACAGAGGCATTATGACATTTTCCGTTTTATTCACCATTCCCTTTCTAATAATTCCCAACATTCTGTATGCTTTTTTTGACTGCCGGAGCACACTGTACTGACAATTTCAATATGTTATCCACTATGATGCCTAGATCTCTTTCTTGGGTAGTAGCACCTAATATGGAACCTAACATTGTGTAACTATCGCATGGGTTATTTTTCCCTACATGCATCACCTTGCACTTGTCCACATTACATTTCATCTGCCATTTTGATGCCCAATTTTCCAGCCTCACAAGGTCTTCCTGCAATTTATCACAATCTACTTGTGATTTAACTACTCTGAACAAGTTTGTATCATCTGCAAATTTGATTACCTCACTTGTCGTATTTCTTGCCAGATCATTTATAAATAAATTGAAATGTAAGGGTCCCAATACAGATCCCTGAGGCACTCCACTGCCCACTCCCTTCCACTGAGAAAATTGTCCATTTAATCCTACCCTCTGTTACCTGTCTTTTAGCCAGTTTGTAATCCACGAAAGGACATCGCCACCTATCCCATGACTTTTTACTTTTCCTAGAAGCCTCTCATGAGGAACTTTGTCAAATGCCTTCTGAAAATCCAGGTACATTACATCTACAAAGTTCACCTTTTTTAAATGTAAAATTTTATTGACAGCAAAAACTGAGCAATACAGTATAGAAGCAACCAGTAAGTCAATGAGTATTTCAAACTTTATAACCCCCATGATTCCCCCCCCCCTGCTCAGAATACAGTAGTATCAGAGATACAGGGACAAATAAACCTCAACATGATGGAATGTGGGAAAATGTGCAGTACATATATGACGTCACAATATATAGCAAAGTGTTAAGCCAAGGGTATATAACTCCAAATAAATCACAGTAAAAGACCACATAGAGTCCGCGTAGTCCCTCCGGCGTACCCCTGTAAGGCAGAAATGCCTCAAGTATGTCCGGTAGGGGTATGAGTGTTTAACCATTTGATAAAAGGTTCCCATGTACGACAATGAGCAGGCATACGATCATGACGGAGAGCAGTGAGGTGTGCCATCCTGTAGCACGAGTGCAGTCTATGAATCACAGCAGATAAAGACGGAAGACAAGGTAGTTTCCACGCCTTAGCAATATAGACTTGAGATGTGAAAGATTGCGTAGGTTTAGGCAAAGCCTCGTTGGGAAGAAGGTGCAAGACCTGGGCGGGTTGCAGTATGATAGCGATACCAGTAATGTCCTGTAGCCAGGTTTGCAGAGCATTCCAGAAAGGCTGTGCAAGAGGACATGTCCACCAAATATGCAGGAACGTGCCCACCTGCCCACACCTCCTCCAACACTGATCAGAAACATGTGGATACATAGCATGTAATCGTACTGGGGTCAGATGCCACCTATACAATAACTTATAACAATGCTCCTGAATTGCTGAGGAGATAGAGCTTTTAGCAGTTTGTTGGAACACAATATCCCAGGTATCCTCAGTTAATGCCTCCCCGAGGTCAGTAGCCCAGGCCCGTAAATGGGAGAAGGAATAAGGGACAGGTGAGCTCAGTAAAGAATATAATTTGGAAATAACTCCTGTCATCTTGTCAGCATGCACACAATAAGTTTCAAATAAGGAGATGGTAGGACGTATCGCCTGAGTAGCTGACAACCCATACAGAAAATGCCGTATCTGAGCCAAGCCTAGGAAATCCTGAGGACCCCCACCAAGCCGATCCTGAAGATCCCCTGATGACATTAAGGAGCCCTCTTTCCAGAAATGACATACAGTAAATAAGCCTTTGGTGACCCAAGTAGAAAAGAGACGGGAAGTGTACCCTGCTGGAAAGCCAGTGTTATGAAAAAGAAAAGATGATTGATGGTAGGGAAAAGAACCCACCATGATACCTTTCCATTGAAACCAATTGGTAAGTGTGGTTTGTAAAGCTGTTGGCATAAAATCAATAGTTCTCCAAGTGGATTTAGGTTGCCAAAATAAAGCTTGCAGTGGCATCTCCCCGATCATTGCATTCTCTAAACGTACCCATTGCTTCGAGTCATGAGTATAGTACGTTGCAACAACTGCCCTCATATGGGCTGCACCATGATATCAGTGGAGATTAGGAACCCCTCTACCCCCATGCTGACGGCGTAGGTATAAGACAGCCCGCAAGACCCTAGGAGGCCTATTCAAAATATAGTCAAAGAACTTCTTTTGCCATACTTTAAGTATTGCTTTTGGGACTAGAATTGGCAAAGTGGAGAACAAATATAATAAGCACGGTAGGACATTCATTTTCAAAATCGCTATGCGACCCATCCACGAAAAAAACTCCTGCCCCCAATTGTGGAGATCCCGGTCAATTTTCTTCCACAACGGAATATAATTGTAGTTAAAGAGTTCCGACAGCTTAGCCCCTATCTGAACTCCTAAATGTTTAATGGATTGTTTTGCCCATCTGAAGGGAAATGATCCAGATATGAGTTCCACTTCCAGATATGGCAAGGTAAGGTTTAGCAACTCTGATTTATCATGATTGACTCTGAATCCGGCTACTTTTTGGAAGGCCTCTAACTCCTCCACCACCGCTAATAAAGAAGCATGAGGATTAGTCAAAGTGAAAAGTACATCGTCCGCAAAGAGGGACATTTTGCAGTGTATACCTTCTAATTGCACCCCAGTGATTGCAGAAGATTGCCGAACCTTAGTAGCCAAAGGCTCCAGGAAAAGGGCAAATAACATAGGCGAAAGGGAAATCCCTGCCTCGTACCTCTCTGGATATCAAAACAGGAACTGTATCCTCCATTTACCTTCAAGCGAGCCTTAGGTGTATCATATAATGCTCACACCCATTGTTGGAAATAAGGGCCAAATCCCAGTTTTTGCAGGACATGGAAGAGAAAAGGACAGTGGACAAGGTCAAAGGCCTTTTCAGCATCAAAAGGCAATAATACCGCCGGAATTTGCTTGCTCTGCACCCAGTCAACGATATCAATTACCTTCCGGATATTATCACTAGCCATCCTATAAGGGACAAATCCGACCTGATCATTATGAATCAAGCCCGGCAACACAGCTTTAAGGCGTTCTGCTAAAATTCGAGCCATCAGTTTTAAATCAAGATTTATCAGAGATATTGGGCGGTAAGAGCCACAAAGTTCGGGGTCCCTCCCAGGTTTAGCTAAAACAGTGATGTCAGCTACATTAGCATGACTCGCCAATCCTACTGGACCTCGCAAAGAGTTAAACATATCAGTCAAGGGCCCGACTAAAGTGGACTCTAGCTTTTTGTAATAGGCCCCGGTGAGGCCATCAAGGCCCGGTGCCTTCCCAGCCTTCAACAATTTGATAGCATACTGAACTTCCATGGCCGTTATGGGGGCATCTAGTTGCTCAGGAATCAGAGTAGGCAAGTCAACCTGCGCCAGATAAGCATCAATGTCCCCTTCCCGTATGGTTTGGTCCACCCCATAGATAGCTGAGTAAAACTCCGCAAAACACTGGCGTATGGCATCCGGTCGTACAGACATCCCCTCCCGCACTTCTAATCTGAGTTACATTATTTTGTGCTAGTACTTTCTTAAGGCGACGGGCCAACAGTCGCCCCGCCTTATTGCCTTCTTCAAAAAACTGTTGTTTAGTAATTTCCAAAGCTAAGGCTATAGCATCAGCATCCAAAGCACTCAGTTCTGCTCTAGCCTTATCCAGCTGTTGATATATCTTAGGACACTGAGTGGCCTGGTGCTGCAGCGACAGTCTAGAGATAGTGGTGTGCAGTAACGCCCTCTTTTCTCCTTTCTTTTTCTTACAATAAGAGGCTTGAGATATAAGTAGCCCTCTGGCAACGGCCTTAGAACATTCCCAAACCACTGGGGGCGCACTCTCAGTGGTGGTGTTTATCTTAAAATAAGACTGCAGGCTAGTTGCTAAATTAGATAAGAACCCCTTGTCATTCAATAACGACTCATTCAGTCTCCAGAATCTTTTCCCCAGGGAAGGTGTTGGTGCACTAAGAGCGAGTGTGATTGGCGTGTGATCCGTCCATGTAATCGGATCTATCCCAGCTTCAGTCACTCTATTCTGCACATGGGCATCTGCCAAAAAAAAGTAAATCCGGGAATAGGAATGGTGGACATGGGAAAAGTACGAGTAGGAATGTGAGTTGGGGTATCTCTGTCGCCAGACATCATGAAGGTCCCATTTATCAAGCAGGGATTGCAGGGAGGAACGTGCAGACCTGGGAGCAGAGGAAATCTGGGCAGAATTATCCATTGGGGGATTGATGGTAATATTAAAGTCCCCGCCTATTACAAGTAAGCCAGCCGCATGTTGCAACAACAAATTATCTAAGGCCTTAAAAAAGGGGCCTTGACCCGTGTTTGGGGCATAAATAGAGAGCAAAGTCCATACCTCCCCACCCACTTGCAGCTTAAGTAACACATAGCGCCCTTGGGGATCCGCCACAAGTGTAAGAACTTCATGATTAAAATCTTTAGCCAAGAGTATACCCACCCCAGCATACCGGGAATCCTTTGTGCTAGCCGCCAGGAATTTATGTGGGAATTGCCTGTATGCTATAAGGTGCTCATAACGTTTACGAGGTGGGTTTCCTGGATAAGCCCAATAGAAGCTCCACTAGCCATTAACTCCCGCTCCAGCAGTGATTGTTTCTGAGGATGATTAAGACCCTTGACATTGAGAAATAATACGTAATATACCTGCCATACTCCTAGCTATAAAGATTCACCAGAATATAATATCCCACAGTTCCCCAGTAAGACAAAAAGTGTACCCTGAGATACTATAAGATGTATACGCCCCAATTGTGGGAAAACACCCACCCCAGCCAACAAACAGGATGGGCATCACCATAAGTAGGGGAAGCCCCATGCCAACGAGAACAAACATCCAACAATGCCTCCCCCCAGATCAGTACAACAAATAGCATAAAATAGAATGTAAACCTGCAAACATTCAAAACATGCAAAGTCAGGAAAATTGTCATCACTTCCAAGTCTCCAAAACAGGTAGAAAATTCCAAGGAAGTGTTAATGGGAAACAAAACCTGCCCAAAAATCTCACAGATCTCAGAAAAAATCTAAGGGCTCAAAAGTTATTCAGCCTTGATCGGAGAGAGCCATCTGTGAGTCCTCGGAGTGCCTCCTTAGTCTCCTGCCCCCCTTGCCCACTCTACGCCAACGGGGAGTGTCCACCAGGCGTTGAGACTTAGGAGGTGGTTGCGTGGGTAAAATATCAGGATGGAAGCCTGCTTTCTCCAGCGCAGCCACAGCTTCGCTTTGTGTCTTGACACGTAGATTGGCTCATTTTGCAGTAAATTGTAATCCAAAAGGAAAGGTCCAGCGGTATCTGATATTCTCCTTTCGGAGAAAGGCAGTAACATCTCTGAACTCGAACCGTTTCCGGAGCGTGGAGGAGGCCAGATCTTGATATATAGTAATGGAGTGCCTGTCCCACATCCACACATTTTGCTTCTTTGCGGCTTCCAATACAGCGGTTTTCTGAATAAAACTATGGAAACAAAGCATTATGTCTCTGGGTTGAGCGTTGGGTCTGGAGCCCAGAGCCCTATGTGCTCTTTCAAGCTTGATGTCCAAATTACCGGCAGCAGAGTCTTCTTCAGGGGAAATGCCACCTGATAAAAGAAAGCGGCAGATCCGCACCGCCACCTCTGAGGCATTAAGGTAGGTCGGTGTCTCCGGTACCCCACGTATACGAATATTACACCGCCTAGTGCAGTTTTCTAAATCCTCAAGCTTATCTTCCACCGCGGAAATTGTGTTATCCATGTGGTCCTGCTTTTGTTGGAGCGTGCGGAGGGCCTCAGCATGATTTTCTGTCCGCAAATCCACTTCATCAACCCGTTGCCCAAGTGCTGCAAAATCCTCCCGCAGCTCAGAAATGGATGCTAATAATTCTTTTTTATGCGATTTCAAGTCGGATCGAAATTCAACAAACCAGCCTCTGATTTCGTCACGAAGCTGGGAGATAAGTGCAGGGGGCTCAAGTTCCGCGCGATCCGCAGTGCTGCAGGCGGCGCCAAAATTTACCTCGGTGCTCTCCAGCGCAGCCTGATCAGGCCCAGCATCATGGATGTCGGCAAGCTCCGCCGGTATTTTAGAGAAAGAAAACTGTTTTAAGTCCGTGGTTTTACGTTTTGCAGCCATCCTAATGCAGTCAGGCAGTTGCTAGCTTAGTGGCCACCGAATTCGCCGCGTTGCAGGTTTATTTTTCAGCAAAAAATCCAATCTGGGAGGGAGAGCCCGGGACTACACGTCCATCCTCGTATCAGTGCCCCCTCTACAAGTTCACCTTTATCCACATGTTTATTAACTCCTTCAAAAAAGTGAAGCAGATTTGTGAGGCAAGACTTGCCTTGGGTAAAGCCATGCTGACTTTGTTCCATTAACTCTTTGCTCCGTTAACTCTGGTTGTGCCAAAGAGCTGTCCTAAAGTTAGCCGGTTAAATTATCCATCCTTCTTTAAGTAGCTGCAATACTGAATATCCCTCCAAAGTTAGTCAGATACGTTTATTTGGCCACTGACTGAATATGGATCTCTGAAAAAATTGAGGGGTGCGGAGTGGAGGAAAGCAGAGTAGTTGTTCACAGAGATGCAAGAAAACTAGCACCAGCCCTGCAGACCCCCAATCCCCTACCACTCTCTTGCTCCCCACACTCCCTTCTCTACCTTCACCCTGCACACTCCCCTCTACTCTTCCCCCTCGTCTTTGCCCCCATCCCTTTCCTGCCTCCACCTTCTGCTTTATTGTATCCTTGACACTGCACCAGTATCTCCACACTCAACCTTATCTTTGTCCTCTTTTATTCATTAAAAATATTTATCATCCGCCTATATCAACAAAATCGTAGGATTTCCCCCCAATCCCCCCCCCCCTTCACCTATCCTACAGCTCGATACAGTAAAGTGGGGCTGCGTTACCCCGCTCCTAACCCACTTTCTACTCACTTTCCGGCCACGTTAGCCCTTCCTGCGGTACACTATCCCCTTTAACCCATCCTTACCGCCTCTTTAAATCCCCGGGTAACCCCTTCCGCACGCGGCACGTATATCAGATGTAAACGATCGAATTAGCTATTCCCTCCCATACAGTAACGCGCGCCCCGACTATCGCTATTTTACCCTGCCATTTTGCCCCGCGTTTAACCTGCTAACTTACCGCCTACCCTTACCCCTGCGTTAGAGGCAGGGGTAATGGTAGACGGCAAACTTTCCCCCAAAAGGAAACCTCTAAAAACCTAAAATCCCCTCCTCCCGAAGCGACTCGACATTACTTTCTGTTGTTTTCTTACCTTTTGTTGCTTTTCAGCCCCTTCCCTTCTCTGCCGCCCTCCGGAGGGGGCAGCTGGCGGCGAAAGCGGTTCGCAGCGGTCCCCCCCGCGCAGGTCCCGGTTCTCCTGGCTCGGCAACAGCAGTTCAACAGCTAGGGCTCCATCCGGCTTGCAGCGTTCCTCCCCCCCACCCCGCGCAGGTCCCGGTTCTCCTGGCTCGGCAACAGCAGTACAACAGCTAGGGCTCCATCCGGCTTGCAGCGTTCCTCCCCCCCCGTGCAGGTCCCGGTTCTCCTGGCTCGGCGTGAAGTGCCCTCTCCGGCACGAGCGAAGCGAAGCGATCTTTCGTTGGCCGGAGCGCCCGTCGATTTGGGCGCTCCGGCCAATGAAAGCACATAGATGGGCGCGCGTGACGTCACGGCGTGCATCACGCGCGCCTGTCTATGTGTTTTCATAGGCCGGAGCGCCCAAATCGACGGGCCCTCCGGCCAATGAAAGCACATAGACGGGCGCGCGTGACGTCACGGCGTGCGTCAGTCTATGTGCTTTCATTGGCTGGAGTGCCCAAATCGACGGGCGCTCCGGCCAACGAAAGAACGCTTCGCTTCGCTCGTGCCGGAGAGGGCACTTCACGCCGAGCCAGGAGAACCGGGACCTGCGCGGGGGGGAGGAACGCTGCAAGCCGGATGGAACCCTAGCTGTTGTACTGCTGTTGCCGAGCCAGGAGAACCGGGACCTGCGCGGGGGAGGAAGGGGGGGAGGAACGCTGCAAGCTGGATGGAGCCCTAGTTGTTGTACTGCTGTTGCAGAGCCAGGAGAACCGGGACCTGCGCGGGTGGGGGGACCGCTGCGAGCCGCTTTCGCCGCCGGCTGCCCCCTCCGGAGGGCGGCAGAGAAGGGAAGGGGCTGAAAAGCAACAAAAGGTAAGTTGGCACATGTCGAGCCGCTTCGGGAGGAGGGGATTTTAGGTTTTCCTGGGTTAAAGTTCGGATCCACTTCCTGGTGCCTGTCATTTCAAATGACAGGTACCAGCGCACCGAGGATACTGTATAGGCGCTGTATTAAGCGCCTATACAGTAAAATGGGTTGCGCAGGCCTAACGCTTCCCCTAACGCTTCGCATACGCGGCTTTCATTTGCAAGCAATTTAAATAGAGTATCGAGCGGTATGTGATCAGAACAGTGCGTGGGGCAAACGAGGGTGCGCCCGGCACTGCCGCACTCTTTCTAACGCGGCCTTACTGTATCGACTTGCTACAGAGCTACTCTCTGTCCTCCTTCCCCCAGGGAGCTAATCCTCAATCAGGCAAAAAAAAACACAAAAAACCTTCTTCCTTTAATCTGCCTCTTATCCCTGTTTCTCGTTCCCAGGCAGCAGCTGGGTTAGGAGGCTTCAGCAGGGTAACGTGAGGAGATTAGCAGCTTCGGGTTCAGGGACCAGATGAGCGGCGAATTTAGCAGATTCAGAGGTAAAATAAAATGCTTTGTTCTCTCAAAAGCTGAGAGCACCATGACGGAGGTGGGCTGGAAGAACTCGCTCTCTACGCAACAGCATACTCCTTCCGAGCGCCGGATTCTGCAGCAGTCGTCTTCCGTCTCTGCCCCGCGGGTCCTGTTATTTCTGATTGGCTGCTGCCGCCGATGAGTCATCACTCTGTGACTGCTGGCTGGGCTGCCCGAGTCAAAGGGGAAAAGGCACCAGCAACATAGAGGGCTGCTAGCACAAACTGCCAGCCCGCACAGCGGGCAGCGCAAGCGCCCGGACTGTAATCCCGGAAGTGGTAGAAAGCAGTGGAGAATGGCGTGGGTTTGCTGCGCTCTCAGAGCCCGAATGCTGCTTTGCAGAAGCTGCGGCGGCGGTGGAGTCTCGGAGCACAGGTAAGGAAGAGCAGGTGGTTTCAGAGTGTTAGCAATTAGTCATGAGAGCCAGCCTAACGCTGATTATTTGTAGAACTAGTGACACCTTTAGCGAGGCCACTATAATAAATCACTCTTAGGGCAGGGCAGCTACCATAATAGTAAATAAAACAACAATCAACGTAATACAATGAAGAAATAATAGGAGTAGAAAGCAGCTTGTTGTAAGCATTCTTGTACTTATGGACCTTCGTATTCAGCTTTTTATTTTTTTTCCTGGAAGTTATCATTGTCTATTACAACAAGGAAAAAAAACCTATGTTTGAAAAAAAGACTTGTCATTTTCTCAGGTAAATATAATTTCCCTAGTTTTTGCTCATGTTGTAATAAACATTGATAAATTCCTAGTAAAAAAAAATTAAAACTGAAAACAAAGGTGCCTACTTGTGCTTCAAGTGAATTTGCCTGTACTTGACCATGTTAAATCCTAATTTATTCATTGTTAGATGACCATTTTTCTAGAACAGCTGTGTAATTTACTACCCAGTCCATTTGTTCCATCAGTTGAATTACTATTGCTGAGGCCTGTTAGCTCTGATAAGCCAGTTGTCTAGATAGGGGTGGACCAGCAAGCCTTATTTGTGTAGTGCCACTGCCTCTACCCTCATTACCTTGGTGAAGGTTCTTGGGGCAATGCTGATGCCAAAGGGAAGGGCTTGAAACTGGAAGTGCTTGCCTAGTATGCAGAAGCATAAGAGCTTCTGATAATCTTTCTGTGTGGGAATATGAAAATACACCTCCTCCAGATTGAGGGAGGTCAGAAACTTTTCTTTCCTTACTGACACCATTATGGAAAGTGGTGTTTCCATATGGAAATGTGGGACTCTGGTATTTGTTGACTCCCTTGAGACTGGATGGAAGGACCTGCCCTTTTTGGAGATCACAAAGTAAATAGAATACGTCCCCTTGCCCTATTCCTTTAGGAACTGGGATGCCCAGTGTTGCATCTCTCATCTTCCTTTTGTTTGGAGAGGAGCATGAGGAGATTATAAAGGACTGTAGGACAAGAGTGGCCACTAGTCTGTTATCATGAGAGCCCTCTCTGAATGGAATTGTCAAAGGCATATAGGGAAAAATAACCCATGCTATAGTTACACAATGTTAGGTTCCATATTAGGTGCTACTACCCAAGAAAGAGATCTAGGCGTCATAGTGGATAACACATTGAAATTGTCAGTTCAGTGTGCTGCGGCAGTCAAAAAAGCAAACAGAATGTTGGGAATTATTAGAAAGGGAATGGTGAATAAAACGGAAAATGTCATAATGCCTCTGTATTACTCCATGGTGAAGCTGCACCTTGAATACTGTGTACAATTCTGGTTGCTGCATCTCAAAAAAGATGTAATTGCGATGGAGAAGGTGCAGAGAAGGACGACCAAAATGATAAAGGGGATGGAACAGCTCCCCTATGAGGAAAGACTAAAGAGGTTAGGACTTTTCAGCTTGGAGAAGAGACGACTGAGGGGGGATATGTTAGAGGTGTTTAAAATCATGAGAGGTCTAGAACGGGTAGATGTGAATCGGTTATTTACTCTTTCGGATAGTAGAAAGACTAGGGGGCACTCCATGAAGTTAGCATGTGGCACATTAAAAACTAATCGGAGAAAGTTCTTTTTCACTCAACGCACAATTAAACTCTGGAATTTGTTGCCAGAAGATGTGGTTAGTGCAGTTAGTGTAGCTGTGTTTAAAAAAGGATTGGATAAGTTCTTGGAGGAGAAGTCCATTACCTGCTATTAATTAAGTTGACTTAGATAATAACCACCGCTATTACTAGCAACGGTAACATGGAATAGACTTAGTTTTTGGGTACTTGCCGCTCCGTGAATGCCTTTGTGGCTACTGCACGGAGCGGGCAGTAGCCACAGAGGCATTCATGGAGCGGGATGCCAGTGGTTGGTGTTCCACCTTCACGGAGCGGAAGGATGGAGGGCTGCCATCTCCAAAAAAAAAAAAACAACAAAAAAAACAAACCAAAAACAAAATAAAAAAACCCAGGGGTGGGTAAGAGTATGGGGCAGGGGTGTGGCCTGCTTGTTGCAGCGGTTGCTACCCCTAATTGAGCTGGATGTTCACTTGGATGCAGATACAGCGCTGCTCTCTACATTGGTGGTGGGGTGGAGGGGAATTAGGGCTGGAGGTACTGGAAGCCAATAGTAACAGATGGGAGAGAGAAAAAGGAAAAAAAAAGAAAGGATAAAGTGCGTAGCTTGTTGGGCAGACTGGATGGGCCGTTTGGTCTTCTGCCGTCATTTCTATGTTTCTATGTTCTTATGGCCTGGATTGGCCATTGTTGGAAACAGGATGCTGGGCTTGATGGACCCTTGGTCTGACCCAATATGGCCTGTTCTTATGTTCATCTACTGTGTTGCCACTGGAAGGGCCTGCTGTGTGTCATTTTGGCAGGTGGCTGGGGCCTGCAGCCCCCACGGGTTCATCTCTGACTTTTCTTGTGCCTCGTAGGGGTTGGGATTTCACCCTTCTAGACTGCTATGGTGTAAATTACCAGTTTTGAATTTCCGGGATTCCCTGATTTGCTGGTGCCTCGCACCCCGAGTATTTGACTGGGGTCTATCTTCCAGTAGTCTCGGAGGTTTGGCTTCTCCTAAGTCTTTGATAAGTTTCTTTAATTCTTGCCAAATAGAAGCTCTCCTGCTCCCTCCTGAAGAGCAGTTAACACAAGCGGGCTTTGGAGATGGCATCCGCCACCTTTTCTGGAGCCACAGTAGCCTTGATGCCACTCCTGAGGTTATAGCTTGAGATCATACAGGGTATCTGCAAGCAAGGCCACCCCAGATTCTATCCTTGACGAGACCTCTGTGTCAGGTAGCTGCTCTAGCCAGCACACCATAACTCATGCTGCATAGCTCCCACAGATGGATGCCTGAAAGACAGCTGCATTAGTCGTGAAGGTATGTTTCAAGATGGCCTCGATTTTCCTATCCTGGGAGCCTTTAAGGCTGTCCTGTTTTCGACTAGAATGGTAGTTTTGTGGGTAACTGCTGAGACCAGTTTTTCACCTCCAGCAGTAGGGGGTACAACTTCCCCATAAGCCTACTCCCCCTTCATGCCACTTGAGGGGTGTCCCATTCTGACATCACCATATCCTTTATGGATGAGTGTAGAGGAAAAGCCCTCTGTGGTTCACAGATTCCTTGGAGGAATGGATTCCCTTCCAGTTTGACCACTTCCAGAGGGTCAGAAATCTTGAGTGCTGTCAGTATATTCATGATTAGAGCAGGCAACTCCTCCCTGTGGAATAGCTGGACCACTGAAGGAGTCATCGTCTTCCTCCAGGGAGCATTCCCTTTCTTTTTGAGGGTCCAACTCCATGCCTGATGGGGAGTCTTCCCTAAGGGTAAGGGTCCTCACTGAGGACCCTAAATCCCCTGCAGCTGGTCTAGGCCTTTTGAGTGAGGGTTCCCTGGGGGTAGGAGAGCCTGGGCTGGGATTGGCTCCTACCCTTGGATCCTGTGATGGTAGGGACTCTTTGTCCTACATACTGGGCACCTGCATCCCCCATTCATGTCTTTTCACTTTATTTTTTTCCCCATAATGCCCCTGCAGGCTTCTACTACACTGCAAGGGGAGATTGCGCTTTCTAACAGGCTGATACAGTACAGTGCGCTTCACCGTTAGCCTGCTCTTGGACGCGTGTTTTCCCTTACCCCTTATTCAGTAAGGGGAGGAAAACGCACGTCCAACCTGTGGCACCTAATAGCGCCCTCAACATGCAAATGCATGTTGATGGCCCTATTAAGTATGCGCGCGGGATACAGAAAGTAAAATGTGCAGCCAAGCCGCACATTTTACTTTCAGAAATTAGCGCCAACCCAAAGGTCGGCGCTAATTTCTTCTGGCGCCGGGAAAATGCACAGAAAAGCAGTAAAAACTGCTTTTCTGTGCACCCTCCGACTTAATATCATAGCGATATTAAGTTGGAGGTTCCGAAAAGTAAAAAAAAAGAAAAGAAAAATTTGAATTCAGCCTGCGACTGTCGGGCCAAAAACCGGACGCTCAGTTTTGCCGGTGTCCGGTTTCCGAGCCCGTGGCTGTCAGCGGGCTCGAGAACCGAGGCCGGCAAAATTGAGCGTCGGCTGTCAAACCTGTTTGCTTCCGCCCACGCCATTAGGGGGTCTATTTTCAAGGACACCTGTTGGCTTCTGGTTCCTCCCTGGCGATTGATGTAGGCCACTGTTGTGGTGTTTTCCGAAATGACTCTGACCGATTCTCCCCGGAGTCTGAGACTGAATCACAGGCAGGTTAGTCTGACTCCTCGGGCTTCCAGTCGGTTGATGTTCCATCCCGACTCTTTCCTGTCCCATTGCCCCTGGGCCGTCAGTTCCTGGCAGTGGGCTCCCCACCCTCCTAGGCTCGCATCCATGGTGAGCAAGACCCAGGTCAGTGGGGATAGCCTTACTCCCTTGCTCAGATGGTCTTCTTGTAGCCACCATAGGAGCTGGATCCGTACATCTGCCGGTAACTGGAGGCGGGGACATCGGGTTCCATCTTGACAGTAGGGAACATTGTAGTGGTCGCATGTGGGCCCTTGCCCATGGGACGACTTCTAGGGTCGATGTCATGAGGCTGAGGACTTGGAGGTAGTCCCATATTGTGGGACGAGCGCCGTTCAATAGTTTTCTCAACTGGTCCATCAATTTCCTTTTCCTTGTAAGGGGAAGGACGACCTTGTCTTGTTGGATGTCGATCCGGACTCCCAGGTATTCTAGTGATTGGGAGGGCTGCAGGCAGCTCTTGGTTGTGTTGACGACCCACCCGAGATTCTGCAGTAGATTCTTGACTCTGGTGGTCGCCTGATAACTTTCTTCTGGAGATTTTGCCCTGATCAGCCAATCATCCAGGTACGGGGGTGTACGAGGATTCCTTCTTTCCTCCGTGTCGCTGCCACTACCACCATGATTTTGGTGAACGTCCGAGGGGCAGTAGCTAGGCTGAAGGGTAGCGCCCGGAACCGGTAGTGGTGATCCATGATCGTGAAGCGTAGAAAGCGGTGGTGGTCATGATGGACCGGGATGTGCAGATAAGCTTCTGATAGGTCCAGGGCGGTCAGAAATTCTCCCGGCTGTACTGCCTTTATGACCGAATGTAGGGTTTCCATGCAGAAGTGTGGTATCCTCAGGTAGCGGTAGACATACTTGAGGTCCAGGATGGGCCAAAACGTTCCCTCTTTCTTGGGGACGATAAAATTGATGGAATAGTGCCTTGTATTTTGTTGGTGCGTGGGCACCGGTGTTATAGCCTTTAGGGAGAGCAATTTTGTCAGTGAGGTTCCCACTGCCGTCCTCTTGGAGGGGGAGTGGCAAAGGGATTTCACAAATTTGTCTGGAGGGATGCTGTGAAAGTCCAGATAGTATCCCTCTCAAATGATGGTTAAGACCCATCTTTGGTAGAATAGGGCAAGCTTGCCCCTTATGGCTTCTTCCTGTGGATGGGTCTGTTGATTCTCATTGTGGGGTGCGGCTAGGGCCTGGACCTGAGCCAGCTCCCCTCTTGTTGTGTTTGTTCCGAAAGGGCTGGCCCCTGCCTGCAGGGCGAGGTGCTTGGTATGTATTCTTCTATAGTCAAAAGTGCTGTGATCCTCTGTCCTTGGATGTTCGGGGAGAGGGGCAATGGCTTCTTTTGTTCTTGTCCTCCGGTAGCCGAGATAATGGGGATTCACCCTATTTGTTGGCTAACTTCTCCAGTTCGTTTCCGAACAGGAGGGCTCCTTTAAAGGGCATTCTCGTGAGTTTCGTCTTGGAGGTCGCGTCGGCTGACCTGCTTCGGAGCCAGAGTTGTCTGCTAGTTGCCACAATAGATGAGACGCACTAGGTCGGACGTCGCATCCGTGAGGAAGGATATCACTGGTTCTAATGTTTCAACGGGCGTGGTAGCATTCCTGGCAAGTGATAAGCAGGCACATGTCACCATAGCACGGCAGGCAGCGATCTGTAGTGACATAGCTGCTGCATCAAATGACTATTTAAGGATGGATTCCTGACGTCTGACCTGGGCATCCTTGAGTGCCGCTCCTCCTTCGACTGGAATGGTAGTGCGCTTCGTGACAGCGCAGACCATGATGTCCACTTTGGGGAACACCAGGAGTTCTTTGGCTGAGGGTTCCAGTGGGTATAGGGCTTCTAGGGCCCGTCCACCTTTGAAACTGGCCTCCGGAGCGTTCCATTCCAAGTCGATCAGTTGTTGTATGGCTTGCAGCAATGGGAAATGGCGTGAGGCCTGACTGAGTCCGACCAGCAGAGGGTTCGTTTTTGGCTCCACTGTGGCGCTTGTGCCTGGGATGGTCAGCTCCTTCAGGCTCAGAGACACGAGGTCTTGTAACTCGTCTCTGGAGAAGAAACACATCATGGTTTGGTATGGTTCTGTTCCTGGAGGATATAGTTGCAATGGAGAAGGTACAGAGAAGGGCAACCAAAATGATAAAGGGGATGGAAAAGCTCCCCTATGAGGAAAGGCTGAAGAGGTTAGGGCTGTTCAGCCTGGAGAAGAGACGGCTGACGGGGATATGATAGAGGTGGATAAAGGTGAACCGGTAGATGTAGTGTACTTAGATTTTCAGAAGGCGTTTGACAAAGTCCCTCATGAGAGGCTTCTACGAAAACTAAAAAGTCATGGGATAGGAGGCGATGTCCTTTTGTGGATTACAAGCTGGTTAAAAGACAGGAAACAGAGAGTAGGATTAAATGGTCAATTTTCTCAGTGGAAAAGGGTAAACAGTGGAGTGCCTCAGGGATCTGTACTTGGACCGGTGCTTTTCAATATATATATAAATGATCTGGAAAGGAATACGACGAGCGAGGTTATCAAATTTGCAGATGATACAAAATTATTCAGAGTAGTTAAATCACAAGCAGACTGTGATACATTGCAGGAGGACCTTGCAAGACTTGAAGATTGGGCATCCAAATGGCAGATGAAATTTAATGTGGACAATTGCAAGGTGTTGCATGTAGGGAAAAATATCCATTGCTGTAGTTACACGATGTTAGGTTCCATATTAGGAGCTACCACCCGGGAAAACGATCTAGGCATCATAGTGGATAATACTTTAACATCGTCCGCTCAGTGTGCTGCAGCAGTCAAAAAAGCAAATAGAATGTTAGGAATTATTAGGAAGGGAATGGTTAATAGAATGGAAAATGTCATAATGCCTCTATATCGCTCCATGGTGAGACCACACCTTGAATACTGTGTACAATTCTGGTCGCCGCATCTCAAAAAACATATAGTTGCAATGGAGAAGGTACAGAGAAGGGCAACCAAAATGATAAAGGGGATGGAACAGCTTCCCTATAAGGAAAGGCTGAAGAGGTTAGGGCTGTTCAGCTTAGAGAAGAGACGGCTGAGGGGGGATATGATAGAGGTCTTTACGATCATGAGAGTTCTTGAATGAGTAGATGTGGATCGGTTATTTACACCTTCGAATAATAGGACTAGGGGGCATTCCATGAAGTTAGTAAGTAGCACATTTAAGACTATTTGGAGAAGATTCTTTTTCACTCAACGCACAATAAAGCTCTGGAATTTGTTGGCAGAGGATGTGGTTAGTGCAGTTAGTGTATCTGGGTTCAAGAGATGTTTGGATACGTTCTTGGAGGAGAAGTCCATTAACGGCTATTAATCAAGTTTACGTAGGGAATAGCCACTGCTGTTAATTGCATCAGTAGCATGGGATCTTCTTAGTGTTTGGGTACTTGCCAGGTTCTTGTGGCCTGGTTTGGCCTCTGTTGGAAACAGGATGCTGGGCTTGATGGACTCTTGGTCTGACCCAGCATGGTAATTTCTTATGTTCTTATTGAGTCTGGTTCTTCCTCCGAGGTGTCCATGTCCCCGGAGGGGGCACATCTTGGGGAGGCCGAGAGGGGCCTGGAATGTTTTGGTCTTCTGTTGGAGGCTGTGGATGTGTCACTGGTGGCACCGATTGTGCCTGGACAAAGGTTTGCAGCCCTTTGAAGAATTTTCCTGGGTGTATTTTGAACCCAGCGGCGTTCCCCGAGGGGCCCAACTGAGTAGGTGCCGAGCTGGGGATAGAGAGGTCCGGGGTACTGTCGTTGGTGGAGCTGGATTCCTCTCCTGGTCGGGGGGAGGGGGGCGTTGTCCTGGTTCCCCCAGGGCCTCTTTGCACTGCAGACACAGGGCAGAAGCCACTTCCTGTTGTGCGGCTCTCAGGTGGCAGGCTGGGCAGAGGGCTTGTCCCTTGGCAGGTGGTGCCATGGTTTGAGCGCGTGGAGTCGTTCAAAACTTGTCTGTGCGCCTATATGCGCGCAGCGGGAGGCTTAGATATGCGCTCCGGGTGTGTCGAAGATGTGCATGCAAGCTGCGGAAGGTGTGCTTGCAGGCCGCCATGTGCACCTAGGAAGAGATGCATGCGCCACTGCGCGCCTAGGCTTAATTTGTGCGCTCGGCACTGTTGAGCGTACCGCTGTGCACAAGGCACCTTTGTGTGCGCCGCTGTGCGCACAAGTAGCTTATGCGCCAGGCTCGCCGCTGTGCTCATGGCTCAGTATTGTGCGGACAATATGGCGATCAAGGTGGGGGGAGATGGCGTCGGCGACCATGCGGGCAAAATGGCCAGCCCTCCCGGAGGGTTTCCACATGGGAGGACCCTGGTACCGAATCGGGGTCTAGCCTGGACGGGGCTGTTCAACCGATGGGACAGACGCTGAAAGGCGATCTGTGTGGCTATCCGAGCCTCGGAGACCAGACACTTTAAGAAAAGTTTTCTACCTTACCATGTCTCGGCGCTTCCCGGTCTCCTGCCGGGCAGTCTTCGTCTGCCAGGGGAGAGGGAAATACTTTCACCACCGTGCTCGGTATTGCACCCGCTGCCTCTCAGCGACTCCCGTTCCTGGGGGCTAAGTCCACGCCGGGAACTGGCTACCGGACCAAGGCTTACCTCTGAGGGATCTCGGAAATTACCTCAGGAATTCTCGACTGGGGGAGGAACCCTTAGGGATCACTGCAGGAGAGCGGGGCTCGTCTTGTAGAGGTAAGATTTTGGAATTTTCTTTCTTCTTTGGTTTGGATTTTCTAACGCTGTGCAAGCGTGTGTAGAGTCCCAAACTGCTAAGGAGACGGAGAAATACTGAAGAGCAGAGCTTCCTGCAGGGGTATATGTAGTGCTGATGTCAGATTGAAATCTGACTCCGTCTCCAACTGCTATCAGGAGCACACTATACCCATTGGTCCTGAGTCCATCTGCTACACGCTAGGAAACACCTCCATGGGATGACAGCTCTCCTGGGGTCGCTTTTCCCTCTTCCCCCCACAGGCAATCAGGCCAGTAGCCTTACGGTTTCTGAGAAACGAAAGGAGAAACAGAAGTGGCGGTGGTGAGTGGTCCTGGAGCCTAAGGTTGCAGAATCCGGCCTGAAGTCCCCCGAAGTCCCACGCTGCAAGTAGGATGGAGAGGGGCAGGAAATGCCTCTGATGCGGCGTGTCCTGGCAGTAGCAGGCTTGACCTACTGAAACTGCAACGGCGTGGCATCAGGATGCCTGGCAGGGGACAGTGGGGGAGATCCAATGAGTTCCCAGCCTGCTTCCCTCTCCTGTAGCGTCAGAGGAGGAGGTCTCATAAGAGGAGGGGGAGAAGTTTTCAATTAACTTTGTGCTGTTAATGTATAAAGCTTACAAAGAGATGAAGGGGAAGCCTATGGGCTCAGGTGGCTCCAAAGGCAAGATCCCAGAGTCCACCCCTCCTCCAGGAAAGAAAAGGAAGCTGGAATCCGAGGAAGAGGGGAGGCCCAGACCCTCACCTGAGTCATTTTCGGATGATCCGGAGATTTTTTCCCAGCAGGATTCCCTGGATGAAACAGAGGAGGAAAGGCGAGATAAGGAAGGTATGATAGAGAGAGTTAAATATCTCAAAGGTTTCCATGCACAGGTGATGGGCTTCTTTAATGGAGAGGAGGCTCTAGAATGAGAGTTCAGGGGATGAGGGTGAAAAGGTATAGACTCAGGAGTAATCTTGGGAAATATTTCTTTATAGAGAGAATAGTGGGTATATGGAAAAGTGGACGTGGTGGAGATGAAAATGGTGTCTGAATTAAGAAAGCACGGGATAAATACAGGGGATCTCTAAGGGAGTGAGGGGAATTGGAAGGGTACATAAATTGGATGGATGAGCAGACTATATGGGCCATTTGTCCTTTATCTGCCTTCATGTTTCTGTGTTTCTAGGACATTATATGTGAATGTTTTAATATGGTTAGATAATGATTTAAAATCAGCAGAGGAAATGACATAATTTTAAATTGATCAGTGTTCAAGTCTTAAAAGCCATGTGGGAACTTGATTATGTTGGAAAAATGTTTTGTAAATCCGTGATCCTCTTTAACAATGAGAAGAATATAAAAGGGACTGGGTGTAATCAAATGTTGAGTGTGAAATTATCACCTGTGCAATAGACTAAGATGTTCCTTTCTATCTCTCAGGTTTACTATATATGCACAACAGAGAAAAGGATTTCGGAGAGCACCAAAAAAGACTGAAGCACGAAAACCAGAACCAAAAAATGGTGGCGAAACCTATCGAAGTAGTATGTCTCCGTCAGTACCGGAGCCTGTCTTCCATGCTGCATCCGTGTCTTTCAAGCGACTTTTTAAACCATTTCTGTTTACTGTTGGGGTAAGAGTTTATTCAAGATTAAGTTACATAAGGGTAAGAGTTACTGTGTTTTTTTTTTGGTTTTTTTTTAGACAGGGGTCCCCAAACCTTTTGGAATGAGGGCCACATTGGACCTTTGACATTACACAGAGGGCTGGGGGGGAGGGGGGCGGCTCAAAGTTTACAGAGTAAGGGATAACAAACAGATATTATTGCAGAAATGTACCAATTTATTTCAATTTAAGACCTATACAACAGAAAAAGCATTAACACTTAATGTTTTGAACATAATTAAGTTCAGTAACTGTACTGCTACTGTTTCTGGGCACGGATGGGAGGGCAGAGAGGACTGACTGCCAAAGAAAGAAAGACATCATGCTAACAGCATTTGCCCATGCCCGGCAGCAGCAGCGTCCCCCTTCTCTTCCACTCACTACCTAGTATTTCCCTCTCTTTTGCCGCCTTCCTTCCAGCTGCTCCATAACAGCATACCTCCCCCCAGTTCTCCTCTGCCTCCCACTTCCCCCAGCAAAACGTTGGATATTTTTTGTTTTGTGGCTACAGTTGCTTCTATAGAGAGCCCCCATGGCATTGGTGTGAGTAGTGGTGGGAAGGAGATAATATGGCTGTTTGCTGATTTCTTTTTTCCTTTTCTCATTTGCTGCCTCTTCCGCTTGGCCTCCATAGCGTTGATGTGAGTGGTGGCAGGAAGGAGAAGACAAGGTGGCTTTTTTTTTTTCCAGGCCAATCTCTTGCTGCCACTTCAGCTTGGCCCTTGCAGCACTGGTGTGAATGGTGGTGAGAAGGGGGTTATTTTTCCCGGGCCAGTACTTCTTGCTGCTGCCTCTGTATGGCCCCTGCGGCTTCGGTGTGAGGAGTGTCGGGAAGGAGGAGACAATGTGGCTTTTTTTTATCTATCTATCTCCCCCAGCCCACTCCTTCTTACTATTACTTCTACTTGGCCTCTATTGCACAGGTATAGGGGAGTCAGCAGCGATAAGGAAAATGCAATTTGGCTGAAGTTTTGCCCTTTTTTTTTTTCTTTTCTATCCTCAACCTTTCTCTTGGGTGGCAGGGGCAGCACTGATATGTGGTGTCCTGCTCCCTGCTGAGGCCTCCTCTCTTTCATGCTCTGACTCTTGCAACTCAGGCACAGATCTAGAGAGGGAGAAGGGGTGTCCTATATGCTGCTTTTTATTTCACAGTGAAAACAAGAGAAACCTGATCACAGGCTGGAAGAATGAGCCCTGCAGGCTGTATGTTTGGGGACCTTTGTTTAGATATTTGCTTATTTATTAACATGTTGATATTTAGATAGCCCTTTATAACAAATTGCATACAGGTACAATGAGCCTCTTCCCCAGAGAGGTTACAGTCTTAAGTGGGTTGCTGAGATAATGAGAGAGAGAGAGACTTGTCTGAGGTCCCAAGAGTTGTGCAGAAAAGGAATATTGATATACTTTGGCTGATGATCTCTGTTCTGCAAAATATCTGGAGATATTCAGCTTGCAGTATTTCTTCCATGCTGCAAAAAGATATTTGGTCTACCTTGAGGAATTATTATAGAAGAAAACTCCATTCTGCAGTGATGCCTCCCTTTTCTTGTTTATGCCTTTCTCTAGGCACCCTAGCATTCCTCTGGCTTTGGCCACTACTTTGTCATACTGTTTTCATTACCTGGAGATAATCAGAGATGATCACCCCAAGGGGGTCTTTTCTGTTTGGTGTGCATCTCATTCCTCTTCCTAACTCCCTCCCCCCACCACCACAATCTGCACTGGATTTCTTTTACCCAAATGCATGACTGTACTTTTTTAAACTATGATGCAAAAAAGTTCAGAGTCATGCACATGGTGAAAATAGTTCTACGGGAGCAGTACACAGTGGGGCGAGAGGTACTAGTATGCCCTACCTGGAAGAGAGATCTTGACCAATTTGGATGCAAGATCAAGAAAATGCCTCCATGTCCACCAGCTAATCTGTAAGCCAGTTTATGCCAAGATTCTTCTCAGGAGTTGAAGGAGACAAAGGCTTTATAGAAATAAACTACACAAATACGTCAATTATCATAGGCATCCAGGCATAGTTAACAGACCCAAATGCCCATAAATTGCTGAAATATGAAAATGAATGGCAACAGTTGGTCTCCATCCTTAAATTTGGACAAGTATTCTGATATATAGAAGGAATGAATGAGAATCCATTACCACACATGAAAAAAGAAGCAGTAGAATTTGCAGAATAAAAGAAAATACTCTAAAGAGTCGGACCAGCAAACAAAAAAAAAACAACAATTTTGCAAAAGCACAAATACAACGGGAAATGCAAAGAGTTACTTCAACAATCACATATGTCTCGAACTCTGACCTAGGTGTGATTAGAGAGACGTGAGTTTAAATTTCATGGTGAGAGATTGATAATTGCAGTTATCCTAGCGTGTAGCCAGATGGACTCAGGACCAATGGGTTATGCTCCCCTGTCAGCAGATGGAGTCAGGTTTCAAAGCTGATGTCACCCTACATACCCCTGCAGCGGCCTCAGCCCTTCAGTATTTCTCCGTCTCCAGCAGATAGAGGATGTGCTTTCCCTGTGGGGATCACTGTACCTTTTTGGAAGAAAAAAATTCTACTTTTAATTTGAAGAAATGATTGAGCCCCACTCTCCAGCGGTGATAGCTAAAGGTCCCTCCCCCAGTTGAGAATTCCTGAGGTGATTTCCAAGATCCCTCAGAGGTGTGCCTTGGTCCGCTAGCCAGTTCCTGGCATGGACTTTGCTGCTGAAGCAGCTGAAAGGCAGCTGGTGCAGGAAGCAAAGCACAGTGGTGACGGCCAAAGCCCTCTCAACCTGCAGCTGGAGACCATCTCTGTACTCAGCTGGTAAGCGCTGAGCTCAGGTAAGTAAAAAAAAAAAAAAATTACCTCCTGATTCAGACACATTTGGAGGAGTTTCGGGAAGACTTCCATTGGTCTCTTTGCTCGGCATGCTGTACCGATGTCGTTCCCAATCCCGTAGGGGTAAGGTGAAGTAGGCTTCTGAGTGGGTTGAGTGGCTTCCCAGTGGGTTAGGCTCTGCTTTAGGCTTGGTCAGCTTACCGCATGGTAGGCTACGGTGGTGCCATCTTGCATGTGTATTTGTGCCTTCCATAGAGTGTTGACACACGCCATGTGCATAACACCGCAAGCATTCATAAGCACACAATTCAAGTAAAGCTGGACGCGTGGAATATGCGTGCACCTCACTGCGGCCTGCATAGGCACCCGAAATCTGTGTGCATAAAATTTTAAGTGTGAGTCGACTAAACAAGCAGATACCATCGCCAATGGCTCCGGTAGCAAAGAAACATAAGTGCCTTTCTTTCTGCGCTGCTTGTCATATTAGGGCTGCACAGTCTGACCTGGATTCCTCCTTATGTCAGCACTGTGAGGAAGCCTAGGGAGAGTTGGCCTCCCTGGACTTTGCTAAGCCTGGCTTCTCCCATTTAGAGAGGATGGGTCAGCCACAGCCATAGCTGGAAGTAACCCAGATCTGAGTAATCCCATAACTGGATCATCCATGGGAGAGGGAAATTCAGCGGCACCTACCCCAGTACCTCCTGGACTAGGCATGGACCTAGCTGCTTTCTCTTGGGTGGAATTTTTTCAAGGTCTTCATACAAGTGCAGTCTGCTTCCTCATTTGCCCCTGTCCTGATGGAACCTCAGTCGGTAAATCCTCCTTCTCTCAGTCCTGTCGGCAGACCTCGAGGCATGCCTCGCCTCAACAAGGGTATCCCTGGCAGGGACCTGGATGGCATGGACGAAGAGGAGGATACAGATTCCTTGGAAGATGGGGAAATACCCCTGGTTTAGAACCGTATCAGACCATGTTATGGTTTTCCATAGAGACAAATTGCTGGCCATGGTTTACAAGACCCTGAAGATACTGGGAGTCCTTGGGGTGGACTCTGACACAACCAAGGAAGAATCCCATTCTGATTTCCCTATGGAAAGCCTCTTGCTACCTTCCAGTAATGGAAGCTATTCAGGAGTTGATTGACCTGGAATGGGATGCCCCAGAAGCAACTTTTAAAAGTGGATGAGCGCTAGAGCTCTATATCGCCTGGATCTGACAGAGAGAGAACGTTTGCATTTACCTAAAGTGGATGCGCTGGTCTGTTCTGACTCAAAGCAAACAACTATCCCAGTGGATTGAGGAGCGGTCTTAAAGGATGCGCACGATAGACGGATGGAGTCCATCCTTAAACAGGCCTTTGACGCTATAGCAATGTTATTGCTTCTTCTTGTCCTCTGGTAGCTCGTTTGTGCCTGCTCCTCTCTTGGGAGGTGGATGTCTCAGGGGCAAATTCCAGAGAGGTTGTGGAACCTGCTGCCGCCTTTTTAGCTGATGTGGGCTCTAACCTAGTCCGTACCTCAGCCAGAGTGGTGGCCTCGGTGGTAGCGGCCAGAAGATAGCTATGGCTGCTAAATTGTTCATCAGACGCAACCTTTAAGGCAAATCTCACAAAGATGCCCTTTAAGGGATCACTTCTCTTCGGAAGCGAATTGGAAAAGCTGGTTCGTAATGGTGTGAGTCTCCAGTGCCCTGGCTACCAGAAGATAAGAGTTACAGTTACAGATCCAGGAGTTCCCAAGAGAGGGGCAGGTTTGGGCTCAGGTTCATCCCGAACCCCCCCCCCCACCCCCCCATCACCAATGAAGTTTTGCCGACTCACCCTTGGAACGAGGAGATAGGGGGTTGACTGTCTCTCGTGTACCAGTGGTGGGTTTGGATCACTTCAGACAAATGGGTACTGGATGTCATACAAGAAGGAAATGTGTTGGAATTTCACAGCACTGCTTGGGACTTATTCATGATGTCTCCTTGCCACTCCCAGCACAAGAAGCAGGCAGTGGAGTGCACCTTGGTAAGGCTCCTTAGGTTGAGGGCTATAATTCCAGTACCTGCTCACCAGGGAAATATAGGGCATTATTCCATCCTACCCAAGAAGGAGTGTTCCTTTCGCCCCATCCTGGACCTCAAGAGTGCCAACCGACACCTAAGGGTAATTCATTTCCGCATGGAAACTCTGCACTCCGTGATAATGGCTGTACAACCGGGAGAGTTCGTAACCTCCCTGGACCTTTCTGAGGCCTACCTTCATGTCCAATCCAGCAAGAACATAGTTTCCTATGCTTTGCAGTGATGGGCCGCCATTAGCAGTTCCAGGCGCTGCCCTTTGGTCTGGCCACCGCCCCCAGAACACTTTCCAAGATTATGGTGGTCGTAATGGATGCATTGAGAAAAGAGGGAATCCTGGTGCATCCGTACTTGAATGACTGGTTGGTCTGGGCAACGTCCGTGAAAGAGATTTACCGGGTGACCTCCTTACTTCAGGAACTCAGTTGGGTTGTCAACATGGACAAAAGTAGTCTCAAATCCTCCCAGTCCTTGGAATATCTGGGAGTCTTCCTCCCAACCACGCGGATAAAGAAGTTGATGTCCCAAGTGCATCTGTTGATGAAACACGAAAAGCCCGACGCGTGTGGAGCTATCTTCAGGTCCTCGGTTTGATTGCGTCAACCCTGGAGGTAGTACCATGTGCGAGAACACACAAGCAGCCACTTCAACACTCCCTGTTATCACGTTGGAACCCGCTGTCCCAAGAACTTGATTCACCTCCTCCTATCGATGGAAGTTTGTTCTCAGCTCCAGTGGTGGCTGCAGGAAGCTCACCTGTGTAAGGGTTTAACCCTGTCCCCGCCAAACTGACTGGTCTTCACAACAGACGCAAACTTCCAGGGCTGGGGAGCTCACTGTCTGGAATTGATGGCCCAGGGGCATTGGACTGAGGAAGAGACACTCTGGAACATAAATTGCCTGGAAGCCCAGGCAGTCAGATTGACATTTCTACAATTCAGCCACATACTCCAGGAGCAAGTGGTCTGCGTAATGTCAGACAGTGCAACAACATTAGCCTATATCAACCAACGGAACCAAGAGCCTGCAAATGCCAAAGGAGATAAAACTCCTTATGGAATGGGCGGACTCCCACATCACAGGAAAAGACAACGTCAGAGCAGACTTTCTAAGCAGGGAGAGTGGATCCAGGGGAATGAGCGTTGTTGACCAAAGCCTTTCAGCTGGTGGTAGATCACTGGGGTCGCCCGTCAATCGACCTACTGGCCGCATCTCATAGTGCGAATGTTTACCGATTCTTCAGTTGCAGAAGAGATCAGTGATCCCTGGGGATTGACACTCTCGTTCAGACCTGGCGGAAGAGGACTTGCTATATACCTTCCCTCTGTGGCCCCTGCTGGGCAGGGTCATTCACAGGCATCCATGGTATGCGGAGACTCCAGGTGGAGACACCCCTGTCCCTCCCACCGCCAGGGACCTGCTTCCCCAGGGACTGGTCCTTCACGAGGATCCAGCTCAATTCTGTCTTACGCTGGCCCTTGAGAGGGCTCACCTGATGAAGCGTGGATATTCAGCGGCAGTAATTGCCACCTTACTCTGCACGTAGAAGTTCTCTACGTTCTTAGTGAATGTGCGGGTCTGGAGAGTATTTGAGGCCTGGTGCGAGGAACACTGTGTTTTCCCCTCGGACGGTCAAAATCGCACTAATTCTGGAATTTTTACAGGACGGTTTGAAAAAAGGTTTGACGCTTAACTCCTTGATGGTCCAGGTAGTGGACCTGTTTCAGGGGTGAGGTGAATGGAACCCGCCTGTTGGCTCATCTGGACATGGCCCTTTTTCTTTGTGTATAATCTGTTTTTATTTGCAGGCCACAAGAAACACCAATATGCAATTTACAGGCTGCCATCAAAATACCATAGCGACAAAACATGTGGTACAATAGAATGGATAACAAACAATAACGAAATAACCATGCCAGTGCAGTACAGCATTGCTAGAAGACAAGAAAGTTACAGCAGCGTAAACAGTAGCAAACTGCATTTGGAAATTAAACTGAGAAGGCCAATGCCCCGATTGAACATAATAAACATATGAACCATAGAAACCCCCCCCAACCCCCCCACCCCACCCCACACTGGTATGCGACTTTCAAAAACTACAATATGTGGTTACGTGGTAGACGATAACTGGCACCATCATCTAGCGAGTGAGCTGGACGCTGCGGGAGCTATAAGCTTCAGGTGTTATTATGATCAGCAATCCATTTTTGGTAAGGACCCCAGATAGCCTGAAAAGAAGGTAAACGATTCTGGTGGACAGCAGTAAGTCTGCCCAGTTGGTATAGTGAGAAAAGGCGATGCTGTACCACCGCAAGAGTAGGGATCGTAATTTGTTTCCAGTTTATAGCCAACTCTGTCCGAGCTGCAATAAAGATTTGTAAAACCAACTTCTGAGTTGTTGTACTTTGTTCAGGCATAGGCGCACCTAATAAGACATGCCAGGGCTGTGCCACGCAAGGCACATTTAACATCTGGGAGATCCATTGAAACAATCCCTGCCAATAACCCTGAATTCTGGGACAGGACCACCATATATGTAGATATGTACCCTGGTCCCCACAACCTCTCCAGCAGCAATCTGCAATATGGGGGTAGAATCTGTGTAAAGCTTGGGGTGTATAATGCCAGCGATAAAGCATTTTGTAACAGTCTCTTGTAGACCCGCAGATATCGAACATTTGCCAGCTATAGTATAAATAATATCCCAGTCCTTGTCATCCAAGCATCCCGGGAAGTCTAAATCCCATAATGCCCTATATTTGTGGACCACCTGCGTTATATTATTAAACATTGTATAGACTTTGGATATAATCCCCTTTATGAACGAGGCATGCTGGCAAAGAGTTTCAAATAGTGTTTTTAGACCTCAAGGTGCCTCTTCGTATACCAGTATGAAGGAAGGACGATATCCTAGCATACAATAGAAAATCCAAAGTGCTACCAGGGTGCATATCGCTGAGTTGCGTTCTGGAGAGCACCTTACCCTGTTGTAACATATGTTCCAAGCGTATGACCCCAGACCTCCGCCACTCTGCATGGCCTGCGGAGCGCTCTGAGCTGTGCACTACAGTATTGGTAAATAAGTGGGTTAACAAGGAATGGTGTTCAGGGCCTACCAATTTAGATTTCCAAAGGTGCCATATCTGCATTGTAGTACGCAAAGCAAATGGGTAATATTCGAATTTGCCCCACGTGGCACTAGCTTGCCACGGCAACGCCGTAATAGGAAAAGAGCCTATCAACCCTTGCTCAAGTCTCACCCACTGAGGAATATCCCTAGATCCATGGAGGGCCACCAGGGCGCGCAACTGGGCCGCATAGTAATACCATAGTAAGTTAGGTAGATGTAAACCTCCCCTAGCTTTAGGTAAGTACAAGATAGACCTCGCCACTCTGGGAGGGTGTTTCCGCCAAATAAAGCCACAGATTAGATGCTGCCATTGTTTGAGCAAGGTAGAGGGTAAACTGAGAGGGATAGTGGTGAAGAAGTACAGGAAACGAGGGAGGACATTCATTTTAATAATGGCCAAACGACCCATCCAGGAGAATATCTGTCGATCCCATCTTCTTAAGTTCTCTCGAATAGTAGTCATCAGGGGAGTATAATTTAGAGCAAACAATTGGCGGACGTGTGGTCCAATCTTAACACCAAGATATTTCAAAAAAGAGGGAGCCCACAGAAAAGGAAATTGGTTTTTAAGGTCATGCGCTACATTAGGCGAGAGGGTCAAATTGAGTATTTCCGATTTGTCATAATTGATGCGCATCCCGGAAACCGCCGAGAAGCCCTGTAGCTCAACCATTACTCCTTGCAGTGATGCTTCAGGGTCAGAGAGAGTCATCATAACATCATCGGCAAAGAGTGATATTTTAGATTGAACGTTGCCACCCCAGATCCCTTTAATATTCCCGGCCTCACGTATCCTAGTAGCAAAGGGTTCAAGGAACAATGCGAATAGCAGAGGTGACAATGGGCAACCCTGCCTCGTTCCCCGCTGTATATCAAAGGGAGGACCATAGCCACCATTAACCTTAACCCTGGCCATGGGAGCCTCGTAAAGCTTCCGTATCCACATCATAAAAGCATTCCCAAAGCCCATTTTGCCCAAGACTTTAAACAAAAACCCCCAATGGACAAGATCAAACGCTTTTTCTGCATCTAAAGCTAACAGCACCGCTGGGGTTTGCTGCTGATGTACTAAATCGACAAGGTTAACTATCCGCTGTACATTGTCGGCCGCTAAGCGACCCGGGACAAAACCCACTTGATCGTTATGGATCAGTTCAGGAAGCACCCCATTAAGCCTAGCCGCTAAAACTCTGGCCAGTATTTTCAAATCAATATTGATTAACGAAATGGGGCGGTACGAGCTACATTTAGTAGGGTCCCTCCCTGGTTTCGCCAGAACGGTAATTCCAGCAGTGTTGGATTCGGTCGTTAAGGTTTTACCCTCAAGGAGAGAATTAAAAGCCTCTGTCATTGGGCCAGCTAGATGGGAAGCAAATTTACGATAGTACCCTCCCGTGAATCCATCTAAGCCGGGTGCTTTGCCAGGTTTAAGTTGCTTGATGGCAGCCAGAACTTCCCCGACTTCTAATGGTTTATCTAACATATGTTGCCAACGCTCACTGAGTACCGGTAACTGGACCGTATTTAAGTAACGCTCTATTTCCGCCTCCCTAATGTTGGAGTCCTGCGTGTACAGGGTAGAGTAAAAGGCAGTGAAGGCCTCCCTGATTTCCTCGGACACGGTGAGCATATGACATGGCCCTTTTTCTGAAAGGGGTAAAGCACTTCCGGCTGGCCTAAGGTGGCTGGTGAAGAACTAGGTGGCAATCTTTTCTTGTTTGATGATAACAAACAATTTTCTTGTTTGATAACAATCAAACTAGGTGGCAATCTTTTCTTGGTGTCAAACTGCTGTGCCGACGGGCGTCCACTGCTCAGCACTTCCTTAAACTAATCAATTACTTGCTTTTTTATCAAACAAGAAAAGATTGCCACCTAGTTCTTCACCGATAGAGAGTGAGCAGCAAAGTTAAGGTATTAGGTCCCAAAAAGAATAAATAATCTCTCCGAAAGAAAAAAAAGTTGAGTGAAAAGAAACCAAAGAAAGACCAAGAGTAAAATGTAACTGCTGCAGGGATGCCTGCACAGCCCCTGAGGCAGCTCCTAGAAGAGTGAAACTCGACCAGAGTTGGGCAAGATTAAATAAAAGTCCTTTTTACCGATCCATCTCTTCGTGTCTATTACAACTTCATACCATTCCATCCTTGTTGCCCACGGTAGTCTCGGAGTTTCATTTGAATCGGTCCATTTCATTGCCCTCCCTAGGTAGGCACAAGGACACGGAAGAATACCGCCTCCTCCATTTAAACGTCAGTAGGCTTTTGGTGCGGTATTTGGAAGTTTCAGAACCGATCTACAAGACAGACTGCTTGTTTGTTCTTCACGGTGGAAGGAGGCAGGGTGAACCAGCTTTGCGGGCTACCATTACTCGCTGAATCAAGGAGGTGGTCATGGGAGCCTATGTGGAGACAAGAAAATCATTACACTTTCAGATTAAAGCTCATGCCACTAGGGCTCAGGCAGTCTCCTGGGTGGAAGCTAGACTGTTGTCTCCCGTTGACATCTGTTGAGCGGCAACGTGTTCCTCCTTACACACCTTCTCCTAGTTCTATTACCTGGATGTTACAGCCCAACAGGGTGCAGCCTTTCCAAGGACGGTGTTAACCGGACCATGGGCAGCCTTCCGCCCCAATTGGGAGTAGCTTTTGTACATCCCATTGTTCCATCTGGCTACATGCTAGGAAATGGGGAAATTACTTATCTGATAATTTCGTTTTTCTTAGTGTAGATAAGAACATAAGAAAATGCCATACTGGGTCAGACCAAGGGTCCATCAAGCCCAGCATCCTGTTTCCAACAGTGGCCAATCCAGGCCATAAGAACCTGGCAATTACCCAAAAACTAAGTCTATTCCATGTTACCATTGCTAATGGCAGTGGCTATTCTCTAAGTGAACTTAATAGCAGGTAATGGACTTCTCCTCAAAGAACCTATCCAATCCTTTTTTAAACACAGCTATATTAACTGCACTAACCACATCCTCTGGCAACAAATTCCAGAGTTTAATTGTGCGTTGAGTAAAAAAGAACTTTCTCCGATTAGTTTTAAATGTGCCCCATGCTAACTTCATGGAGTGCCCCCTAGTCTTTCTACTATCCGAAAGAGTAAATAACCGATTCAGATCTACCCGTTCTAGACCTCTCATGATTTTAAACACCTCTATCATATCTCCCGTCAGTTGTCTCTTCTCCAAGCTGAAAAGTCCTAACCTCTTTAGTCTTTCCTCATAGGGGAGCTGTTCCATTCCCCTTATCATTTTGGTAGCCCTTCTCTGTACCTTCTCCATCGCAATTATATCTTTCTTGAGATGCGGCCACCAGAATTGTACACAGTACGGTCTCACCATGGAGCGATACAGAGGCATTATGACATTTTCCGTTTTATTCACCATTCCCTTTCTAATAATTCCCAACATTCTGTTTGCTTTTTTGACTGCCGCAGCACACTGTACCGACGATTTCAATGTGTTATCCACTATGACACCTAGATCTCTTTCTTGGGTTGTAGCACCTAATATGGAACCCAACATTGTGTAATTATAGCATGGGTTATTTTGCACTTATCCACATTAAATTTCATCTGCCATTTGGATGCCCAATTTTCCAGTCTCACAAGGTTTTCCTGCAATTTATCACAATCTGCTTGTGATTTAACTACTCTGAACAATTTTGTGTCATCTGCAAATTTGATTATCTCACTCATCGTATTTCTTTCCAGATCATTTATAAATATATTGAAAAATAAGGGTCCAAATACAGATGGATTCAGCATCCCACTCATGGATGCCCAAGAATGGTGCCAAGGAATCGCCCGTGAAATGAATATCTATTCCAAGAGATTACGGGTAAACAGTCACCCAATCCCTAGATTAGGGCATCCATAATCTTGCTGGGATTCAGCGTTTTGGTTGAGAACAAATTACGGTTGTCTGTTTTTTTAGTCAAGTTGGTTTTAATCAAGTGTTAATCTAGTTTTTTTTTCAATAGTATGTTCACAATGGCTTTTGAAGTGAATACTGCAGGTGGTGTATCTAGGATGACGTCAGCTTTGAAACCTGACTCCTTCTCCATCTGCTAGCTGGGGAACATGTAACCCATTGGTGCTGAGTCCATCAGACTACACTAAAGAAAATGAAATTTCTCCATGGCACATAATCAGTATCATGAGAAACTTAACATATGTTTACCCATGTAAAATGCTTTGAAAGTTGCCCTCTTAGTGTATGCAGTTGTGGAGAAATATTATAACCTCAAATTCACAGTGTCTTCTAGAAATTCCGTTGATTTTTCCCATAATAAGACTTTATCCCAAATCCTGTGATTTATTCTCGGTGAAAGCTTTCAGTCTTGTTAGATTCCCTGTGTCATTCTGCCACCATAAAGCTTCCTAACTGTATTTATACGATTGTTCTTGATTACCTGCTTTTCATTTGATAATCATAAAGCTGCTTTCAGTCTTAATATTAAAACAGTATAGTGATCATAGAACTATATGTAGAGATCTATCCAGGCTTTTGTGAGACTTGTTTTTGTTATCGGTTTCTTTAATGTAGGGTTGCCTGACAAATAAGAACAGGTAGAAGTGTATTGCTTATGTGGCCATTACATTCAGCTAGTGATTCTGGAGCCACATGTGGCAATTCCACTGAATTTTTATAGTAACAAAAAGTGGAAATGAGCTAATCATTAATTTTACAGTTGGAAGGAAATAACATTTGAACATGACATTCGGAAACTCAATTCACCACTGATCAAACACAACATTTGAGTATCATAGAGCTGGTAAATTTTAAGAGCTGATCCTTTTCAGAGGCAACCCCATATGTATAGCTTATAGGGGGGGGGTTCTCCAGTTCACTTACTGCTGCTTGCTTGTCCCAGACCGTTCATTTCTACAGAACAGTGGTTCTCAACCCTGTCCTGGGGACCCCACCCAGCCAGTCGGGTTTTCAGGATATCCACAATGAATATGCATGAGAGAAAATTTGCATGTTATGGAGGCAGTGTATGCAAATTTTCTCTCATGCATATTCATTGTGGCTATCCTGAAAACCTGACTGGCTGGGGGGGTCCCCAGGACAGGGTTGAGAACCACTGCTACAGAACATGGCTCTTTTATAACATCAAACAGCAACACGTTAAAAAGTTTCATATCTTGCTTAAAAATGAAAGGATCTGTGTAATTGAATTGCAACACAGATTATTTTATAAGCCATGCCTTATAAAAAAGGATTTCAGAGGAGGATTAACAGACTGGCTGCCAGTTTCCTAGGAGAAAAGTGGATTCTTAAAGCTGAAGTGCACCATCCATTCCTAATAGTATCTATTTTATTGGTTTCTTTTTTTCTATATTTTTTCTATTTGAGTTTCTTAGACTCTTACTTTTGGATGGTAAATTTCTTTATTAACGTTGTAATATTTTAAATGGTTGGAAGGATGAAGAGTGAGTGAGCTAGTTTGGAGGTAATCTGAGCCTTCTCTGTACCTGGGGTTTTTCATAAAAAACAAAACAAAACACCTTATTGAGAGTTTGATAATTCCCGTGTAGGCCACATATAGTGAATTCACTAATACATTTAAAGTGTTATGGGAGACTCAGTTTTAGTGGACCCTTGGGCCGACCTGCTGGAGACTGGGAAAGATGGACAATGTCTCTGTGTATAGCAGGCCGGGAGGCAGATGTTCGAGCAGGATGTAGATGCTCTTCACCCTGGAAGCTGGTGCTCCCCCGGGAGGAGCCCGTAGGGGCCCGGCCGCTGGGACTTAGGCGGGTTGTGGATCAGGACAGGTAACTGGAACCAGACTAGAACAGTAGAGACACTGTAACTGGGCTAGGGTACTGGAACCAGGCAGGAACTGTAGCAGGTAAACAAGAACCACGCAGGCTCTGTGGCAGGAACGGAGCGACGAAGCAAGGCGAGTCACTCCGGGGCACAGCGCAAGTGGGAACTGGGAGGCAAACCCGTTGCAAGGCAAAAGCTGGATGGCCACGGTCGGCTTATCAAGGCCGCGGCGTCTGACGTCAGGAATTGGCGGAGTCACCACTGGCGGGAAACGGTCTAGAAAAGCGCCCAAGTGGCACGCGCGTGCGCCTAGAAGCAGGGCATCCATGGGAGACCTCGCAGCGGCGCAGCCCCAGCGGGGATAAGGGCCTGGCCGTGGTGCTCGCGGCCAGAACCGCAACATAAAGGACATTAATTAGACACATTCCTACTCCCATAGCAACCTAAAACTTAAGTAGGAACTGAACAAATTTGAGATGAAGGCAGCAGTCCAGCAGCAAGAGGGGGGCTTCCCAGTCTTTTGCATCAAGTGTCACATGTATGATGTTTTACCCACCGGTGAAAAATTGTACATGTGCATGCGATGCAAAGAGCTCCTGGCTCTCAGAGAACGAGTCCGATCTCTGGAGGCTAGAGTGGCAGACCTGGAGGAGCTGAGGCAGACAGAGAGGTATGTAGATGAGACCTTCAGGGACATAGTAGCCAACTTCAGACTGGCAGCCCTGGTGCTGCCTTGGAGGAAGAAGGTCTCATGATTGGAGAACATCAACCTGGTGCAGCAGGAAAGGATCCTGTAGCAAGGACCTGCTCTCCAGGTGATGCATTGTCCTTTCACACCGAGGATATCTCCCCAAGGCCTACTGCCCAGGAGGGGAAGGGTTAGGCTGGCCGTCATAGTTGGTGATTCGATTATTAGGAATGTAGACAGCTGGGTGGCTGGTGGGCGTGAGTATTGCCTAGTAACATGCCTACCTGGTGCGAAGGTGGCGGACCTCACGCGTCACCCAGATAGGATTTTAGACAGTGCTGGGGAGGAGCCGGCTGTCTTGGTACATGTGGGCACCAATGACATAGGAAAATGTGGGAGGGAGGTTCTGGAAGCCAAATTTAGGCTCTTAGGTAGAAAGCTTAAATCCAGAACCTCCAGGGTAGCATTCTCTGAAATGCTCCCTGTTCCACGCGCAAGTCACCAGAGGCAGGCAGAGCTCCGGAGTCTCAATGCGTGGATGAGACTATGGTGTAAAGAAGAGGGATTCAGTTTTGTTAGGAACTGGGGAACCTTTTGAGGAAGGGGGAGTCTCTTCCGAAGGGATGGTCTCCACCTTAACCAGGTGGAACCAGACTGCTGGCGCTAACCTTTAAAAAGGAGATAGAGCAGCTTTTAAACTAGAACAAAGGGGAAAGCCGACAGTCGCTCAGCAGCACATGGTTCAGAGAGAGGTATCTTCAAAGGATACTAATGATGCATTAGAATTAGGGCATCCCGACATTGAGGTTCCAATTATAAGAAAAGTAGTCCAAGTGCCTGAACTCAGCAGAGCTAAAAAATTCTAACTTATCCCTAGCAATTAAAAAGCAAAATGAAAATACAAACAAAAAACAAACTTTGAAATGTTTGTATCGTAATTCCAGAAGTCTAAGAAGTAAGATGGGAGAATTAGAATGTATAGCAGTGAATGATGACATAGACTTAATTGGCATCTCAGAGACATGGTGGAAGGAGGACAACCAATGGGACAGTGCTATACCGGGGTATAAATTATATTACAATGACGGAGAGGAGCACCCAGGAGGCGGTGTGGCGCTTTATGTCCGGGATGGCATAGAGTCCAACAGGATAAATATCCTGCATGAGACTAAATACACAATTGAATCTTTATGGGTAGAAATCCCTTGTGTGTCGGGGAAGACTATAGTGATAGGAGTATACTACCGTCCACCTCGTCAAGATGGTGAGACTGATAGTGAAATGCTAAGAGAAATTAGGGACGCTAACCAAATTGGTAGTGCGGTAATAATGGGAGACTTCAATTACCCTAATATTGACTGGGTAAATGTATCATCGGTACATGCTATAGATATAAAATTCCTGGATGGAATAAGTGACATTTTTATGGAGCAATTGGTTCAGGAACCGACAAGAGAGGGAGCAATTTTAGATCTAATTCTCATTGGAGCACAGGACTTGGTGAGAGAGGTAACGGTGGTGGGGCCGCTTGGTAATAGTGATCATAATATGATCAAATTTGAATTAATGACTAGAAGGGGGACAGTAAGCAAATCCACGGCTCTCGTGCTTAGAGTCTACTAGAGTCAGCAATCATTAAATCCATCTTGAAAAAGAACAACCTAGACCCAGACAATCCACTAAACTACCTTCCCATATCTAACCTACCATTCATTGCCAAAAAAATTGAAAAGATCGTACACTCACAACTCACTGACCACCTATAAACGAACAACCTTCTCTCCCCCACACAATTCGGATTCAGGAAACACATAAGCATAGAAACATTACTCCTCTCATTAAATGACACAGTGCTCAGAGGCTTTGAAAATGGCCAAAGCTACCTATTAATCTTCCTAGACCTATCCGCTGCATTCGACATGGTCAATCATGCAATCCTTATTGACCGTCTGACTGAAATAGGAGCAACCAGAAAAACACTACAATGGTTTTCGTCATATCTATCAAATCGAACCTACCAGGTCTCATTCAACAATACACACTCAAAGAAAATAAACCTAAACCCCGGTGTTCTCCAAGGCTCAGCACTATCCATGACACTCTTTAACATCTACCTTCTTCTGAATCGTTACCTCCTTGATGACCTTGGGCTCACCCATTTCCTGTATGCAGACAATATCCAAATTCTAATCCCAATAATTAACACAATAGAGGAAACTTACAAAAAAAAACAGTCACCTACATCACCGAAATAAAGAAAAGACTAACCGACATGAAACTCATAATAAATATTGAAAAAACAGAAATTATCATCTTGATAGAAAAAAGAAGCCATCATCCCCTCCTCCTTTAAAAATGGAGAACCAAAAAACAGCAATTACACCAGTCACGCACGCTTGCAACTTAGGGTTCAAGAATCACATCACGACGAAAATCAAGGAGGGATACCACAAACTGCTAACACTAAGACGACTAAAACCTTTTCTTAAGCCAGACAACTTCAGAACAGTCCTACAACTACTCATATTCTCCAACCTGGACTACTGCAATTCATTATTACTCTGTTTACCACTCTCCACCATCCGCCCACTACAAATCTTGCAAAACGCAGGTGCCAGAATCCTCACTGGAACAAAAAAACATGAGCATATTACCCCAATTCTGATATCACTACATTGGCTCCCAATAAAATTCCGAATAGAGTATAAAATACTGACCCTAATAACACAAAATAATATATGAAGGACAAACTGACTGGTTAAAAACAAAGATAAGACTCCACACACCACAACGAAACCTTCGCTCATCCAACAAAGGCCTCCTGAAAATTCCACCTGTACGACCTAAACAACTAACCTCAACCCACGATAGAGCCATAACCCTCGGAAGCCCCAAACTCTGGAATTCACTCCCAACAGAACTAAGAACACATCCGAACCTAAAGACCTGGCTATTCACCAAAGCCTACCAAAACTACAAAGGAAATCCCTCCTAAACCTTATGATCCGGTAAAATTCCTGTAGCAACGTGAAAATCTATAACCAACATTGTTTACGCACACCTTGAATATCTACTAAAATGCATCTACATGCGCATTAACTCATAAGAATACCACGCTTATGGACATTAATACCTACAACACGGAGATGTACTTTTAAGTCTTACTTGCACTTATAAGACCTATTCGTGCTCACAAGTCTTACATGAATTATAATACCTATATGTGCTCACAAATCCTGTATGTATTTTGTAACATCTGTATGCAGTCGTTGCGGCGATCGGGAACATCTTGCCGCCACATTCATGTATGCACTAACTCTTAGATAGCAAATGAACTCTGTATAGCTCTACCAGTCAAATCATGTAAACTGTTGTGATGGCGAAACCGAACGACGGTATATAAAACTCGACAAATAAATAAATACTAAAGGCTCCCACTAGTGCACCAGACTATATAGAGAAGAGTCAGCATAAACATTGGTTCTCTTCCTCCATCTGCTTGTAGAGTTAAATGCCTCATGTGTCTAGATTGGTCTGACAGGACTGAAGGAAAAGAAATTATCCACCTTATTACTAATTACTGGTCACTTTTAGATTACATTAGCACTAAAGTGGTCAAATCATTCTGAGGTATGACAAAAATGCATCATCACATTGTTTTCCACAGTCATGCTGGCCCCTGATTTCAGAATATTTATTTTTTACAGGCATAGAATCCTCTTTTGTCAGTCAGACTTCTGAGTTACGTTAAGTATGGAAGGGATACCAAGCTTCTGTCAAAAGGTTGCTGGAAAAGTAATGGTTACCAGTTAAATCAATTTTTGCAACAATTGTTCTCTACTTCAATCTGTTGGAAAAGTAATTAGGTCACCAGCTGTTAGTAACTGTAGCTAGTAACTTTTTAATATCCCTAGTAATAATATCAGTTTTCCTAGCAAATGGACTCAGGACCAATGGGTATAGTGTGCTCCTGATAGCAGTTGGAGACGGATCAGATTTCAATCTGACATCAGCCCTAGTACATATACCCCTGCAGGAAGCCCTGCTCTTCAGTATTTTCTGTCTCCATAGCAGTTCGGGACTCTATACATGCTTGCACAGCGTTAGAGTATTCTAATCAAAGAAATCCAAAACAAAGAAGAAAACTTACCTCTACAGACGAGCCCTGCTCTCCTGCGGTGATACCTATGGGTCCCTCCCCCAGTCGAGATTCCTGAGGTGATTTCCGCAATCCCTCAGAGGTAGGCCTCGGTCCAGCAGCCGGCCCCCAGCGTGGACTTAGCCCCCGGCATCGGGTGCGGCTGAGAGGCAGCGGGTGCAAATTTGAGCGCGGCGGTGAAGGTACTTTCCCTCTCCCCCCGCAGCCAGAGACTGCCCGGAACAAAACCGGGAAACGCCGAGACAAGGTAAGGTGGAAAACTTCTTAAAAGTCTGCGGTCTCCGAGGCTCGAATAGCCGCACAGATTGCCAGCCGGCGTCAGTGCTACTGGGTTGATCAGCCCTATCCGGGCTAGATCCCAGTCCGATACAATGGTCCTCCCACGTGGAGACCCTCAGAGGTGATTGCCATATTGCTCGCGTGGTCGCTGTCGCCATTTCCATTTGATTGCTGCCCTGTCCGATTCGATCCGTGCGCACAGAGGCGAGCCGTGCGCACACCGGCGCTCACAAGGGCACCGGGCGCATAAGTAAATCCCGTGCGCACAGCGGCGCGCGCATCCGACCTACACGCACAACTTCGGCACACTCGGAGCGCATAACTCAGCCTCCTGGCGTACGCTTACGCACAAACCGAAGTTTTCTGCAATCCTACACACACAAACCATGGCACCACTGGATAAGAAGCTCAAGGCTCAGGGCCCTTGCCCAGCATGCCACATCAGAGCTGCGCAGCACAAGGAGGCCACGGCCCTGTGTCTACAGTGCGAGGAGGCTCTGGGTGAACCAGGCCAAGGTCCTCTCCAGACGGCACTGGGATCTGGATCCACTGACAGTACACCGGATCTGGCTACCCCCGGCAGAGGTCTCCCTCAAACGGGGCTCCCTGGGGACGCGGCACCTCTCAATTTAGACCAAGCATCTTTCTCCTGGGTAGAATTCTTCAAAGGCCTATATACCTTTGTCCACATACAACCGGCGCCTCTAATGACATAGCCACAGCCTGCCCCTCCCACCTCAAAGCCCCAACTTTGGGGACACGGACACCTCGGATGAGGGTCAAGACTCCCTGGAGGAAGGGGAAATCTCTCCAGGGACGGAACCTTACCAAACCATGAGGCGTTTCTTCGCTAAAGACGAACTATCAGACCTCATGGCTCACAGCCTGAAAGAGCTCGCTATCCACAGGGGAACCAAAGACGAACCTCCTCCTCGAGGGACTCCATCAGGCCTCCCACCATTTCCCTTTGCTGCAGGCCGTGCAACAGCTGATTGACCTGGAATGGGAGGCTCCAGAGGACACATTCAAGAGGGACGGACCCTGGCAGCCCTATACCCCCTGGACCCCGCTGCCAAAGACCTGGCATTCCCCAAAGTGGATGCCATGGTCTGCGCTGTTTCAAAGCGCACTACCATCCCAGTCGAGGGAGGAGCAGCACTCAAGGATGCCCAGGACAAACGTCTCGAACCATCCTTAAACAGTCATTCGACGTTTCAGCTATGTCACTACAGATCGCGGCCTGCTGTGCAGTGGTGACAGGTGCCTGCTTATCAAAGACCAGGAAGGCCACCACACCTGTCGAAGCACTAGAACCAGCAGTATCATTCCTCACGGATGCGACCTTTGATCTGGTGCGCACCGCAGCCAGAGGCGTCTCGTCCATTGTGGCAGCCAGATGACAAATCTGGCTCAGAAGCTGGTCAGCCGATGCAACGTCCAAGATGAGACTCACGAGAATGCCCTTTAAGGGAAACCTCCTGTTCGGTAGCGAGCTGGAGAAGTTAGCTGACATATTGGGCGAATCCTCAGTACCACGGCTACCGGAGGACAAGAACAAGAGAAGCCAGCGCTCCTCCTTCCGAGCAACTAAGGTTAGGGATCACAGCGCTTCAAACTGTACAGATGTACATATCAAGCTTCTCGCCCTGCAGGCAGGGGCCAGTCCTTTCGGAACAAACACAATAAAAGGGGAGCCGGCGCTGGTCCAGGCCCCAGCCGCACCCTGCAATGAAGATCAGCCGACCCATCCACAGGAAGAGACCATAGGGGGCAGGCTTGCCCTATTCTACCAAAGATGGATCGAGATAACTTCGGACAAGTTGGGTCCTAAACATCATTCGAGAGGGATATTATCTGGACTTCCACAACATCCCTCCGGAAAAGTTTGTGAAATCTCCCTGCCACGACCCTTTCAGGAGGACTGCAGTGGAATCTACACTGGCCAAATTGCAACAAGAAAATATGGGGCACTATTCCATCTTTTTTATCGTTCCCAAGAAAGAGAGTATGTTCCGGCCCATCCTGGACCTCAAGTCCGTCAACAGCCACCTGAGGGTACCTCGCTTCCGCATGGAAACCCTACGCTCGGTCATAAGGGCAATACAGCCAGGAGAATTTCTCACATCCCTTGATCTGTCAGATCGCCTACCTGCACGTCCCGGTCCATCACACGCATCAGCGGTTTTTACGCTTCGCAATCCTGAACCACCATTACCAGTTCCGGGCACTACCCTTCGGGCTAGCCACAGCACCCTGAAAGTTCACCAAAATCATGGTTGTAGTCGCGGTGACACTAAGAAAAGAAGGAATCCTTGTACACCTATATCTGGATGATTGGCTGATCAGGGCAAAATCCCCAGAGGAAAGTCATCAGGTGACCACCAGAGTCAAAACTCTACTGGAGAACCTCGGGTGGGTGGTCAACACAAACAAAAGCTGTCTGCAGCCCTCCCAGTCTCTGGAATACCTGGGAGTCTGGTTCGACACCAGACAAGACAAGGTCATTCTGACTCCTACAAGGAGAACAAAGCTGATGAACCAATTGCGAAACCTGTTAAGCAGTCTTCGCCCCAAGGTGTGGGACTACTTCCAAGTCCTCCGTCTCATGACATCCACACTGGAAGTGGTCCCATGGGCAAGAGCTCATATGCGACCCCTACAGCGTTCCCTACTGTCACGATGGAATCCGATGTCCCAGAATTACTCAGTTCGCCTCCAGCTCCCGGAGGAAGTTCGAACCTAGCTACAATGGTGGCTACAAGAAGACCATCTGAGCAAGGGAGTTAGGCTATCCCCGCCGACCTGGATCCTGCTCACCACGGATGCAAGTCTACGAGGGTGGGGAGCCCACTGCCAGGAACTGACCGTCCAGGGGCAATGGGACAAGAAAGAGTCGGGATGGAACATCAACTGACTAGAAGTATGGGCAGTCAGGCTAGCCTGCCTACGGCTCAGTCACAGACTCCGGGGCGAATCGGTCAGAGTCATGTTGGACAACGCCACAACAGTGGCTTACATCAACTGTCAGGGAAGAACCAGAAGCCAACAGGTATCCCTGGAAATAGACCCCCTAATGGCGTGGGCAGAATCAAACCTACAAGAGATTTCAGCCACCCACATTGCAGGAAAAGACAACGTCATGCGGATTATCTCAGCAGAGAAAGTCTAGACCCAGCGGAATGGAGGTTGTCGAACACAGCCTTCCAATTGATAATAAACCGCTGGAGAACACCAGCCATGGACCTCCTGGCGAGCCGGTCAAAGGCCCAAGTTCCCATCTTCTTCAGTCGCAGACGGGGAACCACAATCCCAAGGGATTGATGCTCTCGTCCAGACCTGGCCACAGGAAATCCTGCTATACGCCTTCCCACCGTGGCCGCTACTGGGCAGAATCATCCACAAGATAGAAAACCACAGGGGACCAGTATTTTTAGTGGCCTTGGACTGGCCAAGAAGGCCGTGGTACGCAGACATGCGAAGACTACTGACAGGGAGCCCTCTCCCTCTACCTCCTCACAGGGATCTGCTCCAACAAGGCCCGATCCTCCACGAAGACCCAACTCGATTCTCTCTTACAGTCTGGCCATTGAGAGGACACGCCTGAAGAAGAGAGAATATTTGGGGGCGGTGATTGACACTCTGCTCCAAGCACGCAAGTCTTCCACATCTCTAACCTACATACGAATATGGAGAATATTCTAAGCCTGGTGTGAAGACTGTGACATCCTCCCGTGGACAGTCAAAATTCCCACGATTCTAGAATTCTTGCAGAACGACTTACAGAAGGGGGTTGTCTCTCAACTCCATCAAGGTGCAGGTGGTCACGTTGGCCTGCTACAGAGCCAAGAGGGGGGGGGGGGGGGCAGCCTAGCCTCTCACCTGGACATCTCCCGCTTCCTGAAAGGGGTCAAACAGATCCGACCACCCCTGAGGTGGCCAGTATCTTTATGGAATCTCAATCTAGTCCTAGACTTCCTAGCAGGAGCCTCCTTCAGATCCACCCACGGTCTGTCCCTCTGGCTATTAACACTGAAGACTGCATTCCTAGTGGCAGTCTGTTCGGCCCGCCGCATCTCTGAGCTTCAAGCACTGTCCTTTCGAGCACCCTTTCTCAGGTTCACACCGGGATCCATACAGCTATGCACGGTCCCCTCCTTCCTCCCAAAAGTGTTTTCTCACTTCCATCTAAACCAAACCATCTCGCTGCCATCGCCAGACGAGATTAAGGACTCGAAAGAATCTCGCCCCTTTGCCATCTTAACGTCGGCAGTCTCCTACTCCGATATCTGCAAAGGTTGGAATCCGTATGAAATCTTTGTCCTTCGCAGCGGGAAGAAACAAGGGGAAGCGGCCTCACAGGCAACCATAGCCCGCTGGATCAAAGAAGTAATCAAGGCGGCCTTGTAGAAGCAGGCAAGCCTCCACCTCTACAAGTCAAGGCCCATTCCACTAGAACCCAGGCAGTGTCCTGGGCGGAAACCAAGATGCTGTCACCCGCCGAGATCTGTCGGGCGGCAACATGGTCCTCCATTCATACCTTCTCTAGGTTTTACCGCCTGGATGTTCAGGCTCAGGAGGACACAGCATTCGCAAGGGCAGTATAAGTGGGCCACGGGCAGCCTCCCACCTGGTTCAGGAGTAGCTTTTGTACATCCCATTGGTCCTGAGCCCATCTGCTACACGCTAGGAAATGGAGAAATTACTTACCTGATAATTTCGTTTTCCTTAGTGTAGACAGATGGACTCAGTATCCAGCCCATGGCTGCCGACAATCACGGAAACCTCGGGAGACAATTCCCCTAGAGCAAGACAAACAAGGGTAAGCCAAGCTTCCCTCTAACGAGGACACCCATACCTACCGGGTGTCGGCGTTTTTCGGTTGAGTTCACATAAGAACTTAAGAACTTGCCATGCTGGGTCAGACCAAGGGTCCATCGAGCCCAGCATCCTGTTTCCAACAGAGGCCAAACCAGGCCACAAGAATCTGGCAATTATCCAAACACTAAGAAGATCCCATGCTACTGATGCAATTAATAGCAGTGGCTATTCCCTAAGTAAACTTGATTAATAGCCGTTAATGGACTTCTCCTCCAAGAACTTATCCTTCTTTATAAAACTTTTTGCTAGTGTTATGATAGGCACTGGCGGTCTCCAGCTATATCCACTTCAACCAGTTCCAGTTAATCAGTTTAACCAAGTTATTCAAGTTAATCAAAGCTAACCAAGTTAATCAAGTTGCTCGGTCACACATATCTCCACAATTGCTTTTCGAAGAGAATACTGAAGAGCAGGGCTTCCTGCAGGGGTATATGTACTAGGGCTGACGTCAGATTGAAATCTGATCCATCTCCCACTGCTGTCAGTAGCACACTATACCCAATGGTCCTGAGTCCATCTGTCTACACTAAGGAAAACAAAATTATCAGGTAAGTAATTTCTCCATTTAGAATGCTACTAGACATACACAGCACTGTATTATGGTGATACTTAATTAAGTTAATAAGTCCCTGTTAAAAAGATCTTAAAATCTATGTGGCTAACTGAAGCAGTGGGAGATAAAGTGATCTACCAAGGTCACAAGGAGCAACACTAAAAGAAGCAGGTTTTGAACCCTGGCTTCCCTGGTTCTCGGCCTACTGCACTAACCACTAGGGTTATTCTTCTTCCCTAGCAGTATGATGAAGCATAGCATGTATCTTTATTATAATTACAGTAGGGGCCTTCTTTATAAAACTTTTTGCTAGTGTTATGATGATGGGCATAGTTAGACACAGGATTTTGGGCCTGATGGACTTAAGATATGCCATGCTGAATCAGACCTGTGTTCTTAGGGTTTTATAAAAGTGATGCAATAAGTAATTTTGAGAAAAAAATGTTTTTTAAAATTTAGTTCTTTACTTCTTTTTTACATGGATTCTACTTGAAGTATGGTTTTTACAGCTTCTTTTATTACGATATTTTTTGTCACAGTAATGTTACCAAAATTATGGTGATAATAGCCATTTTATGTTGCGTTTTCATTCACTAGACATTTTGCTAAAGTGGACTGTTTTTATTTTGGCATTGATGAAGAATTCCAGTCCCGCTCTATAAAAATTTGGCTTAGGCCAGCACAGGCACAATAGCTGAATGGCAGCACTGCATGCAGCCTTACGGGTGAGCAAGGTATGCATACTGTAAAGGCAGCGTCCACAGCCTGGGGGAAAGGGATTTCCAGCCATCGCCCATTCACTCCCGTGCCAGTTCCCTAGTGTTCCTCCTCTGCCTTTTCTCTCTGTCTGTTTTTCCCCTTGTGCCTCTTTCCTTCCTGCTCATTTTCTACACCAAAACTCTGCCTTATGCTGCTCCTATCTATATATTTATATTTCATATGATTGTGCCATTGTGATCTTATCATAAGGTAAAAGGGTATTAAAAGGGTGGTAATGGCCTTAACTATATGCAGCCTGCATTTTTATCAGAACAATAACATTTCACTAAAATTTGTTTTATAAATGAATTCCCCATTCTTATTTGTTTTACTAGACCAGTTCCCATTGTGGCTACCCTGCTAATGAAGGCCAGGGTGTTAGACCCTTGCTGCCCTGGCAGGAGGATTTGAATGACCCTGGGTTCGTCTCATCCCTTCAGGTTATTTAGCAAAGGCAGAAAAAGCAAGGTAACGCTACAGCTTTCCATGGTTAATGAGTCAGTATTTTTGGTGACATATCTCCATAGCACCATCATGTTGCTGTTAACCAGAGAATGATTGCCCATCTGCACTGTAACACTGCATTGCTAAGAGCATGCATTAGTGTTCATACCGTCATTCACGTTGGTACCATACTGCTGCAAAGATCAATAATAAGCTTCTGTTTTGGTAATGTAGGTCTATGAGCAAGAGCACTGATACAGATCTGTATAGATATTATATACATGGACGTCTATGTCCATCCTCTGCTATAGACTTCTCTGTTTATGTGCATAATTTGGTTGAACATACCAATGTACTATTTCCTAGCGTGTAGCCAGATGGACTCAGGACCAATGGGTATTGTGCTCTCCTGATAGCAGATGGGAGACAGAATCAGATTTCAAAGCTGACGTCAGCCTACATAGACCCGTGCAGCATGCTTAGCTTTTCAGTATTTCTCAGTCTCCCATAGCAGATGCGGACACTATCCAAAAGAGAATAGTGTAACATTTACACAAAAAAAAAAAAGAAAGAAGAAAATTTACTTTTAAGATGAGAGCCCCGCTTCTCCTGCGGTGAAACCTAATGGTCCCTCCCCCAGTTGAGACTTTCCTGAGGTTGATTCGATATCCCTCAGAGGTGAGCATTAGTTCGCCAGCCGATTCTCGACATGGACGTTGCCCCCAGAGTGGCTAAAAGGCAGCAGGTGCAGATTCGAGCGTGGCAGTGAAGGTATTTCCCTCTCCCCCCGCAGCTGGAGACCGCCCGGCACGTGACTTGTAAGCGCCGAGACCAGGTAAGGTAGAAACCTTTTCTTCTAAGGCTCGAACAGCCATATCGACCTTCCTCCGACGAGGTTTAAATTGGGTTGAGCAGCCTTCCTCTGGCTAGGTCCCGATCTGGGCGTGGTGGAGACCCTCCAGGGGGCTCGCCAGTTTTAAAGGGGGACGGGAACTAGAAGCCCTATAACTGCTGGAACCCACGGCCAAGGAACTTCTACGCTTCCCTAAAGTGGATGCTATGATCGGCGGTGTCTCAAAACGCACCACAATCTCTGTGGAGGGAGAAGCGGCACTGAAGGACGCCCAAGATAGAAGGCTGGAAGCCATCCTGAAGCAGTTCTTTGATGTCTCAGCAATGACGCTACAAATTGCTTCCTGCTGCGCCACGTTCCTGTTTGATCCTCTCCAGAGACACTACCACGCCCGGAGAAACGATGGAACCTGCGGTCTCCTTCCTCACCGATGCTACCGCTGACCTCGTGCACACATCATCCAGGGGTGTCGCCGCCGCAGTGGCAGCCAGAAGACAATTATGGCTCCGAAACTGGTCGGCTGACGCGACTTCCAAGGCGAATCTCACAAAAATGCCTTTTAAAGGATCTCTCCTGTTCAGAAGCGAACTGGAGAAGTTAGCCAACAAATGGGGCGAATCCCCAATACCCCGATTACCTGAAGACAGGAACAAAAGATCGTAGCACTCCTCCCCCCGAAGAACCAAGGGTAGAGGATTGCAGGGTTTTAAACCTTACAGGAACACACAGTCCCAAGCACCTCGTACTTCAGGAAGGTTTCAGTCCTTTCGAACAAGCACATTAAGAGACGAGCAAGCTCAGGGACAGGCTTCGGCCGTGCCCCACAATGAGAAGACACAGACCCATCCACAGGAAGAAGACATAGGGGGCAGACTTACCCTCATCTACCAAAGATGGATCGAAGTAACATCTGACAAGTGGGTCCTAACTATCATTCAAGAGGGGTACGCCCTGGAATTCCAAAGCATCCCCCCAGACAAATTTATGAGATCACCGTGCCACTCCCACTCCAAGAGACTGGCAGTGGAAACTACGCTAGCGAGACTACTCAGCCTGAAGGCAATAACTCCGGTGCCTACGTCTCAACAAAATACTGGTTACTATTCCATCTATTTTATCGTTCCCAAGAAAGAAGGAACATTCCGACCCATCCTGGATCTCAAGGCTATCAACTGTTACCTGAAGGTACCACACTTCCGCATGGAAACCCTCTGCTCCGTTATAATGGCAGTGCAACCGGGAGAATTCCTAACATCCCTGGACCTATCCGAAGCCTACCTTCACATCCCGGGCCATCAGGACCACCAGCGCTTCCTGCGCTTTGCGATACTGGGCAATCATTACCAATTTTGAGCTCTACCCTTCGGACTAGCCACCACTCCCAGAACCTTCACCAAAATTATTGTGGTAGTAGCGGCTGCACTGAGGAAAGGAGGAGTTCTGGAACATCCTTACTTGGATGATTGGATGATCAGAGCAGTCTCTGGAAGAGAGTCGCCACGCGACAACCAGAGTCAAGAACTTACTACAAGAGCTCAGGTGGGTCGTGAACACAGCCAAGAGCTGCCTACAGCCCTCCCAGTCACTAGAATACGTGGGAGTCCGGTTCGATACCAAGCTGGACAAGGTCTACCGTCCCCCTCCAAGGAGAAGGAAACTGGTGGGTCAATTGCGAAACCTGTTGAACTCGATTCGCCCCAAGGTATGGGACTACCTTCAAGTCCTTGGCCTCATGCCCTCAACTTTGGAAGTTGTTCCATGGGTAAGGGCCCATATGTGACCACTACAATGCTCCCTATTGTCAGGATGGAATCCAGTATCCCAGAACTACTCAATTCGCCTCCCGCTACCGACAGAGGTTCGGCATCAGCTTCAATGGTGGCTACAAGAAGAACACCTAAGCAGAGGCGTAAACCTATCCACACTGAAGTGGATCTTGCTCACCAAGGGCGTGAGTCTGCGAGGGTGGGGAGCCCACTGTCAGAAACTAACAGCCCAGGGACAATGGAACAAAGAAGACACGGAATGGAACATAAACCACCTGGAAGCAAGAGCGGTCAGACTAGCCTGCCTGCAATTCAGCCACAGACTCTGAGGCGAGTCTGTCAGTCATGTCGGACAAAGCCATAACTGTGGTCTACATCAACCGCCAGGGAGGAACCAGGAGCCAGCAGGTGTCTTTGGAAATAGACCCTCTCATGGAGTGGGCAGAAACAAACCTGCAAAGGATTTTGGCCTCCCACATCGCGGGAAAAGACATCTCAGCGGATTATCTCAGCAGAGAGAGCCTAGACCCGGGGAATGGTCGCTGGCGGGCACAGCCTTCCAGATGATAGTGAATCGATGGGGTCCCCAGCCATGGACCTCCTAGCAACTCGTCATAATAATCAAGTTCCCAGATTCTTTAGCCGCAGACGAGAACCACAGTTTCAAGGAATCAACGCTCTCGTCCAGAACTGGCCAGAGGAAGACCTCCTGTATGCTTTCCCACCTTGGCTGCTACTGGGCAGGGTCATTCACAAGATAGAGCACCACAGGGGACTAGTCCTACCAGTCGCCCTGGATTGGCCAAGAAGACCATGGTACATGGACATGCGAAGACTATTGGCGGGGAATCCTCTGCGTCTATCCCCATGCAGAGTCCTTCTTCAGCAGGGACCGATCTCCCACGAAGACCCGGCTCGATTCTCTCTCACGCTATGGCCCTTGAGAGGACTAACCTAAAGAAGTGCGGCTACTCAAAAGCAGTGATTGACACCCTGCTCCGAGCTCACAAGTTCTCCACATTTCTGTCTTACATATGGATCTGGAGAGTATTTGAAGCCTGGTGTGAAGACCGCACCCTCCTTCCGAGGACAGCCAAGATTCCCACGATCCTAGAATTCCTACAGGATGGCATGCAGAAGGGGTTGTCTCTCAACTCCCTCAAGGTTCAAGTCGCTGCACTGCCCTGTTTCAGGTCCGAAGCGGACAGCATCAGACTATCAATACATGCTGATGTGTCTCGCTTCCTGAAAGGAGTTAAACAACTCCGGCCACCTCTAAAGTGTCCGGTGCCTCTATGGAACCTCAACCTAGTACTAGACTTCCTAGCAGGGGAGTCCTTCAGACCAACAAGTGGCCTGTCCCTACGCCTCTTTTTTTTTTTTTTTTTTAATTTGACAATTTTTATTATTTTGACAATAAAAGCATATAACAAGCGAGGTCAATTGCTACAAAACTGGTAGCCGTGTCCCAACTAGACTTCCAGAGAAGTTGCACCCAAGCCCACCCATCCTCCCCCCCCCCCCCCCCCCCAAAGTAGAGTGTCATATATGTACAATAGAACCAGCACTCGGGTGTAAAACGGATACATGATGGAAGTACGGGTACATGAGAACAACGCAGAACAGTGTTCAGTGATCTTATACAGAGTTAGGCAAGGAAATAAGCTCCTAGGAAACATAGCAGGAGGTTCGCTGCGCATTAAAACATCACATCAACATGACAGAGCTCGACTTACATCAAGAGCTACTGTGCTAAACTTAAGGAATCGATAAAGGGTTTCCAGCGACCTGAAAGGCGGTAATGCAGTGATGCCTTTGTGCGCCCCTTAGTGCGGACCCTAAGAGCGGAGCTGTACCCCACAGAGGCAACCAAATTCACAGCACAACATTACCAAACAAACAGCATTCAGACTACCAATCCTACAAGCAAGCCCTTTACAACACAGACAACCCTATGAGACGCCGCAGTCTGCACTAACGACACAGCGTCAAAAAAAATAATTCTTCACTGCTCAGACAACCGGACTCCACATTTGCAGACGAACAGACAGCACCGACTGAAAATAGACCTCACAGACATCACAAACAACAAAACTAACTAAACTAACAAACACTACCACCAGACAACTCAACTACTACCCAGACTACCAGACAACTCAACTACTACCCAGACTACCAGACGCCACCACCAGACAACTCAACTACTACCCAGACTACCAGACGCCACCACCAGACAACTCAACTACTACCCAGACTACCAGACAACTCAACTACTACCCAGACTACCAGACGCCACCACCAGACAACTCAACTACTACCCAGACTACCAGACGCCAACACCAGACAACTCAAATACCACTCAAACAACCATCTATTGTGAACTCAGACAACCCAACAAATACCTAGACAACTAAATGCCACCAATTAATCAACTCAGCTACTGATCTAACATCCAGTCGCCACATCACTGACAACTCAGCCAATACTCACTAACACCACTTTCGCTCCTAACAATGCAAACAATGTACCACGGTCTCCCTATACCGATTCTCCATCATAGAACACTACTCTCAGGAAAACCAAACATACTCTACAATCAACGAACCTACAAATCCCTCATCCCCATCATGATTACTCCAATCACACAACTTCTAGGATTCACTCTGTTCTCACTGATTCTATTTAATGCTCAATCACTATCCAAGAAATCTCTGATTTTAAATGATCTTCTCCTAGATGCAAACCCAGACCTATGTGCTATAACAGAAACATGGTTTAAATCTACAGATATAGCATTAATTAACCAACTACCAACTCAGACTTACGACTTTTTCTCTATCCCACGACAGAAAAAAAGGGGTGGGGGCATTCTCTTAGCAGCTAAGAAAGATCTTAGATTCTCTCAGCACCCAATCAAATCTGACTCGAAATTGGAAACAGGTCTTTTCAAATCAGACTCTCTACTAATCCTTCTAGTATATGCCCCCCCAGGACTTCTAGAAGCAGATCCATCACCATTCCTAGAAATCTTAGCTTCATATCTAAAACCAGACTTCCCAACGATAATCCTAGGAGATTTCAACCTGCACGTTGATAACCCCACACTCTCAACCAGCTGCGAAACCATTCTTACAGCCATGTCTGCAATGGGATTCAAACAAATAATCAATGAACCCACCCACAAAGCTGGTCACACACTGGACCTAATCTTTGTGAACCCAGGTATTACACATACAGTACAACCCACATGCCAAAAAGTTCCCTGGTCAGACCATTCTTTAATCTCCACCACCTTCTCAATGACCCAAACGAACAATAAACACTCCCCTCAACACTCATTTCTTTACAGAAAAGTATGCCCCTCGGATGAACTCAGCAATCATCTAATCACGGAACTCTCACACATAGATGTCACATCACCTAATACAGCCGTAAATTCCTGGTCCAACATAACAGAATCTGTGGCAAACAAACTGTGTCCATGGATAACAAAAAAAGTCAAACAAGGTGCATCAAAAAGGCAGCCATGGTTTTCTAACGAACTCAAAAGCCTTCAACTTAACCTACGTCAAAAAGAAAGTAAATGGCGGAAAGCTCCTTCCCCCACTACACTTTCTACATACAAACTCGCCCTCCATTCATACAAGAGCTCCACTCTAAAAACAAAAAGGGACTTCTACGCTCAAAAGATTCATAACATTATATTCGACTCTAAAGCGCTATTCACATTTGTCTCCAATCTAACTCATGAAAACCCTTCTGACATACCACCTAACCAAGCTCAAACAAAAGCTGATGAGCTGGCACTCTTCTTCAGTAAGAAAATCACGAACCTGCTATCACAATTAAAGCCCAACACAGGCTCACCAGCTAGCAATTACGTACTCCATAATAAAGACTTTTCCCTCCAATCTCTTGAACTCACCACTTCCTCAGAGATCCAAACACTTCTTAAAAAAATGAAACCCTCATCGCATCCATTAGACCAGATCCCGTCTAAATTACTACTGCTAATCCCGGACACCATAACCAAAACCCTAGCAGACATCATAAACTGCTCATTCACCCAGGGTTTCTATCCAGACAACCTCAAACTAGCATCCATCAAACCGCTCCTTAAGAAGCCTAACTTGGACCCCAATGATCCCAACAGCTTCCGTCCAATCTCAAATCTGCCTTTCATTGCCAAGGTGATGGAGAAACTAGTCAACACACAACTATCGGATTACATAGAGGAACACGGAATTCTATTCCCTACTCAATTTGGTTTCAGAAAGGCATCAAGCACCGAATCCCTTCTCATTTCACTGACTGACTACATTATATTGGGCCTAGACAAAGGACAGGCCTTCCTTCTGATTCTATTGGACCTATCTGCAGCGTTCGATACTGTCAACCACGCCATATTACTAAAACAACTGGCGAACATCGGTATTGCAGGATCAGCACTAACATGGTTCAAGACATTCTTAGAAAACAGAGGTTTCAAGGTTAAAATTCACAACAAAGAATCCCCCAGATACCCATCTTCGCAAGGAGTTCCTCAGGGTTCCTCCCTTTCACCGACACTTTTCAACTTATACCTTCTCCCGCTTTGCCAATTGCTAAACAAATTGAACCTTAAACACTTCATATTTGCCGACGATGTCCAGATTCTGATCCCCATTAAAGAATCCATCACTAAAGCTCTAGAACTTTGGGAAAATTGTTCTCATGAAATCAACGATCTCTTATCCAGCTTAAATTTAATTCTAAACCAATCAAAAAGCGAATTCATTCTAATCTCTCCAGACAATTGCAAAATCACTACAAACCCTCCAGCCAACTTGCAAACCTCAAAAGTAAGAGATTTAGGAGTTTCCATAGACAACCGGTTAAATTTTAAATCATTTATCAACCAAACAACCAAAGACTGCTTCCACAAACTGCACGTATTAAAAAGGATAAAACCCCTATTTCACTTCCATGACTATAGAACAGTGCTCCAAGCAATAATATTTGCGAAAATTGATTACTGCAACTCGATTCTTCTAGGCCTCCCATCAGCACATACTAAACCTCTCCAATTGATACAGAACACGGCAGCAAGAATACTAACAAACAAAAGGAGAAGAGATCACATTACACCAGTCCTCAAAGACCTTCACTGGTTACCAATCCATTATAGAATAATTCATAAGTCCCTCACCACAATCTACAAGAATATCCATGGGCTGGCTCCACTCGATCTACAAATAGCTCTCAAAAAACACTCCTCCAATAGACCCATCAGAGAAGCTTATAGAGAATATCTACAGGTACCACACAACAATACCACCCAACATATAACATTGAGAGATCGGGCCTTCTCCACAGCAGGTCCCCCACTATGGAACTCAATCCCCTTAGAATTAAGACAGGAACCATGTCTCCTAACCTTCAGAAAGAGACTGAAAACATGGCTGTTCATGAAAGCATTTCCAGACCCTTAAGGATTCTCTTCCAGCAATTGCAGCAAAATCAAATACAGCAATACTGAACATTTTCTATCAAATAAAATATTTATTTAAAAGAACAATTATTTAATTGAACATTCCCTTCTAAACGGAATCAGACACTACAAACCAATCACTACAATGTTTTAATTCTTGTTAAACTTATTTATCTTTCCTTTAACTCTAATCCCAGTTAGAATAACCCCTGTTTATTGTAACTTTCTCTTCCGTGCACTTGTTTTATACTCCTGTAATGTATACTCTTATGTTTTAGTTATGTATGTTATAATATATTGATCACCCCTTGTTTTATGTAAACCGACATGATACGTACTCCCGTGAATGCCGGTATAGAAAAACACAAATAAATAAATAAATAAATGTCTAGAGGCCGTCAAGTGGGCCAGGCGATAATAGGAGTGGAGTTTAGCTTTAATCTCCCGGAGTAAGGGTATAGCTTCAGATTTCCAATGAGAGGCTATGAGAGTCCGTGCTGCAATAAATAATTGGGCGCAGAACCTCTGGTATTTCCGGGGTATATCATCAGGTAAAATATTTAATAACGCCACTGTGGCTGCTGGGGCGATGACAATACCGAGGAGTGACTGTAGCCAAGTAAAGATTTCTTGCCATAAGGGGTTAAGTTTGGAGCAGTCCCACCATATGTGCATATATGTGCCAACCGCTCCACAATTGCGCCAGCACTTATCGTCGAGGTGAGCGTAAAATTTATGCAATTTATCAGGGGTGAGGTACCAGCAGTACACCATTTTATAACAATTTTCCTGAAGTTTAGCTGATATCGAGCAATGTCTGGCTTGTTTCAAAACATCCCCCCAAACACGTGGCCCCAGCTGTGTACGCAAGTCCATCTCCCAACGTTTGACAAACGTGCACTGTTCAATGCCCTGCTGGAAATACAATTGATACAGTTTGGAGATGGCACCCCGGAGGACATCACTATATAGAAAATAAGATTCAAACATAGAACGACCCATCTTAAGAATGCCCAAACGTTGCAGGGATCGTATGAAGTGGGTAATCTGCATATAGGCCATAACACTTAGTGGAGGAAGGTTGTATGTAATCGCCAGCTGTGCTAAAGGTAATAGGGCCCCCTGAGAGAAAAAGTGCCCTAAAGTGAATATGCCTTTCTCCCGCCAAAGATGAAAGAGGGGGGAGGTGAATCCCGGGCCAAAGCGTGTAGTGTGTGCTAGAGAAGACTGATAAAAATAAGTAAAGTCCCCTACTAAAAGCTTGCACGCCTGACCCCAGATGCGCAACGTGGTTTCAAGAGCCCAAGATATGCATCGAATAGGCCTCCAATCAGTCCTCGGAAGCCAGAACAAAGCGGCTAGGGCCATAGAGCCCAGCATGGCCTGTTCCAGCTGAACCCATTGCTTGGGATGTTGGGATCGGTTAACATCCAAGATGGCTTTTAACTGAGCTGCTTGGTAATACCACATTATGTTCGGGACCCCCAGGCCACCCTGCTGTTTTGGAAGGTATAAAAGGTCTCGAGGGAAGCGAGGTGGTCGTCTGCGCCATATGAAATCGAAAATCTTACGCTGCCATCTACGGAGTATATGTGTGGGGAGATAGACCGGTAGGGATGAAAATAAATAAATAAATTTAGGTAAAATATTCATTTTGACGATGGCAATTCTGCCTAGCCAGGAATACGGACCCCTGTTCCACCGGCTCATGTCTATAGTGATTTTATCATCTAGCAATTGATAGTTTAAGCGATATAAATCAGATATTTGGGACGATATGCGCACACCGAGGTATTTTATATGAGAGCGAGCCCATTTAAATGGAAACCGGTCTTTAATCTTTTGCACTGTCCCTGGAGACAAATTGATATTGAGCAGCTCTGATTTATCCAGGTTTACTTTTAAACCAGAGACAGCGCTAAACATATCCAATTCTTTGGTAACCTCAGCAAGCGATGGCAATGGATCAGTCAGCATTAGCAACACATCGTCCGCAAATAATGAGAGTTTATATCGTGCGGGCCCCAACTCCACCCCTTGAATACCCATAGAAGCACGAATTCTAATGGTAAGGGGTTCTAAATAAAGAGCAAATAAGAGAGGTGACAAGGGGCAACCCTGACGAGTGCCCCTATGAATCTCAAAGGCTTGCCCGTAACCATTATTCACCTTAACCCTAGCCCTAGGTTGGTCATACAGCTTTTGTATCCATTGTAGGAAAAATGGCCCAAACGCCATACGTTGCATAGTATTAAATAGAAAGGGCCAATGGACCAAGTCGAACGCTTTCTCTGCGTCTAATGAAAGCAAAACTGCAGGGATCTTCTCTTTTTGCACCCACCACATTAAGTCCAAGACTTTCCTAATATTATCAGCAGCCATACGATGGGGTACAAATCCCACTTGGTCATTGTGGACAAGAGAGGGGAGGCAGGCATTAAGCCTAAGGGCCAAAATCCGGGCCAGGATCTTAAGGTCCACATTGATGAGGGAGATGGGCCTGTAAGAGGCACATTGTGTGGGGTCCCTGCTAGGTTTAGCCAGAACTGAGATACCCGCAACATTCGCCTGCAGGGCAAGAGACCCTCCAACCCGTAAACTATTAAAGAAATGCACCAGGGGTTCAGCTACACTGTTAGCGCATTTCTTGTAATAAACACCGGACAGCCCATCTAAACCAGGAGCCTTACCGGGTTTGAGGGTTTTAATAACCGCCAAGACCTCCAGGGACAGTTGTTGAGTAGAAGTGAGACTAGGCAGAGGTATTGCTTGTAAATAATCCGGTATGCTATTCGGGCAAATAGTAGCATCCGCTGCATATAACCGTCCATAAAAAGCAGAGAATGCCTCCCTAATTTCCCGAGATGCTGTCTGCATCTCACCCTGGGCGGTTTTAATTTTGGTAATAGAATTGTGGGCCAGCCTAGTTTTCAGGCTACGTGCCAGCAAGTGTCCCGCCTTATCCCCGCCCTCGTAATAAACCTGTTTTGTAATTTCTAAGGCATGTAACATTCGGGCATTATCCAATGTATAAAGTTCCGATTTGACCGCTAATAATTTCTGATAGCAGCGAGGGGAGAGGGTTTGCATATGTTCCCTGGTGAGCACTTTAAGTTTAGACAACAGTGCTTCCCTCTCTTGTTGGCGCAGGCGCTTACAGGCCGACGCTCTAGATATCAGTAGCCCCCTAATGAAGGCCTTTGAACACTCCCATACCGTGCCCGGGGCGACATCAGGTGTGGAATTCAAGGTGAAGTATTCGAGGAGTTGGGGTTCTAGTCTCCGGACGAAGGACTCATCCTGCAGAAGAGATTCATTTAACTTCCAAAAGCTTACCCCCTGTCCCCATCACTCACGTCCACCTCTAATGTGATTGGGGCATGGTCCGACCAGGAGATGGCGTCAATATCCGCCTTGCGTACCCTGTTGCTTAGCTGTTTGTCCACCAGGAAATAGTCGATACGGGAATAGCTGTCGTGAGGGGGTGAATAAAATGTATATGAGCGTGAGTTAGGGAAACGGGTTCTCCAGACGTCTACAAGAGACCAGTCAGCTATAAGTGATTTTAACTGCTTGCGTGTTTTCTGGAGTGTAGCAGAGTGCGGGTTCGAATTATCTAAGCCCTGTTGCAAGGAGACATTAAAGTCGCCGCCCAGTATGATAATGCCCTCAGCATGATCCAAAAGCAAATTTTGGAGAGATACCAAAAAGGGGGCACAATCCTTGTTAGGAGCATAAACAGTTAGGAGCGTGTAGACTTGAAGTCCCAATTTAATCTTCAACAGCAGATAGCGGCCAGCAGGGTCCGCAACATGTGAGATATATTCATAAACTAGAGAAGCAGAGAGTAATATCCCCGTGCCCGTATACTTGGCTCCGGCACAACAGCCGGCATGGAAAACATGGGGATAGGCCCTGTGTTCTAGGAGGCGGCCATATCTGGGTTTAAGATGTGTCTCCTGCACGTATACTATATCTGCAGCTTGGAGGCGCAATTCCTTCTGAAGCAAAAAGTGTTTCCTATATGTATTTAACCCCTTGACATTAAGGGAAAGTAATTTAACCATAAGGATCTCTAAAGGAGAATCTCCGGCTATGAAACATACTCCGACCCAACATGATGACCAAAGCATAAGCGAAAAAAGAGAATGCTGGCATAAGTTCCCACTCCTGTACTAATGAGTGAGGTATAGATTGCAGGGTTTTGCACATGGATAAGTGACACCCTATTACAAGTGGGTATATCATCAAACAGGCCCGCTCAACACTCAGTGAGCCCCTACCCTTCGGGTACCAATTAGCAACACCAGTGACCCACAAAAGGCCCCCCCCCCCTTCCAAGCCCCTTTGGAGCAACAAACATGAATTCGTGTAAAACTGTAGAAATTTGCTGTAACCAGATATCCGGTGAGCCCATCATGGGCTGCAGGCAGTGCAATAGTTATTAATACTGCAAGTAATCATCAAACATGAAACCAAACCTTAGTGCCCTCATCAAGAATGGTAGTGCAATAACTGCCCACAAAACATACAGTCAGTGTCCGCAGGATAGATGAAGTTTATCAACCCTTATCTGCCGGGTCAAGGCTAGCTGAGGGAGCCTGCCTCCGGAGCCGTCCCTTGCCGACCCCGGGTCTCCTTCATCGTGGCGTGGCGTCGACCGTTGGTTTTTTTGCTGGGTAACCCTTCAGCAGGAAACGTGAACGCCAACCCTGCCTCCTTGAAAGCGTGAGCTGCTTCTGGCAACGACTTTATCTTATAAGTAATCCCGTTATGCTGAAATAGTAACGCGAAGGGGAATATCCAGTGATACTTGATCTCCACCTGTCGAAGGACCGCAGTGGCATCCCGAAACTGAAAGCGTTTTTGAAGCATGGTGGGCGCCAAGTCGTCGTAGAAGGTAACAGGTAGGCCCTGCCAAGTCCAGCCATGATGTAAGCGTGCCAAGGCCATAACTTCTTCCTTTTGTTTGAAATTAAGGAATTTGAGAACAATATCTCTTGGCTGATTGTCTCTCCTTTGCCCTAAAGCGCAATGTGCGCGTTCGAGCACAATGTCCGGGTCGGGCTGTGACTCCCCCGCTGAGGCCTTGTGGTCATGGAGGAGCGCTTTGCAAATGGCCGCCGCTATTTGCTCACTGTCCTTATAAGTATCATATTCGGGCACTCCACGTATACGGAGGTTGGAGCGACGGGATCTGTTCTCGAGATCCTCTAGTTTCTCCTCCATTGCTTCAATCTTGATAGTTGTTTGTTTCGAGGCGTCGGTAAGCGTGTCCAAATGCGCACTTTGGTTGTCAGCCCGCATGTCTAGATCGTCCACGCGGCGCCCTACTGCATTAAGATCCTTGCGAAGCTCAGCCATGAGCTCGATGAGGTCCGCCTTGTAAGATTTAATGTCAGCGCGGATTTTGCAAAACCAGGAGCGAATTTCGGACCTGGTAGGTATGTCCGGAAGCAGGCTGCCCGCTACCCCACGGCCGCAGAGCCAGATTCTAAAGTGGCCGATTCTAGTAATTCAGACCGGGGCGCGAGGGCCTGCTTATCGTCATCAGAGGGGAGTTCTTCTGGCGATTTATTAAAGGCAAACTGACGGAGGTCGGTCGCTCTTTTCTTAGCAGCCATCCTGCCACTATTCTCTGCCTCCCGCTGTATGTCAGCCACCAAAAACTACCAGATATCTGCAGGATATCGAGCGAATTATAAGCTTTGGGGAGGGAGCTCAACCTCTATGCGGCCATTAGCTAGCACTGCTCGATAGCGCCCCTGTCCCTACGCCTCTTGACCTTACAATATGCTCAGCTTGGCGCATCTCTGAACTTCAAGCATTATCCTGTTGAGAACCGTTCCTCAGGTTCACCCCAGGCACCATACAGCTGTGTACGGTACCATCCTTCCTTCCGAAAGTGGTTTCCCAGTTCCATATGAACCAGACCATATCCTTACCATCACCAGATGAACACAGAGATTAGGAAGACTCACGCCTCCTTCGCCACCTGAATGTCTGCAGAATCCTAGTCTGATATCTCAAGAGATCGGAATCCTTGCGCAAAACTGATCACCTGTTCATTCTTCACAGCGGAAAGAAACAAGGGGAAGCGGCATTGCGGGCAACCATAGCCCGCTGAATCAAAGAAGTCATTAATGCTGCCTACATAGAGGCAGGAAAACCACTATCTTTACAAGTCAAGGCGCATTCTACAAGGGCCCAGGCAGTCTCCAGGGCTGAAACCAGGCTGCTTTCGCTAGCCGAGATCTGTCGGGTGGCAACATGGTCCTCCCTACACAACTTCTCCAGATTCTACTGCCTGGATGTCCAGGCCAGGGAAGATACAGCCTTTGCAAGGGCAGCACTAAGTGGGCCACGGGCAGCCTCCCACCCGGAGGGGAGTAGCTTTTGTACATCCCATTGGTCCTGAGTCCTTCTGGCTGCATGCTAGGAAATGGAGAAATTACTTGCCTTATAATTTCGTTTTCCTTAGTGTAGACAGTTGGACTCAGCATCCCGCCCATGGCTGCTCCAGAAATAGAGAACCTCTGATATCAATCTCGAGACTGTATGGGTAAGCCTTGGCCTACCTTTATGTTAAGACACCCGCAGTTACCTAAGTGTTGGCGTTTATCGTTTCAGTGCACCGGCAGTCTCCAGTGCCAAAATGTTTTTATATATATAATCAGTTGAACCTGTTCAAAGTTAATCAAGTATACTCAAGTATCAAGCAACATATATCCACACTGGCGTTTCGAGGAGAATATTGAAGAGCTAAGCATGCTGCATGGGTATATGTAGGCTGATGTCAGCTTTGAAATCTGACTCAGTCTCCCATCTGTTATCAGGAGAGCACAATACCCGTTGGTCCTGAGTCCAGCTGTCTACACTAAGGAAAACTAAATTATCAGGTAAGTAATTTCTCCATTCAAAAATGTCATGGTTTTGTATCCATGTGATTCTTTTTGCATTTTTTAAAAAATTGCTCATACACAGAATACAAATATCATAATAAACTCTTCCTCCCCACCGACTTAAAAATATGAAGAAATCAGTGTCTTGCTTTGTGCTAAACTTTTTAACGTGGTATGAAACCAGGGCTGTTTTTGAACTGGTTAAAGAAGTGTCTTAAAAATGGAAAATTTTAATTCTCCTAGGACAAGCAGGATGGTAGCCCTCACACATGGGTGACATCATCGGATGGAGCCCGGCATGAAACTTTGATCTCAAAGAATCTAAAGCTTTCAGCATGCCCCACTGAGCATGTGCAGCTGTAGTCATCTCTCTACTCCCTAGGTAGAGTCCCTCAGTGTTTTCTTTTCCACGGAATTGTCATCCCGCGGTTGTGGAGCTCGTGCTCTTTTTTTTGTTAGAAAAATCTTTTTTTTTTGTATTCAGCTTTGCTCTCTTCTTACAGTTTTTGTAAGTGATTTTTTTCTAGAGCTGCAGCTTTTCTTCTGGTAGTTTTATTCTTCTTTCCAACTGTCTGCCGGCCGCATAGTGGGCTCTCCCCTGTGCAGCCTGTCAGAGTCTGTTATTTCAAAAACAAAAAAAAACAAACTGCAAGTTTTGTATTTGTGTTCTCTCCTTTCTCTGTCCTTTCTTTTTTCCACAGTGCTGACAAGACTGGGCTGTGTAGGCCACTGAGCCTGGGGACTTGCCTGAGTTCTACCTGGGTTGGAGTTCCATGGTGGTTCACTGATCGCTCGGCATCGATGGATTCAAATGGTGGAAGGATCGAGGGCCATGATGTTCCTGTGGGGAGGAGAGCTCATCCTCCCCACGTATCAAGGAATTAGTCTCCACGGGCAGTGCCCTGGATGATGTTGCCTCTCCTCCTGCTTGCCAGCCTTACAATGTAATTTCCCTGGGAGAGAGGGTGAGCATTGCCTGGGCTAGCAGCTTGCTGCTGCACCTCAGTACCATGCCCATGAACTGTTGCCTGTGCAGAGCTGTGACCAATGCACCGTTTGATGCTTCGATGTTGGGACCGTGTCGGAGACAGGGCCCTTCTTCGGGTACCATGATCCCCTTGACACTGTTAAAGTCCAGGATCACCCTCATTGCAATCGAGGTGCTTGACTGCCCATGATGCCGAGGTGACCACCTGTGCCATTGGCGTCGATGGAACTGGAGTCTCACTGCCCCGGTTTGGGCATTGAGGCCTCTATGCCCGCAGCGCTGCAGTACCCGTGATGCCGTGGTGCGGCACATTCAATAACACGGTGCCCTCAATGCTCTCAATGTCATGGAGCTTTCGGCTTGATCACTCGGCACAGTGCCCTCAGGGTACTCAATGCCTCGGGGCCCTCAGTGCTGTGGTGACTGAGGTACCATCGATTCCACTGTGCTCTTGATGCTTGTGGGGCTGTCACCCCCCCCCCCCACCCCCAGTGATTCATCAAGGTGCGTGCAGGGTCGAAGCAGTGGTGGGCCCTTGATGCCCTCGCCTTTGAGGGCCTACCCTGGATGCCATGGCTCCCCAATAGGTCGTTGAAGTGTTGCCCCAATACCATTGTCACCCTAGAGGCCATCGAGGTATGGGGCCACCTGAGAGGCCTTCAGACCACCGATGCCTCGTTATCATCTCTACTACGTCGAGCCTCACCAACCAGGCACTGGATTTACCATTGAGTGCCCTTGTCGCCCCTGTGGCCGTCAACTGCCGGGACTCCCTGAAGCCCCACTTGACCCTGCAACCATCCGGGGGCAAGGGCTCTTGGCCTCTTATGGATAGAGCACAGGGATAGCCATCTACTCTAGGCACCCTGGTGCTCTGATGTATCTGTCCATACTGGCCCAGTGGCCTCAGGGCTTCAGGATGGGGCCTGCTACGGAGCACTGAGAAGCTCAGAGCTTTCCTTCAGCCGACAATCTGTGTTGGAGGCCCTGCAAAAATGCGCACACCATCGATAATAATGGGTGCTAGCGAGGCTCTCGTCTTCCATACTGCTTGTGAGGCCATCGAGCTCGCAGCATCGACACCACCAGATGAATCGGTGAGCCGAGGGGAATTGCCATTGGCACTGGTGGTCGTTGGTTCCGTTTGACATCAATGACCTGTCAGAGGCCCCAGGGCCTCTCCCTGCAGATGCCTGTGGCTTCCTTGGTCCATACCTTCGGGCGTCGGGGCCACTGGGCGGTCAACATCCGTGGGCACCTGGGGCATCAGGAATGGCACTATTTACTGGCAAACTGCTTATAGATCGCAGGACATGTCCGCAGTCCTTCATAAGCACCTGCGTTCGCCAGGGACTCCGCTGCAGTTGTTCTCTGTGGGTCTCGCAGGTGACCTGGTTCTGACGCAGTTTTGATGGCCTGCCTCTCAGAGCATTCTCAGGTACTGAAGGAAGTGATGCTGGGGACACCATCGTCACACTGTCCTCTCCAGTCCGCTAGAGTTACTGTAACGACCTGCGGTTGGGACAGAGGAGGCATCTGTTCCATGGATCTCGGATGCTGGCAGGCGGCATTCTCACTGGCTGTGCAGTCCTCAGCCATACTAGAGTTCTGCCATCTTTCGTCCTGGTCTCAGTCTCTGCGTCAGTTCGCACCTTATAGTGCTGAGGAGTACTGGTGAGGGAAGTTTAACACTCTGTGCTTGGTCTGGGGCAGCATGTAACCACCGACTCTGGCTCCGTCCTCGCTGGGGTGTGGGATTTCTCCCACAAGCACGGCGCTCAGGGGGGCACTCCATGAAGTTAACAAGTAGCACATTTAAGACTAACTGGAGGAAATTCTTTTTCACTCAATGCACAATTAAGCTCTGGAGTTTGTTGCCAGAGGATGTGGTCAGTGCAGTCAGTGTAGCTGGGTTTAAAAAAAGATTTGGATAAGTTCTTGGAGGAGAAGTCCATTAACTGCTATTAATCAAGCTGACTTAGGGAATGGCCTCTGCTATTACTGGCATTAGTAGCATGGGATCTTCTTAGAGTTTGGATACATGCCAGGTTCTTGAGGCCTGGTTTGGTCTCTGCTGGAAACAGGATGCTGGGCTTGATGTACCCTTGGTCTGACCCAGCATGGCAATTTCTTATGTTCTTACCATTCGTGGATGGGTTACCACTGCATGAGTTCCGCCAAGCGTGCTTTCGCAGCAGAGGGCTTCCTCTTGCCTTCTGTTGCCTGGGTGTTTGTGTATGTATTTTGTTCCCTCTGTTTAGTCACAACAGGTTGTGTTCCGCAGCCGCAGGACTGGCCTTAAGACTGCACTCTTGGTTGAATCCTGAGGTGACTGGACATTGCGAGAGTGGCTCAAGCGTCTTCTCCTTTCTCGCTCTCTTCCATGTTCTTGTGGAACAGTCCCTAGGGCTCTGTCTCTGAGCAGCTTTTTCTCTGATCCAGGGCTCCGATACTCTGCATTGGCACGTCTCCTTGGAGGCCAGGGCTGGGGAGCGGCAGCGGCGGTTGTTGGACAGTCTTCAGCTGGGGCTGCTCTGGGGATTGCAGTGGCGACTTTCCTTATCAGAGGCTGGCTGCCTGTGATGGGTTAGTTGCCTCAGCGATCAGTGATTGTGCCTCAACTCTCTTTCAAGGAGTTGCTTGGTCTTTTGGGATCAGGAGGCCCTGATCCTGCTGCTGCCCTTTCCCCTTTCGACTGGGTTCTAGGGCAACCATTTCAGGTTCCGCCCTGGACGTACCCCTTCGAGAGTGTCCCTCATTTCCGTTCCCGAACATGGATGTCGCTGCTCTGAGTGGCACTAGCCCCAAGAATAGCTGAGTGTAGCACTCTCCCTTGGATGCCTATACAATGTTACTACCTCATTGTCTTCTTCACTCCTTCCGATTGGTTGTTGGGAGGAATGGAGATAAAGCTAAGGCACCTGTTCTCCGTATACCCACAGGGAGAGATACTGCCTTAGTTTTTCTCATTCACTGGATTGCCCAAAGGACCTTCCTGCTCCCCTGCTATCCTGGTGCAGGATAGATGAACCGGTTCTGGCAAGTGCTGTTGAGAGAACTTCAGGCCTGTTTTATCTCCCTGCCGGGAGCTTTGTGCTACAGGTCTGTTTCATGGATTGTTCTTATACCCTGAACCTTTGACGCTGTCCTGTGTGGTTAGCTAGGTTTGCTTCTGTCCCAGGTCCTGCTATGGTTTACTGCTTGTTCTTCCAAGCATGCTGTAGGTTTCTTTGGCCCATTCGGCCTACCAGCCATACCTGGTCTCTCGTCTCCGTACCTTTGGCAGTCAGTAGTGGACAGTCTCTTTCTGGAGGGCTCTCTGACCCCAGTTTGTTTTTTGGTTGTTTTTCACACTGAAGGAAACTAAGTGGTTTTCATCCTAGTGTGTGTCTCTTATTTACATTTCTGAGTCCTTGTAGACAGGAGGATCTAGGTCCACTGTTTTTGTCGGGGTTTACTTATCAGGAGCCTTGCTTGTACTATTTTCCGTGATGCAGCGTTTGCTTCTGCTAGGACTCGCATCACTCCTCTGCCTCAGGCATCCCTGCTACACATGAGGGTTTGTGTCTCAGTCTTTTCTGTGGATTTCTTTGTACAACCCAACTCTTCTCCAGCCTGCACCCCTTTGGGTCAGCAGCCTCTCAGGCAAAGGAGGGAGGTAGTGCTCCTGCACTGTGCAGTTTCCTGCTTTGTCCTGCTCAGACAGCCTATAGCTTGGGAATTGCCCATGTGTGAGGACTACCATCCTGCTTGTCCTAGGAGAAAGCAGAGTTGCTTACCCTGTTGCATATGTTCTTCTAAGAGAGCAGGATTTAGTCCTGATAACACCCTCCTGCCTCCCCTGAGAGATGGTTTCTCCATGTATTAGCTTTATCATGGACTGAGGGACTCTGTCTAGGGGACAAAGAGATGACTACAGCTGCACATGCTCAGTGGGGCATGCTGAAGCTCTAGATTCTTTGAGATCAAAGTTCCATGCTGGGCTCCATCTGATGAAGTCACCCATGTGTGAGGGCTAACATCCTGCTGTCCTAGGAGAATACCTGTTACAGGTAAGCAACTCTGCTTTATTTTTGCCTACATCTTTGTGAATTGATTTTTCTGTTACATAATAAACTGGTAATGTGGCTAATACGATGTATTATTACACAGCATAATCCAACAGGTGTGTTGCAAAATCAGTTGCAAAGGTCCATGTAAAACAAACCAGAAAAAACCAATTTAAACAGAGTTCAATAATTCCAAAATGCCAAATCTTTATTGAAATGTAAGTCCCTCAACACGGACCAATTACATGTGGTAAAATAAAGCGGCATTTCCTGTTGTGTAGCCAGATGGACTCAGAACAAGTGGGTATAGTGTGCTCGTGCTAGCAGTTGGAGACGGATCTGATGTCAGCACGGGTACATATACCCCCACAGGAAGTGAAGCTCTTCAGTAATTTCCGTCTTCAAAGCAGTTTGGAGAGCCTGCACGCTCGCTGAGCGTGTTTCCAATCTACTAAATTTCTACAGGAACATCGAGCCCCGCACTCCTGCGGTGATACCATTCGGTCCTTTCCCCAGCTGAGTTTCCCGAGGTGATTTCCGTGGTCCCTCGGAGGTTTAGGCCTCGGTCCGGTGGCCGAATCGCGGCAGGGACCCAGCCCCCGAGCGAGGCTTGGGCGGGCTAAGAGGCGCCTCGGTCCCGGCGTGGACTTGGGAGGCAGCGGGTGCATTCCTCAAGCGCGGCGGTGACGGTATTTCCCCTCTCCCCCCGCAGCCGGAGACCGCCCGGGTTTCAGCCGGGAAGCGCCGAGGATCAGGTAAGGCGCACAACTTTTACTTTTGGTCTCCGAAGTTCGAGGATCGGCGGCGTTGCCTGTATGCGGCACGCTGCGGAGGTCGCCATTTTGTTGGCCCTGTTCAGGTATTGAGCGCCCATGATAGGCGCCTGTATCGTATTAAGCGTATATTGCATATTGCTGAGCATATATTGTATTGAGTGTATATTGCTGACCGCATATTATTGAGCGCATATTGTATTAAGCGTATATAGCTGCTGCTTACTATTGAGCGCATATTGTATTAAGTGTATATAGCTGTCGCTTACTATTGAGCGCATATTGTATTAAGCGTATATAGCTGTCGCTTATTATTGAGCGCATATTGTATTGAGCGCATATTGTATTGAGCGCATATTGCTGCCACATATTATTCAGCGCATATTCTTCAGCGCGCAATGGAACAATCGAATGCCCCGGTGTCCCGGGCGGCGGTGCCTCCTGATTCCGGCGTGAAAGCTCTCGGCCTCTGCTCAGCATGCCAGCTCAGAGCCACGCACAGCGAGGAGCCAGACTCCCTTTGTGCCCAATGTGAGGAGGCAGTGGGAGCCTCGGGCCAGGACCAGTCTCAACCAAGGTTTGTTGACAGTTCCCCAGGGGCCACCCCGGATCTTGTAGGCAGTCTCGAACAACCTGGGATCCCGGGGGACTTGGTACCCCGACGACTTGAGACCACCTCCATTTCCTGGGTGGATCTCTTTAAGGGAATCCATGCCTTTGTACAGATGCAATCAGCTTCCCGTCCAGGCCCTGCTGTTGCGGTTGCTGCTGCTCCTGTTGCTGCTCCAGCGGATCCTGCCCCTGGACCTTCGCGCCCTTATCGTGGGCAAGCACACCCGCCTCCGGGCGGTCCGGTTCAGGTGGATCCTGATGTCTCGGAGACTGAATCAGAACCATCCGAGGAGGGGGAACTTCCCTCGGGGATGGAGCTATATCGAACCATGAGGTGGTTCTTTCCCAAGGAAGATCTCTCCGACCTAATATCTCAGTGCCTGGCAGAGTTGGATATTACAGGCCCCAGCACTACGGTGCCATCTACACAGAACCCTCTGCTAGAAGGTCTTCACCCTACAGCCCGCCATTTTCCCTTCTTGCAAGCCGCACAGCAACTGATAGATCTGGAATGGGCTGCACCAGCGGCCTCATTCAAAGGGGGGCGGGGCCTGATAGGCATGTACCCCCTGGATCCGGCAATCAAGGAGATGCTGGCGTGCCCTCAGGTGGACGCCTTGGTTAGCGAGGTGGTCAAGCGCACTACCATTCCAGTTGAGGGGGGGGGGGGCGGCCCTCAAGGAACCTCACGACCGGCAACTGGACGCCATCCTGAAACAGACATTTGAGGTGGCAGCTCTGTCTTTGTGAATTGCAACCTGCTGCACAGTGGTGACTCGTTCTTGTTTGTCACAGGTCAGGAACAATGCTCCGGCGGCAGACATGGAGTCCGCTCTCTCGTTCCTCACGGATGCTGCATCTGACCTCGTCCGTACAACAGCCAAGGGGATCTCATCTTCTGTGGCTGCCAGGAGGCAGCTCTGGATACGGAATTGGTCAGCGGATGCTCCTTCAAAGACACGCCTCACCAGAATGCCCTTTAGGGGTTCTTTCCTGTTCGGCAGCAACCTTGATAAACTGGTCAGCACATGGGGTGCCTCTCCTATTCCTCGACTGCCGGAAGACAGGTTCAAAAGGAACCAGTGCGCCTTTCCAAGGCCTTCTAGAGGCAGAAACTCCCAACGCTTCATTCCCTATAGGGGTCGCTATCAGGCACCCCGACCTCAGGCCAGGAACCAGTCCTTTCGGCCCAAGCAGCAGAAGAGGGGAGCCGGCTCGGGTTCAGGCCCCGGCCGCGCCTCCCAATGAGATTCAGCCGGTCCGTCTGGGGGACGGGGCCATAGGGGGCAGGTTAACCCTCTTCTACCCCAGATGGGTCAAGATTACATCGGACCTAGGGTCCTCGCCATCATCCGAGAGGGTTATTTTCTGGACTTCCATCATCTACCTCCGGACAGGTTTGTGGAATCTTCGTGTCCGATCCACAAGAAGGCAGCATTGGAAGCTACCTTGGCGAGGCTACTGTCCTTGAAAGCCATAATCCCGGTACCTGCACGGGAAATGAATTCTGGGCATTATTCCATTTATTTCATGGTACCCAAGAAAGAGGGCATTTTCCGGCCCGTATTGGACCTCAAGTCAGTCAATCGATACTTAAGGGTCCCGAGGTTTCGCATGGAAACTCTGCGCTCAGTCAAGACCGCAGTACAGCCAGGAGAACTCCTCACGGCCTTAGATTTATCAGAAGCCTACCTGCATATCCCGATTCATCAGGATCATCAGCGCTACCTACGCTTCAAGGTGCTGGGACGCCTCTTCCAGTTCCGGGCTTTGCCCTTCGGGCTGGCCACGTCGCCGCGGACCTTCACCAAGGTGATCATAGTGGTAGCAGCGGCGCTCAGACGGGAAGGAATCCTGGTCCATCCCTACCTAGACGATTGGCTGATCAGGGCGAAATCACGAGAGGAGAGCCATCGGGCAACCAACAGGGTGATCGCCCTTCTGGAAAGCCTGGGATGGGTAGTCAACCTAAACAAGAGTTGCCTACAGCCTTCCCAATCTCTGGAATATCTGGGAGTCCAGTTCGACACCCAGGCAGACACAGTCAGTCTCACCACCAAGAGAAGATTAAAACTTCAGACGCGTCTTCGGTCCTTGATGGGAGCCAGTCGGCCCACAGCTTGGGATTACCTGCAGGTTCTCGGTCTCATGGCATCCACCCTGGAAGTGTTACCCTGGGCAAGGGCCCATATGAGACCTCTACAACGCTCCCTGCTCTCTCGATGGAGCCCCCGCTTCCGGCATTACTCCATGCATCTACCTCTACCAGCCAGAGTGCGGACTCAGCTTCTGTGGTGGTTGCAGTCCAACCACACGAGCAGGGGGTCAAAGATGTCTTCCCCCACGTGGACTCTGCTCACCACAGATGCCAGCCTGAGCGGATGGGGAGCACTCTGCGAAGAACTCACCGCCCAAGGACGGTGGAGCAGGGTAGAGTCCGGGTGGAACATCAACCGACTAGAGGCACGGGCAGTCCGGTTAGCCTGCCTGCAATTTGCTCACAGACTGAGGAACAGGGCAGTCAGAGTGATGTCAGACAACGCCACCACGGTGGCATACATCAACCAACAGGGCGGAACCAGAAGCCAACAGGTGTCCCTCGAGAGAGCCCCGCTGATGGCTTGGGCAGAGGCGAATCTTCAGGACATCTCCGCACATTGCCGGAAGGGGCAACACCACGGCAGACTTCCTCAGCAGAGAAAGCCTAAATCCGGGGGAATGGCAGCTGTCCCCCACAGCCTTCCAGATGATTGTGGATCACTGGGGGATTCCGGACATGGACCTACTAGCGGACAGGTCCAATGCTCAAGTACCCAGATACTTCAGCCGCAAGCGAGATCCGTTCTCTCAAGGGATCGACGCCCTGGTTCAGCCATGGCCCCCAGGGGCCCTGCTATACGCCTTTCCTCCGTGGCCCCTGCTGGGCACCCTTATCCACAAGATTCGGAAGTACCGGGGCCTAGTTCTTCTAGTGGCACCAGACTGGCCAAGAAGACCCTGGTACATGGACATGAGAAGACAACTGGCAGGGGAGCCCCTTCCCCTGCCTCCGCTCTGGGCCCTGCTACGTCAAGGTCCCATCCTTCACGAGGATCTGGCTCAATTCTCTCTTACGGTCTGGCCATTGAGAGGGCTAGACTGAAGAAAAGAGGTAACTCGGAGCCAGTGATAGATACACTCCTCCGAGCTCGCAAGTTTTCCACATCCCTCACCTATGTCAGGATCTGGAGAGTATTTGAAGACTGGTGCGACACTCACGGCACCAATCCGCATGCGACTACAATCCCTATTGTTTTGGATTTCCTGCAGGATGGACTTCAGAAGGGTCTCTCCCTCAGCTCCATCAAGGTTCAGGTGGCTGCGCTGTCTTGCTATGGTCCCTGGAGGGATGGCAAGACCATTGCCACACACCCAGATGTTTCTCGCTTCCTGAAAGGAATCAAGCACATTCGTCCGCCACTGAAGTGGCCAGTACCTTTGTGGAACCTCAACATAGTTTTGGATTTCCTCGCGGGATCCACCTTCAGACCCCTCCGGGGCCTGTCTCTCCGTTCTCTAACTTTGAAGATGGTGTTCTTGCTGGCTGTATGTTCAGCACGCCGCATCTCAGAGCTACAACACTGTCTTGCCGTGATCCTTTTCTCAGAATCACTCCAGAGGCTATCCATCTTCGCACAGTTCCATCCTTCTTGCCTAAGGTAGTCTCACAATTTCACCTCAACCAAACCATATCCTTGCCAACCACGGCAGGTTTGAAGAAATCTGAAGAAGGGCGTTTGCTACGCCATCTCGACATCGGCAGATTGCTGCCCAGATATCTGGAAATGACAGAAACAGTACGAAAGACTGACCATCTGTTCGTCCTTCACAGCGGGAAGAAACAAGGTGAAGTGGCCTCTCGGCCCACCATCGCCCGCTGGATTAAAGAAGTTATCAGAGCGGCCTACGTAGAGGCCGGGAAGTCACCGCCTCTTCAAGTCAAGGATCATTCTACCAGAGCCCAAGCAGCATCTTGGGCGGAATCTAGGATGCTGTCGCCTGCAGAAATATGTAAAGCGGCGACGTGGTCCTCCCTCCATAGCTTCTCCAGGTTCTACCGTCTGGATGTCCAGGCCAGGGAGGACACAGCATTTGCGAGGGCAGTATTACCCTCAGGTAATACAGGTCCTCAGGCAGCCTCCTGCCCAGTCTGGGAGTAAAGCTTTTGTACATCCCACTTGTTCTGAGTCCATCTGGCTACACGACAGGAAATGTTGAGATTACTTACCTGATAATCTCGTTTTCCTTAGTGTAGACAGATGGACATCCCGCCCAGCTGCCTGTCTACATTGGTTTCACCAATTCAAGGTAAGCCTTATCACTTCTTACATGAGTGTGTCCACTCTGCCAGGTGTCGACGCCTTCCGGTTGGGAATGCTGGCGGTCTCCAGCTCCAATCAATCGGTCAGGGGAATCCTGTTTTCACTATTTCATTGATCGTCAGTACACATATATCCATAACAGCTTTTGCAAGGAAGATTACTGAAGAGCTTCACTTCCTGTGGGGGTATATGTACCCGTGCTGATGTCAGATCCGTCTCCAACTGCTAGCACGAGCACACTATACCCATTTGTTCTGAGTCCATCTGTCTACACTAAGGAAAACGAGATTATCAGGTAAGTAATCTCAACATTACATTCTTGAGAAATGTGTCTGCAAAAATATAATCAATTGAACAATTGTTAGGACCAAAGAAAGGATGGCATGGCTAGAGAGGTAACTGTAAAAACACAAGGAAATACATACCCCATTAGATATATCAAGGGGAATTTCCAGAGGATAATTTGGGGGGGGGGGGGGGGGGGTTTGAACCAATTACCTGAAATAACACATCACTCAAGTGAAAACAAATTTCAAAGGACCAATTACAGATAAACGAAGGCTGAAATGGAAACCAGAAGAGAACTTACAATTGGAAGAGCACCATTCTAATGTGTTTGAAGAAGGATGTTAAATCATAGAAAACAATGGCAGTAAGAAGCAGGTTGATAAAATCACTGCATCTCCTATAAAGAGAGGATCAAGGGGACATAGAGTGAAGAAAAGTGAGCGTCAAGAAATACCTGAAACCCAGAAGTATTAATACAGTAATAAGAGGGGAAGGGGAGGGGGGAAAAGCAAAAAATAGGAATCTATATACACGTATGTGAATGAAGTGCTTTTCAAATGTGCACTGGTGAGGTGTTAACCCCGAGTGACTTTTCATATGTTATTTGGTCTGTGAAATTCTGCCAAGATTTAGAAAGGATCCCTGTAAATAAAAATGTGTGAAGACAAGATTAACATGACACCAGGGTACCACTAGCGTAAAGACAGCTGGAGGAGCCAGCTAAAAGGAGGCTGCCATTCCAATTCCTTTATAAAGTTTAGATCAAAAAGCAACCCGAAGACAAATATAGCAAGGGTGATGAAAGATAATTAGCAGGTCAGTGAAACCATAAACAGAAGCAAGTTAAACTAAGGGAATAAATAACAGTATGTGGTAGGCGAAAGTGTAAAAAACAGATGTCAGAGACTCTAAACGCAACAAGTAAGTGATTTAACACAAGAGATAACAGAAATATTATACATGAGCAATAAAGTAACAGAGAAGATAGAATCAGAAATAAAGTCCCTTTTACCATCCTATAGGATCAAGTATGAAGCGAGAGACCTAGGCCTTATTCTTGATGCAGAATTAAATATGAAAGCATCAATAAAAGCCATAAATAAAGATGGCTTTTACAAATTACAAATCTTAAAAAAACTGAGACCTTTTTTACATATAGGGGATTTCCGCACAGTGTTGCAGGCACTTATTTCACCGAAGTTGGATTATTGCAACACCCTTCTGCTGAGAGTACCAAATTCAACTTTACGCCCTTTACAATTATTACAAAACGCAGCAGCGTGCCTATTAACCAATAAGAGGAAATATGACCATATTTCATCCGTCTTGAGAGAGCTCCATTGGTTACCAATTCAGCCAAGAATTCAATATAAATGTCTACTATTAATACATAAAACAGTATATGGTAGCAACACCGAATGGTTAAACGCATCTCTTTGTATCCATACTCCAGCCCCCTCCCTTCTTCCTCTCCCAACCTTACTACGTTTACGAGTGCGACAGCTCCCTCTTACCATTCCTACCTTTTAACAGGTTAGTACGCTTCTCTTATTTAAGTTTTGGCTCCAATTAGCTTGCAGCAATTTTCATGTTTGGTTCGTGATCAGAGCCAGCTTCAGAGTAAAAACATACACATGTTCAGCATGTGCCATCAACTGGTATGTCATAAAAAATGTACTCTTACATTACAAAAGTGGATTTATTCTGATTGAAAGATGGCAGCACTACCCTAAGAATAGCATAGAAATACTGTAAAGGGTAGAGTCTGCAAGAGTCCTCTTTGTATTTGTTTTTATTATATTTTTTTTTAGGTTTTGTCTAAATAGTAATAGGTTATTTCATTTGGTTTTTTTATTGGTTTTGACTGCATTTATTTCTTATAGTTTACAGGTTGTGCATTTGGATCCGCTGCTATTTGGCAGTATGAATCGCTCAAATCTCGGATCCAGCGCTACTTTGATGAGCTGCGAGTAGATTGGATGGAAAAATTACAGCCTCAAAAAAAGGGAGACTTCAGAAAACAGGTGTTCATGCATCTATTAATGACTTAGCACAGTGTTTCCCAACCTTTTCAAGTTCAGGGCACACCCATATTAACCAAAATGTTGTGTGGCACACCAGCCTCCATGGGACAGACAATATGGACAAGGAGAGGACTCATATGAGAGCTAGGCGGCACTGAAAGCCCCATCAATCTTTCTTCCAAATTTTAAAACAAAAGGAGAGAGGGGGCGAAGACACACATGAACCGATCACAGTGGACCATTTCCCTCTATGTACAAGTAAGATAGAAGTCTGTGTAAGGTGGACAGCCAGTCCAGTTAGATACCATGTCTGTTGCATGTGGCTGCCAGAGCTCCTCCACTGCTGCTGCTCCTAGCACTCAGAATGAGTTGTAGCCAGTTCTTGGTGCACTCTCTCCATATTTCACTCAGTCTGGGGATGAGGAGCTAAAAGGACTTAGGAGGAAGCTTAGGAGGGAGAAGATGATGAGGTATTATGTGTACCACACGAACTGGGGCCAGGCTATCCATACCCTGCATGCTGCCTATTTACTATACTACAGGGCTCATGCTGTTGCTAGAAAGAGGCATGTATGATCACATGTTCTCAGAAAGGAGCTCCTACATATTTAAGAACCACCGCTGGATCTTGTTGCTTTGAGGTTCTGAGAGCAGAGCCCAGGTGCTGGTGTGTGTCTGAGCATCAGGCAGCGGTGGCACACCTGATCAGGTCTGAAGGTACACTGGTTGGGAAACACTGAAGAGTCAGATATGTTTAATAGATAATCAACATGCCAAATATATAATCTTATGAAGCTTCAGGACTGGGCAGATATGAGATTCCTAAGAATTAAGCAGAAACCCATCAGGCAGAGGTCTGTAACTAATACTGTCTTTGAATAAATCATCAAATAAAAAAATCAGTTTCTTTCCTAGTGTGTAGCAGATGGACTCAGGACCAATGGGTATAGTGTAGTGTACTCCTGATAGCAGTTGGAGACGGATCAGATTTCAATCTGACGTAAGCCCTAGTACATATACCCCTGCAGGAAGTGCAGCTCTTCAGTATTTTCCGTCTCCATAGCAGTTAGGGACTCTATGCAAGCTAGCATAGCGTTAGAGTAAAATTTACCAAAGAGATCCAAATTAAGAAGAAATCTTACCTCTACAGAAGAGCCCCGCTCTCCTGTGGTGACACCCGTTGGGTCCCTCCCCCAGTCAAGATTCCCAAAGTGATTTCTGCGATCCCTCGGAGGTGAGCCTTGGTCCAGCGGCCGACCTTCGGCGGGGACCTAGCCCCCGACATCGGGTGAGGTTGAGAGGCAGCGGGTGCAACCTCGAACGCGGCAGTGAAGGTATTTTCCCTCTCCCCCTGCAGCCGGGACAAGGTAAGGTAGAAATCTATTTAAAAGTCTCTGGTCTCCGAAGCTCGAGGAGACGCACAGGTCACCAGCCGGGACCAGTGCCACCGGGTTGATCGGCCCTGGCAGAGCTAGACCCCGGTCAGATCCAAGGGCCCTCCCACGTGGAACCCTCAGAGGTGGTTGCCATATTGTCCGCGTGGTCGCCGTCACCATCTTGGCCCTGTTTGCCGTCCTGTCCGCCGTCATGATCTGTGCGCACAGAGGCGAGCTGTGCGCGCAAATAACTTGTGCGCTCAAGTACTGGGTGCATAAGCGAAGCGCATAGCCACGCGCTCACTGTGCTGGGCGCATAACTTCGACCCGCGTGCACATCACTCGGCACGCGCGCACTAAACCTACACGCGCATCTTCGACGCACAACTGTATTATATGCGCACAAACCATGGCTCCACCTGAAAATAAGCTCAAAGCTCAGGGCCTTTGCCCAGCATGCCACATTAGAGCTGCACAGCATGAGGAGGCCACGGCCCTGTGTTTACAGTGCAAAGAGGCCCTAGGGGGACCCAACTCATGGCCCTCCCCAGCTGTACCGGACCCCAGCCCTTTGAGCGGTACGCCGGACCTAGCATTACACAGCGGGACCCCCCCCACTCAAACGGGGCTCCCCAGGGACACAGCACCCCCTAGTCTAGACCCAGCTTCTATTTCCTGGGTGGAATTCTTCAAAGGTCTGCATACCTTCGTCCACACACAACCTCCTACAATGTGGTCACAGGCACCACCAGAGGACCTCAACATACCAGGACCCTCTATGCCCAGGGACGTAATCCCACCGCCCAGAAGCCCCACCTTCGTGGACACAGACATCTCAAATGAGGATTCAGAACTCCTGGAGGAAGGGGAACTCCCGGGGACAGAACCCCATCGAACCATGAGACGCTTCTTCACCAAGGACGAACATCCAGACCTGGTCACGCACAGCTTTGAAAGAGCTTGCCATCCCGGGCACAAGCACCTCGGGGGAACCTAAGCCGAACCCACTTTTGGAGGGACTTAGTCAGCCCTCCCGCCATTTCCCACTATTACAAGCCGTCCAGCAACTAATTGACCTGGAATGGGAGGCCCCAAAAACCACGTTCAAAGGGGGCTGGGCTCTGGCAGCCATGTACCCTCTGGACCCAGCAGCCAAAGATCTCCTGGCATGTCCGAAAGTGGATGCCATGGTCTGCGTGGTTTCGAAGCGCCCTACTATCCCAGTGAAGGGAGGAGCAGCACTCAAGGATGCTCAAGACAGACGTCTGGAATCTATCCTCAAACAGTCCTTTGACGTCTCTGCTATGTCTTTACAGATCGCGGCCTGCTGTGCTGTGGTGACACGCACCTGCTTAGTGCAGACCAGGAACAACACTCCTGGGGAAGCCCTGGAAACAGCCGTATCGTTCCTCGTGGACGCCGCTTCGGATCTGGTACGCATGGCAGCTAGAGGAGTCTCATCCGCCGTGGCAGCCAGAAGACAAATTTGGCTCTAGAACTGGTCAGCCGACGCATCCTCCAAAACGAGACTCACAAGGATACCTTTCAAGGGAACACTCCTGTTCGGAAGCGAATTAGAGAAACTAGCCAACAAGTGGGGCGAGTCCCCACCGCCGCGTCTACCGGAGGACAGGAATAAGAGAAACCAGCGATCCTTCCCCCGGACCTCCAGGGGCAGAGGATCACAGCGCTTCAACCCATATAGAAGCTTATATCAAGTGGCCTGCCCTGCAGGCCAGAGCCAGTCCTTTCGGAACAAGCACAATAAAAGGGGAGCCAGCTTGGGCCCAGGCCCCAGCCGCACACCACAATGAAAATCAGCTGACCCATCCAGAGGAAGAAGCCATTGGGGGCAGACTGGCCCTATTCTACCAAAGATGGGTCGAGATAACTTCGGACAAGTGGGTCCTCTCCATCATTCGAGAGGGATATTATCTGGATTTCCACCACCTCCCTCCAGACAAGCTTGTGGAATCTCCCTGCCATGACCCTTCCAAAAGAATGGCAGTGGAAGCTACACTGACCAGGTTACTAGCCTTAGAGGCTATAACACCGGTGCTAACACAACAAATAAATACTGGCCATTATTTCATCTATTTTATCGTTCCCAAGAAGGAAGGAACGTTCAGACCTATCCTGGACCTCAAGGCAGTCAACCGTTACCTGAAGATTCCCCGCTTCCGCATGGAAACCCTACGCTCGGTAATAAGGGCGATATAACCGGGAGAGTTCCTTACCTCCCTGGATCTGTCGGAAGCCTACCTACACATTCCGATTTTATCAAGAATATCAGCGTTTTCTACGCTTCTCGATCCTGGACTGTCACTACCAGTTCCGGACACTACCTTTTAGGTTAGCCACTGCATCCCGGACGTTCACCAAGATCATAGTGGTGGTGGCAGCAACACTGAGGAAGGAAGGAATCCGCGTGCACCCTTATCTAGACGATTGGCTGATCAGAGCGAAATCCCCAGAGGAAAGCCACCAGGCAACCAACAGAGTCAAGACTCTACTGGAGAGCCTCGGGTGGGTGGTCAACACAAACAAGAGCTGCCTGAAGCCCTCCCAATCTCTAGAATACCTGGGAGTCCGGTTCGACACCAAACAAGACAAGGTCATCCTGACACAAACAAGGAGATCAAAACTGATGACCCAGTTACGAACCCTGATGAGCGAACCTCGCCCCACAGCATGGGATTACCTACAAATTCTCGGCTTCATGGCATCCACACTGGAGGTAGTCCCATGGGCACGGGCTCACATGAGACCCCTACAACGCTCACTACTATCACGATGGAATCCTCTGTCCCAGAACTACACCGTACGGCTTCACCTCCCGGACAGAGTTGGGGCCCAACTACGATGGTGGCTACAAGAAGCCCATCTGAGCCAGGGAACGAGACTATCCTCCCCAACCTGGATCCTACTCACCACGGATGCCAGCCTACGTGGCTGTGGAGCACACTGCCAGGAGCTAGCAGCCCAAGGGCAATGGAACAAAGAAGAGTCTGGATGGAATATCAATCACCTAGAAGCACGGGCAGTCAGACTAGCCTGCCTAAGGTTCGGTCACAGACTCCGAGGCAAAGCAGTCAGAGTAATGTTGGACAACGCCACAACAGTGGCCTACATCAACTGTCAAGGAGGAACCAGAAGCCAACAGGTGTCTATGGAAATAGACCCCCTAATGTCATGGGCGGGAGTGAATCTTCAAGAGATCTTGGCCATCCACATTGCCGGGAAAGACAATGTCGCAGCGAACTACCTCAGCAGAGAGAGTCTAGATCCAGGAGAATGTAAACTGTCAACCACAGCATTCCAACTGATAGTAAACCATTGGGGAACACCAACCATGGACCTCCTGGCAAGCCGGTCCAACGCCCAAGTTCCCAGTTTCTTCAGCCGCAGGCGGGAACCCCAGTCCCAGGGAATCGATGCCCTGGTACAGACCTGGCCACAGGAGATTCTGTTATATGCTTTCCCGCCGTGGCCCCTATTGGGCGTGATCACCCCCAAGATAGAACACCACAGGGGGCCAGTACTTCTAGTGGCTCCGGACTGGCCAAGAAGACCATTGTACGCAGACATGCGAAGACTGTTGGCAGGGAACACCCTGCTGCTACCTCCACACAGAGACCTGCTCCAACAGGGAGCGATCCTCCATGAGGATCCAGCTCGATTCTCTCTTACGGTCTGGCCATTGAGAGGACTCGCCTGAGAGAGAGCGAATACTCGGGGGCTGTAATTGACACCCTACTCCGAGCATGCAAGTTCTCCACATCCCTGACATACATAAGGATTTGGAGAGTATTCGAAACCTGGTGTGAGGACCACGACATCATACCACACTCAGTCAAAATTCCTACGATTTTGGAGTTCCTACAGAATGGATTGTCCCTCAACTCCATCAAGGTACAGGTGGCGGCCTTGTCATGCTCCGGAACCAAGAGCAAGAGCAGCAGCATAGCCTCTCACTCGGATGTCTCCCGCTTCCTGAAAGGAGTCAAGCACATCCGACCACCCCTAAAGTGGCCAGTGCCTCTTTGGAACCTCAACCTGGTCCTAGACTTCCTAGCAGGAACCTCCTTCAGACCTCTCCGCGGCCTGTCTCTCCATTAACATTGAAGACAGCCTTCCTGCTGGCAGTCTATTTAGCTCGTCGTATATCCGAGCTACAAGCACTGTCCTGCCGGGAGCCGTTCCTCAGACTCACCCCAGGGAACCGTCCAGTTACGCACAGTTCCGTCGTTCCTCCCCAAAGTGGTGTCTCACTTCCATCTCAACCAAACCATCTCGCTACCATCACCAGATGAGCATAAGAATTCGGAAAAGGCTCGAAGTCTACGACATCTCAACGTCGGCAGGCTCCTAGTCAGATACCTGGAAAGGTCGGAATCCGTACGAAAGACGGACCATCTATTCATCCTGCACAGCAGGAAGAAGCAAGGGGAAGCGGCCTCGCGAGCAACCATAGCCCGCTGGATCAAAGAAGTCATCAAGGCGGCCTACATGGAAGCAGGCAAGCCACCGCCTCTACAAGTCAAAGCCCATTCTACTAGAGCCCAGGCAGTGTCCTGGGCGGAAACCAAGATGCTGTCACCTGCTGAGATCTGCAGGGTGGCGACATGGTCCTCCTTCCATACCTTCTCCAGGTTTTACCGCCTAGATGTTCAGGCTTGGGAGGACACAGCATTTGCAAGGGCAGTACTAAGTGGGTCACGGGCTACTCCCAGTTCGGGAGTAGCTTTTATACATCCCATTGGTCCTGAGTCCATCTGCTACACGCTAGGAAATGGAGAAATTACTTACCTGATAATTTTGTTTTCCTTAGTGTAGACAGATGGACTCAGCATCCCACCCATTGCTGCCGTTACTCATGGAACTCCTGGGGGACATCCCCGGGAGCGAGGGATTCAAGGGTAAGCCATGCTTTCCTTCATCTAGGACACCCATCCTACCGGGTGTCGACGTTTCCCGGTTGAGGGCACTGGCGGTCTCCAGCTATAGCCAATTCAACCAGTTCAAAATAATCAAGTTAACGAATTTATAAAGTTAATCAAGTTATTCATGTTATGAAGTTAATCAAGTTATTCAAATTAGTCAGTCACACATATATCCACAATGCTTTTCGAGGAGAATACTGAAGAGCAGGGCTTCCTGCAGGGGCATATGTACTAGGGTTGACGTCAGATTGAAATCTGATCAGTCTCCAATTGCTATCAGGAGTACACTATACCCATTGGTCCTGAGTCCATCTGTCTACACTAAGGAAAATGAAATTATCAGGTAAGTGATTGCTCCATTAGCATTCAGACGGGTTAATCCACACCAGTGGGTTATGCACCTCTACTAACAGATGGAGACAGAGCAAAGCTGACGTCAGGGTATATATACTCCTGCACTGACATCAGCCCGCCAGTGTTCTCAGTGTCCAGCAGATGGTGGATGTGCATTTCCCTACAGGGGATTGTGTTTCCTAAATTGGAATGCGCTGGTGTGTTCCGTCACCAAGTGGACAATCATTCCTGTGGAAAGGGGAGCAACGTTGAAGGATGCAGATCGCCTCTTGCTGTTCCCTGGTGGCTCGCTCTTGTCTGTTCCGACCTCAGGAAGTTGATGAGTCTGGTTTGAATACCAGGGCAGTGATGGAATCGGCTGCTGCCTTGTTGGCGGATGCAGGCTGGACCTGGTTCATTCCTCTGCTAGAGGAATGGCTTCGGGGATAGCAGCCAGGTGGCAGCTGTGGCTGAGCCATTGTTCAGCCAATACAATTTCAAAGTTTAATCTTATGGAATTGCCCCTTAAAGGGTCATTCTTGTTTGGGGGTGAGTAAAAAAGAAAAAGAACAAAGAAAGATGGCCAAAAAAGAGTCCTGGTTCCTCAGTTGCTAAAGGGGGAGCTTCTCAGAGGTCGGTCCCTGAGTAGGGCTCAGACCTTTCGGCCTGGGCAGCCCAGATGGGGCACAGGCTCGAGTGGAGGTGCCTACCGAACCCCTCAGCGAAGGTTTGTGAACCATCTTGCAGAGCCAAGAGATAGTCGCCTATCTCTTTTTTTTTTAAATCACATAATTTTATTGAATATCACATTTCATAACAACATGTAAGGATGCCATCCCCCTGGGAAAGTGTCATATCTTAATTCACTAGTATTTACAGTGATGTTCATAGTTTTAACCCAAAACCTTATTCCCCCTCCCCTTCCCCACATAATCGTTATATAAGTTCAGTCTTAGCCAGCAAAATTTGGACTAGTAAATACATGTTGAATTTGTAATGAAAATATAAATTGTATACCAATAGCACAATAGAAAATGCCTAATCTAAAATAAATTTAATATAAATTTAAGGTGTGGTGACTTTCCAATGGCAACCCCCTCTTTCAATTTAAAACTCAGCAGTGGATTGCAACATTAAAATAAAAGTTAGTGTTTTATCTCTGTCTTTCTCCTTCCATCTCACTTAAGTCACCCATATTCTCTTAAATTTATCAACAAAATTATGGTTTCCTAGCGTGTAGCCAGATGGACTCAGGACAGTGGGTTATGTGCTCTTCTGCTAGCAGATGGGAGATGGAGTCAGATTTCAAAGCAGACATCACCCTAGATATACCCCTGCGGTGACCTCAGCTTGTCAGTATCTCTCTGTCTCGTAGCAGATGCGGACACTATCCCCACACTAGCACTGTTAGCGAAATTGCTGCACAAAGAAGAAATTCTTACCTTCACTTTAAAGAGGATTGAGCCCCGCTCTCCTGCAGTGATACCTAAGGGTCCCTCCCCCAGTTGAGAATTCCTGAGGTGATGTTAGAGATCCCTCAGAAATGTGCCTTGGTCCAGTAGCTGGCTCCCGGCATGGACTTATCTACTAAAGCGGCTGAAAGGCAGCTGGTGCATAGCTGAGTGCGGCGGTGAAGGCTAAAGCCCTCTCCCCCTGCAGCTGGAGACCGTCCCTGCACACGGCCGGTAAGCGCCGAGACCAGGTAAGCAGGAAACTTTAACCTAAGGTGTCCGAGCTCGGCAGGCTGTACTGAATCAGTTTTCCATCCGGCGAGGTAAATAGGGGAGCAGCCTTGGTTAGGCTAGGCCCCGTTCCGGCGCGATGGTCCAGACACATGGAGACACTCGGCGGTGCAATCTTGCGTGCAGGGGGCTTCAGCCCCATCTTCCCCTCCTCAACCGTCGGTACGTGCGGGGCAGGTTGGACTGTCTGTGCACCCAACTTGCTACGTGCACAGCCTCGCACATATCTACATGCTTGCATAACTGCGCTTATAACCATGCGCGCATAACAGCGCGCATATCGAGGCGCATTACCTGTGCGATTATACACAGAGGCAATGGCACCGGCGGCAAAGAAGCTCAGATGGTAATCCCTTTGCACAGCCTGCCACATCAGAGCTGCACAGCCTGAACTGGAGTCCTGCCTGAGTCAACACTGCGAAGAAGCCTAGGGAGGACTAGATTCTCAAGTGTTCCAAGCCTGTTCCTTCACAGTCTGAGGATGGGTCGGGAACTACATCATCCGACAGCACCCCGGAACTAAGCAATTCCAAAATGGCGTCCTCCCCACGAGAGGGCATTTCAGTGGGCCCTACTCCAACTCCCCCTGGGGCTATTATGGATCCAGGGGCCTTCTCCTAGTTGGAATGTTTCCAGAGACTGCAAGCCTTCGTTCAGGCGCAAGCAGTCCCGGCCGCAACCTGGGTGGAACCCCACCCGGGAGCACCTGACCTTCCCGGCCCTGCTTGGGTGCCTCAAGACATGCCTTGCCTCACCAAGAATTTCCCTGACAGGGACCCAGACACCACAGATAAATATGGTGACTCACTGGGGGAAGGGGAAATCCCTCCAGACCTGGAACCATACAGAACCATGCTTCGCTTCTTCCACAGGGATGAATTGCCAGCCCTTGTCTCCCAGACTCTGAAGACTCTGGGGATTCCAGGCACGGAACCATGACTGAACCAAAGAAGAACCCCATTTTTGTGTCCCTTCGTAAGGCCTCATGCTATTTCCCAATGTTGGAAGCCATCCAGGAACTGATTGACCTGGAATGGGATGCCCTGGAGGTGAACTTTAAAGGAGGACTATAGTGATAGGAGTACACTACCGTCCACCTGGTCAAGATGGTGAGACTGATAGTGAAATGCTAAGAGAAATCAGGGAAGCTAACCAAATTGGTAGTGCGGTGATAATGGGAGACTTCAATTACCCCAATATTGACTGGGTAAATGTATCATCGGTACATGCTAGAGATATAAAGTTCCTGGAAGGAATAAATGACATTTTTATGGAGCAATTGGTACAGAAACAGACAAGAGAGGGAGCAATTTTAGATCTAATTCTCAGTGGAGGACAGAATTTTGTGAGAGAGGTAACGATGGTGGGGCTGCTTGGCAATAGTGATCATAATATGATCAAATTTGAATTAATGACTGGAAGGGGGACAGTAAGAAAATCCACGGCTCTCATGCTAAACTTTCAAAAGGGAAACTTTGATAAAATGAGAAAAATTGTAAGAAAAAAACTGAAAGGAGCAGCTACAAGAGGTGTGGTCAATGTTAAAAAAAAACAAACAAAAAAACAAAACAAAAAAAACATCCTAGAAGCACAGTCCAGATGTATTCCACACATTAAAAAAGGTGGAAAGAAGGCAAAACGATTACCGGCATGGTTAAAAGGGGAGGTGAAAGAAGCCATTTTAGCCAAAAGATCTTCATTCAAAAATTGGAAGAAGGATCCATCAGAAGAAAATAGGATAATGCATAAGCGTTGGCAAGTTAAATGTAAGACATTGATAAAACAGGCTAAGAGAGAATTTGAAAAGAAGTTGGCCGTAGAGGCAAAAACTCATAGTAAAAACTTTTTAAAATATATCCGAAGCAGAAAGCCTGTGAGGGAGTCAGTTTGACCGTTAGATTATCGAGTGGTTAAAGGGGCACTTAGAGAAGATAAGGCCATCGTGGAAAGATTAAATGATTTCTTTGCTTCAGTGTTTACTAAAGAGTATGTTGGGGAGATACCCGTTCCGGAGAAAGTTTTCATGGGTAATGATTCAGATGGACTGTTCCAAATCACGGTGAACCTAGAAGATGTGGTAGGCCTGATTGACAAACTGAAGAGTAGTAAATCACCTGGACTGGATGGTATAGACCCCAGGGTTCTGAAGGAAATAAAAAATGAAATTTCAGACCTATTAGTAAAAATTTTTAACCTATCATTAAAATCATCCATTGTACCTGAAGACTGGAGAATAGCTAATGTAACCCCAATATTTAAAAAGGGGCGATCTGAGAAACTACAGACCGGTTAGCCTGACTTTAGTGCCAGGAAAAATAGTGGAAAGTGTTCTAAGCATCAAAATCACAGAACACATAGAAAGACATGGATTAATGGAACAAAGTCAGCATGTCTTTACCCAAGGCAAATCTTGCCTCACAAATCAGCTTCACTTTTTTGAAGGAGTTAATAAACATGTGGATAAAGGTAGATGTAGTGTACTTGGATTTTCAGAAGGCGTTTGATAAAGTTCCTCACTAGAGACTTCTAGGAAAAGTAAAAAGTCATGGTATAGGTGGCGATGTCCTTTCATGGATTACAAACTGGCTAAAAGACAGGAAACAGAGAGTAGGATTAAATGGACAATTTTTTCAGTGGAAGGGAGTGGGCAGTGGAGTGCCTCAGGGATCTGTATTGGGAGACTTACTTTTCAATATATTTATAAATGATCTGGAAAGAAATACGACGAGTGAGGTAATCAAATTTGCAGATGATACAAAATTGTTCAGAGTAGTTAAATCACAAGCAGATTGTGATAAATTGTAGGAAGACCTTGTGAGAATGGAAAATTGGGCATTGAAATGGCAGATGAAATTTAATGTGGATAAGGGCAAGGTGATGCATATAGGGAAAAAATAACCCATACTATAGTTACACAATGTTAGGTTCCATATTAGGTGCTACCACCCAAGAAAAAGATCTAGGCATCATAGTGGATAACACATTGAAATCGTCAGTTCAGTGTGCCACGGCAGTCAAAAAAGCAAACAGAATGTTGGGAATTATTAGGAAGGGAATGGTGAATAAAACGGAAAATGTCATAATGCCTCTGTATCGCTCCATGGTGAGACCCCACCTTGAATACTGTGTATAATTCTGGTCGCTGCATCTCAAAAAAGATATAATTGCGATGGAGACGGTACAGAGCAGGGTGACCAAAATGATAAGGGGAATGGAACAGCTCCCCTATGAGGATAGACTAAAGAGGTTAGGACTTTTCAGCTTGGAGAAGAGACTGTTGAGGGGGGATATGATAGAGGTATTTAAAATCATGAGAGGTCTAGAACGGGTAGATGTGAATCGGTTATTTAGTCTTTCAGATAATAGAATGACTAGGGGGCACTCCATGAAGTTAGCATGTGGCACATTTAAAACTAATTGGAGAAAGTTCTTCTTCACTCAGTGCACAATTAAACTCTGGAATTTGTTGCCAGAGGACGTGGTTAGTTCAGTTAGTATAGCTGTGTTTAAAAAAGGATTGGATAAGTTCTTGGAGGAGATATCCATTACCTGCTATTAATTAAGTTGACTTAGAAAATAGTCACTGCTATTACTAGCAACGGTAACATGAAATAGACTTAGTTTTTGGGTACTTGCCAGGTTCTTATGGCCTGGATTGGCCTGCTGCAGCCTTCCTGATGGATGCAAGCTCAGACCTTGTGTGCACCTCAGCCAGAGGAGTAGCCTCGGTTGTGGCGGCCAGAAGGAAGTTATGGTTGTGGAACTGGTCTGCAGACGCGACTTCTAAGGCGAATCTCACAAGAATGTCCTTTAAGGTATCTCTCCTATTCGGAAGCGAATTGGAGAAACTAGCCAGCAAGTGGGGCAAATCCCCAGTGCCTCGGCTACCGGAAGACAGAGGAAAAAGAACCCAGCGTCCTTCTCCCAGAAGAGTAGGGGCAGAGGCTCCCAACACTTTCGACCCTACAGGAATTCGTCGTTCCAGGCACCTCATCCCTCCGGGAGGTCCCCGTCCTTGCGGAACCGACAACTCAAGAGAGGATCAGGTCCGGGGGCAGACTCGACCCGAGCTTCCCAATGACAATGGGCCGACCCATCCACAGGAAGAGGAAATAGGGGGTTGACTCTCCCTCTCTACCAACGATGGGTCGATCACTTTGGACAAATCGGTGCTAAACATCATTCAAGAAGGTTACTCTCTGGAGTTTCGCAGCATCCCTCAGGACAAATTTTATATCACCCTGCCACTCCCGTCTCAAGAGACTGGCAGTTGAATCCACTCTGATAAGACTACACAGTCTGAAGGCTATAACTCCGGTACCTACACCCTCGCAAAATATGGGGCATTATTCCATCTATTTTATTGTTCTTCAGAAAGAGGGGTCATTCCGATCCATCCTGGACCTCAAGAACGTCAACCGTCCTCTGCGGATACTACACTTCCGCATGGAGACTCTTCGCTCCATAATAATGGCAGTACAATCGGGAGAGTCCCTAACCTCCCTGGACCTCTCTGAAGCCTACCTTCACATTCCGGTCCATCAAGACCACCTGCGTTTTCTACATTTTGCAGTACTGGGCCACCATTACCAGTTCCAGGTGCTACCCTTTGGCCTGGGGACCGCCCCCAGAACATTCTCCAAAATTATGGTAGTCGTGGCGGAAGGAAGGGATCTTGGTACACCCTTACTTGGACGACTGGCTGATCTGGGTGAAGTCTTCCGAAGAGATCTTCAGGTGACCAGCAGAGTCAAGACCCTCCTTCAGGAACTTTGTTGGGTTGTGAACACTGACAAGTGCAGTCTGCATACCTCTCAGTCCTCAGAGTACCTAACACCAAACAGAACAAGGTCTTCCTCCCTCCCCCGAGGAAGAGGAAACTGATGGAACAAGTATGACGATTGATGACCACTACGCGCCCCAAGGTATGGGACTACCTTTGGGTCCTCGAGCTCATGGCATCAACTCTGGAGGTAGTACCGTGGGCAAGGGTTCTCATGTGGCCACTCCAATGAACCTTACTGTCATGCTGGAACCCTCTCCCAAGACTACTCGATTCGCCTTCACCTACGAGCAACGGTATGTTCTCAGCTTCAGTGGTGGCTACAGGAAGACCACCTAAGCAGAGGAGTAAGCCTGTCCCCACCGAACTGGATCATGCTCACCATGGATGCGAGCCTCCGAGGATGAAGAGCCCAGGAACTAACGGCCCAGGGACAATGGGCCAAGGAAGAGGCGGAATGGAACATAAACCGCCTGGAAGCTCGAGCAGTCAGACTAGCGTGCCTACAGTTCAGCTACAGGCTCCAAGGGCAAGCGATTCGAGTGATGTCTGACAACACCACAATGGTTGCCTACATCAACCGACAAGGAGGAACCAGGAGCCAATGGGTGTCTCTGGAGATAGACCCCCTCATGGCATGGGCGGAGGTAAACCTACAAGGGATCTCGGCCTCCCACATCACAGGGAAAGACAACATTTCAACGGACTTCCTCAGCAGAGAAAGCCTGGACCCGAGAGAGTGGGCGCTGTCGACCAGAGGCTTACAACTGATAGTAAATCGCTGGGGCACTCCCGACCATGGACCTACTGGCAACATCTCACAATGCCCAAGTTCCGAAGTTCTTAAGCTGCAGACAAGAGCAGCACTCCCAGGGATCGACACACTCGTCCAAACCTGGCCAGAGGAGGACTTACTCTACACCTTCCCCCCCATGGCCCCTACTGGGCAAGATCATCCACAAGATAGAACACCACAGAGGACTAGTCCTACTAGTGGCTCCAGATTGACCCAGACGACCGTGATACGCAGACATGCAAAGACTTCTTGCAGGGAATCCTTTGTGCTTCCCTCCACACAGGGACCTTCTCCAGCAGGGCCCAATCCTTCACAAAGATCCGTCTCGATTCTCTCTTATGGTCTGGCCCTTGAGAGGATTCGCCTGAAGAAGCGTGGTTACTCGAAGGCCATGATTGACACTTTGCTCCACGCGTGGAAGTTCTCAAAGTCTCTGGCATACATACGGATCTGAAGAATATTCGAGGCTTGGTGCAAGGGCCGCGGGGTACCCCTGCAAACGGCCAAGATCTCCATGATTCTGGAATTTCTACAGGACAATATGAAGAAAGGGTTGTCACTCAACTCCCTCAAGGTTCAGGTAGCAGCCCTCTCCTGCTTCAGAGCCGAAGTAAATGGAATCAGTCTGTCGGCACACCCTGACTTGGCCCGTTTCCTAAAAGGAGTTAAGTAACTCCAACCACCCCTAAAGTGGCCGGTTCCCCTATGGAATCTCAACCTGGTATTGGACTTCCTAGCAGGGTCTTCCTTCAGGCCAATGCGAAGTCTATCACTACGCCTCTTAACCTTGAAGATGGTATTCTTGGTGACAATATGCTCGGCCCGTTGCATCTCGGAACTACAGGCACTATCGTATCGGGAACCATTCCTTCGATTTACTCCAGGATCGATACAGCTTCGCACCGTCCCCTCCTTCCTATCGAAAGTGGTCTCGGGGTTCCACTTAAATCAATCCATCTCTGGAGGGACATAAGGACTCTGAAGGCTCCCACCTTCTTCGCCATCTAAATGTCGGCAGACTCCTGGTATGATACCTGTAACAATCAGCACCGGTGCGCAAAACGGATCGCTTGTTTGTTCTCCGCAGTGGGAAGAAACAAGGCGAAGCGACCTCATGAGCGACCATAGCTCGCTGGATCAAGGAAGTAATCAAGGCAGTCTACATAAAGGCAGGGAAGCCCTTACCCCTGCAGGTTAAGGCTCATTCTACTAGGGTCCAGGCAGTATCCTGAGCAGAAGCCAAACCTCTATCGCCCACCGAGATCTGTCGAGCGGCGACATGGTCTTCCCTACACACTTTCTCCAGGTTCTACTGCATGGATGTCCAGGCCTGAGAAGACGCAACCTTCGCAAGTGCAGTGCTAAGTTGGCCACGGGCAGCCTCCCACCCTGTCCAGGAGTAGCTTATTTATATCCCACTGGTCCTGAGGCCATCTGGCTACACACTAGGAAATGGAGAAATTACTTACCTGATGATTTTGTTTTCCTTAGTGTAGACAGATGGACTCAGTATCCCACCCACGGCTGCCAGGAGACGCACCAAGGAAGAGCCTGAGAAGCGAACCTCGATGCTATACAAATACGGGTAAGTCGATGCCTACCCCCTAGTCTAGGGCACCTGCAATACGACTGGTGTCGGCGTTATTTTGGTTAAGTGCACTGGTGGTCTCCAGTTTGAATCAAGTTTGTTTTAGTTAGCCAATATATATATGTCCACAATGGCTTTTCGAGGACTATACTGATGAGCTGAGGTCACCGCAAGGGTATATCTAGGGTGACGTCAGCTTTGAAATCTGACTCAGTCTCCCATCTGCTAGCAGAAGAGCAAATAACCCACTGGTTCTGAGTCCATCTGTCTACACTAAGGAAAACGAAATTATCAGGTAAGTAATTTCTCCATTATATGCATAGATTCCTCCCATACGATATAGGAAATCCATTTTCATTAGAAAAATAGAGAAGGACTGTACTTGTGTAGATCTCCAGAGCTTAGCTAGGACATTTCTAGACCCTACTATTGCTTGTACTAATTTTTGTTGGAGGCGATCACCCACCGGGATTTGCACATTGAGTAATACATTTAAAGGTTGCATAGTAAAAGTAAGGGCAAGTATATCGTTCAGCCAATTTGAAATGTTCTGCCAATAAGCCTGGATTTGAGGGCAGTCCCACCACATATGATATGTACCTATCCTTGAACATCCTTTCCAACATTCATTTTTAGTAGTAGGATAAAAGCGATGAATGGTCTCCGGGGTGTGGTACCATCTTAGTAGAAGTTTGTAGCCTGTTTCTATCAGGGAGGCTGAGATAAGACCCTTACTCACATCCACAAATATGGCCCTCCAGTCCTCATCTGTCAAAGTGCAACCTAGGTCCTTTTCCCAATTCAAGAGGTGTTTAGGTTTAGAGGGGGGGTCCTTATTTAGCAGGCTATAAATCTTAGATAAAATTTTCCCCATTTTATCAACACTCAAACACATGGATTCAAACATAGGTACTCCCTGTTGCAAATTGATAATAATGGAATCATGTAAGCAATTACCAAGCACAAAAAAACAAACCATGGTATACCCCCGAGCTAAAAAGAATGAAAAATGACCTCAGACTGAAAGAGAGAACATGGCGCAAAGACCCTTCCCTGCAACACACTTATACTATTTAAACAATAGTGCTTTTCTGCACTATTGTTTAAATGGTAAAGTTTATTATAATTACACCCCTGTTTCTTGTGAACCAGCATGATGGGACCACCGTCTTGAATGTTGGTATATAAAAAAGTTAAATAAATAAATAACACCTCAATATACAAAACCTCCCTCCACAACTACAGACTCTCCACCCTTAAAACGAAACGAGACTACTACGCCACTAAAATCCATTAATACAAATTCAATGCCAAAGCGCTATTTTCCTATGATGCAAACCTTACTAAATCTGTCACCTCTGACGAAGATGCCAAAAGTAAAAGTGAAGAACTCGCCCTCTTCTTTCACAACAAAATATCTAACATCCTTAGCAGTTTCCCCACCACCCCCACTCCTGTGATCCCACTGCCTAACACAGCTACTGCCTCCATAGTTTCCCTGGATCTCACATCCTCTAAAGAAATTAATTCTATTCTAAAAAAAAAAATGAAACCAGCAGCCCACCCCTCTGACACTATCCCTACAAAAGCACTGTTAACCATTCCACATATCATTGCCAAACCCTTGCCAACATTATTAACTGCTCCCTCTCCCTTGGCAAAGTCCCTGACACTCTAAAACACGCTGTGGTCAAACCCTTCCTCAAAAAACCCACCCTTGACCCTAAGGATACCTCCAACTACCGCCCTATTTCCAACCTTCCCTTTATAGCTAAAATCATGGAAAAGGTGGTTAATGCCCAACTCACAGATTACCTGGACACCCACAACATTCTTCACCCGTCCCAATTTGGTTTCCGTAAGCATTTTAACACAGAAACTCTATTACTCGCCCTCTTAGACTCCCTTCTGAAAGGCACAGACTGAGGTCAATGTTATATTCTTGCCCTCCTTGACATCCCTCTGCTTTTGACACTATCAGCCACAACCTCTCAGCATATCAGGTACTGCCTACCTTTGGTTCAAATCCTACCTTGCCAATAGACAATACACTGTAAAAATAGAAAACTCGAGTCACGTGATGTGGTGATCTGGGATAGACGTGTCTACCCCAGCTCCAGGTGACCACCTCGAGATCCCTAACAAATCTACGGCATCCGCAGCTTTTAAGGCTCCTCAGAACATCTGTGAACTCTGCCTATGAATATCGATCGGTATATGAGCAAGTCACCGGTCACCATGCCTCCCAAATTGGTGAAAAAAGACAAAGAAAAAGCTAAGCTGGGAGATGACAAAATGGCCGCCGCAGGGGAAAAACAGACCGCTGGCCTAGCAGATGAGGAGGCGATATTGGCTTTAACCAATGCGGTCACTGCAGCCCTGGCTCATAAACTGGATAAGATCTCTGAACAATTGAATACGCTACAGACAGCGCTGGCTGAACTCCCCCCTCGAGTGGAAACGTTGGAACTCCGAGTGGGAGTTGTAGAAGACGAAGCGTTAGCCACGGTAGGTAAGATTCACAAAATGGAGAAACAGATCCAGACCCAAGAAGATCGCATCGAAGACATGGAAAACCGTTCGAGGCGAAATAATTTGCACTTCATTGGAATCCCAGAATCTATACCGGATCTGGATCTGGCGGATCAACTTACCCAGTGGCTTCCATCAGCGCTTAGTATCCCGGAGCAGTTGGCTTCTTTAAAAATAGAGCGGGCTCACCGCCTGGGAAATAAGACTGGCCCGAATCAGCGCGCTCGAGTGGTGATAGCTCGCATTTTGGACTTTGCGGATCGGCAGAAGATCTGGCAAGCGTCCCGGAAGATCTCACCTCTTAAATTCCAAAATGAGCCAGTTCGCATATTTCAAGATTTTTCGGCGAGAGTTGCGGCGAAAAGAAAAGAATTTGGTCCCATGTGCTCGCAGCTTGCGGTCAAACAAGTGCGGTTCGCGCTGCAGTACCCTGCTAAATTACGCATTTGGCACGATGGACAGACACAGGCCTTCGAATCTGTTCCCGAAGCACAAAAGTACCTTCAATCAGCTCACCTCCTGACCCGCGAAGACGCTGGAGCGACAGCTTCGTCTTGAGCAATAGAAGAAGCCAACTTTTAGGCGACATGTTCTGATGCCTGTAGGCTATTTTGCTGATTCGCTGGCTGGGATCGGGCTAGCTCAATTTTGCTTGGAGTTCTAAGCTTAAGTTAGTACCCCTGGTGCGTTCCCGGGGGGAGCTGCCCTGGTTTTTCGTTGTGCGGAGACATTGATGTAGCGGCGGTTTACTTTACATTCCTGTATTTTTCAACTGAACTTCGGTTGATCGCACCAAGGTCCCCTCTCTACATCGATTGGACAATTTTATTTCTACATCGATTTGACAATTTTATTTTTGTTACTTCGGGCTCAGTTTCTAATGGGGATTTTTTCTTTTTGATAAATCTGGATCAGTTGCGGATCTTTGATTCTAGCTGCTTTATGATTAAGAGGTGGTCACCTGATCACATGGTTTGGCTCCTACTCTCATTACTGAGAGATTTAAGAGATGTGGAATGAATGGTGGGGAGGGGGGAGAATGGGGTGGGCACTGGGTGGGCGGGAGGGGGGAAAGGGAGCTCAGGGGAAATTTCAGTCCAAATGGCAACGGGTGCAGGGGATACTGTTTTGTAATTCTTGGGTCCACGCATTGTCCCTTTACTTTGTTTTCATGTTCTGGGGATGTGTTCAGTTGGGTAGCACTGATTTTATTGCAATGTCTGAGGCTAATTGTATAACACGCTTTCCTGTGCTTTATCTTCAAGACCTACTGACATGGCACCTAAGGTGAATTATCTGAGCTGGAATGTTGCAGGATTGGGCACACCGGTCAAGAGGGAGAAAGTGCTAGCCAGGTGTCATAAAGATAAGGGGGATATCATCTTCCTACAGGAAACACATATGGCAGATAGTTAACATAATAAGTTGAAAAATAAAAAGGGATACACTCAGGTTTTCTTTTCTTCAGGGACTAGCAAACGAAATGGTGTTGCCATATTGATCAAGAGTTCTCTTCCTTTCCAACTGGAAGCGCAATGGTCGGACACAGAGGGAAGATACATAATTATTAAAGGTGTCTTGTATGGTGCCCCTATTTTACTGGCATCCGTTTATGGCCCCAATAAGTATGATCATGGGTTTTTTGCTCAGTTGGTGGCCCGGGTTTCAGAGGCGGGTTCTGCTTCTGTTATCCTAGCTGGTGACTTCAACTGTTTAGCGGATCCCCTTTGGGATAAATGTTCAATCAGTTCTACTTCTCCTTTAGGCAAAGGAAAGGGTATCTCCTTTTTATGTCGTACCTTACAGCTTGTTGATGTGTGGCGGGCACTCCACCCTTCTGAAAGGGATTATACCCACTATGCTAGGGCCCATCCGACTAAGTCCAGAATCGATTATATCTTAATCTCGGAGTCCCTTTTCTCTACGGTTGAGACTGCGGCGATCGGGACCTTAGTTATATCAGATCACTGCCCTGTCCTCTGTACTCTGGGGGAATCCACTACGGTACCTTCCTTGTTTCAATGGCGTATGCCGGAGTGGCTTGCTACAGATACAGCCTTTAAGGCATTTCTGATTGGGAAGTGGGAGAAGTATATTGAGTTTAATGGGCAACACATGGAGACTCCAGTCCTTTTCTGGGAAACTGCCAAGGCTGTTCTCCGAGGTGACATACTTCAATACACCATTAGAAAAAAGAAACAGCAGAATGCTCAAATTCTATCTTTGGAGCGAAAGCTGAAATATTACAAGGCTCAATGGAACAGAGAGAACACTGCTCTTTGGGAAGCCAGATTTCGGCAAACTCAGGTGGTTTTGAATGATTTATTACACCAAAAGGCCACTGGAAATTTATTCTCCTTTAAACACAAATTATTTTTACATGGTAATAAGCCAGGCAGGCTACTAGCTTGCTTGTCTAAAACAAAAACCCCTTCTAAATTTATTTCTCACATTAAGAAACCCAATGGCTCACATGCTGTCACCACGTCTGAAATAGGGCTGGTGTTCCAAAACTTTTATAAACACCTGTATGCATCGGAGCCTCCGAACACCGCAAATCAGACTTCTTTTTTTCCAGAATTTACAGTTGCCTGTACTTTCTGATTTACAGCGGGACTCTCTTAACAGACCCATTACGTCCTTGGAGATAGCGAAAGTCATATCAGATCTCCATTTACATAAATCACCGGGGCCAGACGGTCTGACTTCCTTGTTTTACAAATCCCTTAGTGGGCATATTGTACCGCCCTTGACTACACTCTTCAACCATATGATCTCTAGTGGGGTCTTACCTGATACGATGAAAGTGGCAGCTATCACGATCTTGCCTAAACCTGGGAAAGACCCGGCAGAACCAGGGTCATACCGCCCCATTTCCTTACTCAATCAGGATATTAAGGTGTATGCCAAAATCTTAGCGAATAGATTAAAGTTTGTGCTGCCCGACATTATCTCCCCGGATCAGACGGGCTTTGTATATGGTAGACGCCCGGTGGTGAACATCCACCGCCTATTGATCGCTTTAGAGAGCTGCCATCGTAAGGATATGGTCGATCCTTTGTTGGTCAGCTTTGACGCTGAAAAAGCGTTCGACCGGGTGGCTTGGCCTTATTTCTTTGCTGCCCTGGAGAAATTTGGCTTTTCGGGACCTTTTCTTGCAGCGATTCAACTACTGTACCGTGACCCCAAGGCTTTCATTTGTATTAATGGCTCCACGTCTCCTTTATTTACCTTAGAACGGGGCACAAGGCAAGGCTGCCCTCTGTCCCCTCTTCTCTATATATTATCCCTGGAACCCTTAACTCAGAAGATTCGCCAATCTTCTTGTATCACCGGCATTAAAACAGGCCCTATTGAACAAAAAATGATGTTATTTGCGGATGACATGCTAATGTTGCTTTCCAATGCCCGGAAGACTTTACCTGTCTTACTTGAGACAATACAGACCTTTGGCACTTTCTCGGGACTGAAACTCAATCTCACTAAATCAGAAGCCCTAGATCTTACAGATTTCCCATTACTTTGGGCCCAAGACACGATTAAATATCTGGGCATCAAAATACATAAAGACCCTATGTACTGGTACAGATGCAATATTACTCCCTTATGGCACACCTTCCAATTAAAGCTACAGAGTTGGAAACCACTCCCCCTATCTCTCTCAGGCAGAATAGCCTTGGTAAATATGATTCTGCTCCCTAAACTTCTATACATCTTGCAGATGGTGCCTTTTTATTTGAAATCGAAGGACATACGTCTCTTATATAAGCTTTTGGGTGCTTTTTTCTGGAATTATAAAAGGGCCAGGATTGCTTTTACTACGTTAATTGCACCTAAATCAGAGGGTGGTTTGGGAGCGGCGAATCTAAGATTTTACAATATTGCTTGTTTATTGCCTACTTTGCGGGACTGGCTGGGTTATAGCGGTTCATCGGAAATTTTACAGTTGGAACAGGCAGCATACCTTCCGAGAAATTTGGCTTATTTAATGCATTCCAGTGGGGAGAACCTTCCTCGGAGCACTTCCCAAGGCCTAGTTGTAAGGGGATTGCGGAACTGTTGGAAATTTCTTAGACAGTTCTTACATCTTGATTGGAAGGTATCGTATTGCTTGCCGTTGATGCATAACCCAGACTTGCCAGCGGGTATACCTGTTAAAACTCTGACTAAATTACATGAAAAAGGAATAGTGGACTTGCTCCCATTCATGGATTTACAAACTAATCATATTCGCTCATTCGCCTATTGCTGTGCTACCTTCGGCTTTTGTTCCTCTGATTATCTTACTTACTTACAAATTTGTAGTTACCTTCGGCATACGGTGTTATCCTGTAAGAGGGCAATCACTAATGGGCCTTTTCAGAGATTTATACATAGTGGTAAAGCTTTCCATGTATTATAGGTATCTGCATGAGTCCTGTCGCTATGCTATTTATAATAGTAGTTCTGCTGCCTGGTCCAAGGATTTGGGATGTGAAACTACGACCAAGGCCCTGTTACTAAGTGCCCGGGTTGTTCAGAAGGCAGTTCTTAGTGTGTACATGCGAGAATTGCACTTCAGGGTTACTCTCAGGATGTTATTTTGGCCAAGGAGGGCTTTCCTTGCTGGGATTGCCTCGTCAGGGGCATGCCCAAAATGCTCACAGCTTAATGCCTCTTTGTTGCACTGTTTATGGGACTGTGTGGTAATACAACAATTTTGGACTATGATCTCCCAACTTTTTTCAGAGCCCTTCACAGCGAGCTTTTGTTTGCTGGGAATTCGTCATTCGCATGGGGCCACTCGAGCGCCGAGGACATTGTTACTTCATAAAGGCCAGTTGACGGCCCTTAAAATTATTCTACGTCATTGGATCTCGTCTGCGCCCCCATCTCTACTCGAGTGGAAGGACGCCATGTTGGAACTCTATCTATTAGAGCGTAAATCGTTTCCACTGTCTTCGCAATCCCAGCGGACTAAGCTCAGCAATGTCTGGTCTCCCATTCTTCAGTCGCTACCTTTAAATGCCTCTGATTTGACCCACTAATCTACATGTTGAGACTGGGGTGCTCTTGGTGGTCTGGGTGCGCCATATTGTGGTACTTTTTAAGTAATGTCTTCCATGAGTATGCTGGCTCGGATGCACATCTCGTATATATACAGGTATTCTTTTGTCTGGTGACATGGGGACAGTGTTCCAGTGATTGCATGCCTATCCCTTGTATCTAAACCATAGTTGTCGACTAGCGAATGTTTGGACAAGTGAACACCTGAGCGGCGTGGGAGGGGGGAGGGAGGGTGGGGATAGAGCTGGGGAAGGTGAGGGTGGGTTGTTTTGTCTTGTCTTTACTATACTGTCTACTGTATACTGTTGATAATATGTAAGAGTGTACAGAACTGTTGATGGTTTATGGTTCATAAGTGACACTTTTGGTTCATTAATGTTTGATGGTAAGAACCTACTTTTTCTTTTCTTATCTTTGAATGCTGTATGCCTCTTCTAAAACTTTAATAAAAATCATTACAAACAAAAAAAAAAATAGAAAACTTTGAATCCTCCCACATCCACCTCTCCCAAGGCGTCCCACAAGGCTCTTCTGTCTCATCCACTCTCTTCAATATATACCTGTTACTTCTCTGCCATCTTCTCTCTGACCTAGGCCTCAAAATTTTCATATACGCCGATGATGTGCAAATCCTTATACCCATTCAAGAATCCATTACCAATTCCTTAAAACACTGGGAAAAATGCCTCTCCTCTATAACCACCCTCCTCACGAACCTCCACTTATCACTCAATACAACTAAAACAGAGCTGCTCAGCATATCAAATCCACAGAATCCGAGGACTGCCCTCTCAAGCAACCTCTCTCTCAACTTGACCTCCACACAGCCATTTGTACGTGACCTTGGTGTCATGATTGACCAACAACTTAACTTCAAAAAACACATCAGCACAGTCCTAAAAGAAGGTTTCTTAGAGCTCCATGTTATGAAGAAACTCAAACCCCTACTCCATGCACAGGATCTCCGCACAGTCATACAAGCGACTACCTGCCCCAAAATGGACTATTGCAACTCCCTTCTTCTGGGCCTTCCGTACACCACCATCAAACCACTTCAAATGCTACAGAATGCTATAGCCAGAACCCTTACTAATACCCGTAAATCCGACCACATAACCCCTGTCCTCAAAGATCTTCACTGGCTCCCCATACCCTCACGTATCCTCTTCAAAACTCTCACCATTATCCATAAAACACTATACATGCACAACTCCAACTGGCTTGAAGAGCCACTACGTTTCATCCTCCACAATTGCCCCACTAGAACATCTCACAAAGCTACTCTCCACACTCCCTCCCTCAAGAACGCTCATCTCACTTCCATGAGGGGCGAGCTCTCTCAGTTGCTGGACCCACCTGTTGGAATGCTTTTCCCACTGATCTCCGCATAGAGCCCTGCCAGTACAAATTTAGGAAAAAGCTAAAGACCTGGCTCTTTAAGCAGGCATTCTCAGCGTAGGTCTTCCAGCTTTTCCCTTAATTACCCTCCCACGTTATTATCAAGCTAATTTATTTTGTCATCTTGTTGTTATGTTCCATGTAATTATCGTTATGCAAACTATATCATGTTTCTTTTATATTACTTTATGTTTATTATTATAACTTTCATTATATTATATTATTTCTCTTGTTAGTTGCACCCATTACACTTCTCCTGTTATGCCTTTACCCTGTTATACCCCCATTTTTTCCACTCCTCCCCCCGTTCACTGCATTTCTCTTAGTTCCATATAAACCGATATGATGTACCCACAAATGTCGGTATAAAAAAGTTGTTAAATAAATAAAATAAATGTTTAAGTTGTGTGTAGGCATAGATTGCCTCATGAGGGAGGTCATAAGTTTGTAATTCTCTAGAAAACCTTGCAGCCGCCATAAATATTCAAACTTAGTTATTCCCTTTGCTTCCATAAGTGGAACAAAGCGGAGTCTACATCGGGGGCAAAGGAGGTATTAATTATATATTAAGGAACTATAATGATAAATCCTGTCTCCTATCAAAGTAGTTTTTCCATGTTTTCCAAAGCTGTAGTGTGGAAGTCACAGAAGGGGGAACCATTTCCAAGGTTCTCCATGTTTTCCTGGGTTGCCAGAGCATGGCATTTATTGGCATTGTTCCAATCAATGACTGTTCAAGATGGACCCAAGACGCTGGGGAGGCAGTTTTGTGCCAATCTATTATGGCTCGTAAGCGAGCAGCTGCCCTCTAGATAGACAGAGAATGCAGCGGGCGATGAGGGGTGAAGGGCTGATGTACACGGAGCAGGAGAGAGACCTTGGGGTGATAGTGTCTAACGATCTGAAGTCGGCGAAACAATGTGACAAGGCGATAGCTAAAGCCAGAAGAATGCTGGTCTGCATAGAGAGAGGAATATCGAATAAGAAAAGGGAAGTGATTATCCCCTTGTACAAGTCCTTTGTGAGGCCTCACCTGGAGTACAGTGCTCAGTTCTGGAGACCGTATCTCCGAAGGGACAGAGACAGGATGGAGGCGGTCCAGAGAAGGGCGACCAAAAAGGTGGATGGTCTTCATCGAATGACTTATGAGGAGAGATTGAAGAACCTAAACATGTATACCCTGGAAGAAAGGAGGAGCAGAGATGATATGATACAGACTTTCAGATACTTGAAAAGTTTTAATGATCCAAAGTCAACGACAAACCTTTTCCATCAGAAAAAAATCAGCAGAACCAGGGGTCACAATTTAAAACTCCAGGGAGAAGACTCAGAACCAGTGTCAGGAAGTATTTCTTCATGGAGAGGGTGGTAGACGCCTGGAACTCCCTTCTGGAGGAAGTGGTGAACACCAAAACTGTGAAGGATTTCAAAGGGGTGTGGGAATAAACATTTGGATCCATAAAATCTAGAGGATGTGAATGAGGAGAAGAGGCATGGGGGTGGCTTGCGGGAATGACGGCTACTACGGGGTGATTAATACCCTTATTCAATAAACATACACATGGTTAATGCGACTCCAACATTGCTCTATGCTTCAATGGCAAGAGAAAATGTGGAAAAAAGGATTTGCATTCACAAATAAGCGGGGGAGTAGCTCGCTTGTTGCAGCGGTTACTACCCCAAACCAAATAAGCCTGATAATTCACTTGGAATACATATCCAGCGCAGCTCACTGCTTCAAAGAAGAAAAGAGGATTTATATTCAGACAACAACCAACAAGGACTGAATTGCACAGGCTGGGTAAACAAATAAGAATGGGAGTAGCTTGCTTATTGCAGCGGTTACTACCCCTAACCAATCAAGTTGGATACTTTACTTTGATGCAGTTCCAGCACTGCTCTCTGCATCAATGGCAGGGGGGAAGGAAATTAGAACCAAAAAGTTACCAGTAATGACTAAGAGTAACAGATAAATATGAGAAAAATAAGTGTGAAAGCTTGCTGGGCAGACTAGATGGGCCATTTGGTCTTCTGCTGTCATTTCTATGTTTCTATCCTTGGTGTTCTCCCCTTCCAAATAACTCATTATTCGTTTTTGCCAGTTCTTGATATGTGGGTAGGGATTGGGATGGGAAGGGTTTGGAAGAGAGATAAGATTCTGGGCAATACATTCATTTTGATTGATGCTATTCTTCCTAGCCAAGAAATGCTGTATCAATTCCATTCCTCTGTTTCTTTGTATATTTTGGCTAGTAAGGGAGGATAGTTTAATTGAAAAAGATCTTGGGTGTTACCTATATATATCCCCAGGTATTTGATCTTGTGATTAGCTTATTTGAATGGCTATAAGGATCGTAGCAAAGATGCTTGGGACTCATCAACCGTGAAATTAAGAATTTCCAACTTGTCCCAGTTTATAGTAAAATCAGAGACGGCACTGTAATTAGTCATTTCTGCCACTGTTGCTTGGACTGAGATGACTGGATTGGTCAGGGTAAATAAAATGTCATCAGCAAATAATGACATTTTAGATGAGAAGGTTCCTACAGCCCTCAGCTGTCTCTTCTCCAAGCAGAACATAAGAAATTGCCATGCTGGGTCAGACCTCTTCAGCCTTTCCTAATAGGGGAGCTGTTCCATCCCCTTTATCATTTTGGTTGCCCGTCTCTGTACCTTCTCCATCACAACTATATCTTTTTTGAGATGCAGCGACCAGAATTGTACAGAGTATTCAAGGTGCGGTCTCACCATGGAGCGATATAGAGGCATTATGACATTTTCCGTTTTATTAACAATTCCCTTCCTAATAATTTCTAACATTCTGTTTTCTTTTTTGACTGCTGCAGCACACTGAGCCGACTATTTTAAAGTATTATCCATTATGATGCCTAGATCTTTTTCCTGGGTGGTAGCTCCTAATATGGAACCTAACATTGTATAACTACAGCAAGGGTTATTTTTCCCAATATGCAACACCTTGCACTTGTCCACATTAAATTTCATCTGCCATTTGGATGCCCAGTCTTCCAGTCTTGCAAGGTCCTCTGTAATGTATCACATCTGTCAGTACTGCTTTGGTTGTGCTGTAAATCTTAGCGTGAAAATGATGTTGATGCCAGAGATATTTATGGAATACTTACGCTGGCTGGAGGAGCTCTGAGATTAGGTTGCTGCCCAGTCCGATGATGTCATCTCCTCCCCGCCTATCTCTTTTTAATCGGAGGTGGATCAAGTTCACGTCAGACAAGTGGGTTCTGGAGTGATAAAGGAAGGCTATGCTCTGGAACTTTCTCAGTGTCCCTAGGGACATCTTCATGGCATGTCTCTGCATCTCTCCACAGAAGAGACAAGCAATGGAGTTTGTTGTCAAGGCTCCTAAACTGATGGGCTATGGTTCCATTGCCCAAGTCACAAGAAGATACGGGCCATTATTCTGTTTATTTTATCATTCCCATGAAGGAAGGTTCCTCTCACTTAATCCTGGACCAAAAAGGGAGTCCTTTGTCATTAGTGAGTGACTTAATTCTGTATGAAACCTTAAGCTCGGTGATAATGTCAATGTAGTTGGGAATTTGTCGGTTTCTGGATCTGTCAGAGGCATATTTACGTATGCCCATTCGGTTGGAGCACCAGCAGTTTTTCGCAGTTTGCCGTTTTAGGGTAGTGTTATCAGTTTTGAGCGCTACTTTTCGGTCTAGTCACCACATCCAGATCCTTGCCGAGGTCAGGATGGTGATATCCGCAGGGTTGAGAGAGGATTGCATTCTGATTCTCCCGTACCTACCTTGGTTAATTCGGGCCAAGAGCCTGGAGGAGAGTCTTCAGGCTTTATGTAAGGTGATCTCCTGGCTAAGAGCAGTCTACAGCCGTCTCAGACGTTGAACTATCTTGGTGTTCATTTCAACATGAAGCAAGCCAGAACATGCCTGCCAGAAGGCGCAAGTGCGGCTATTATGAGAGGTATTCCTTCTGACATTGTGATCTTACCTACACCTGCTAGTTTTGGTGGCAGCCACCCTGGAGGTGATTCCATGGGCAAGGATGAATGAGTCCTTTTCAGCACATCCTATTTGCACAAAGTCTGAGGACTACTCGATGCGTCTTCAGTTACTGGTGTAGATCAACATCCAACTGCAGTAGTGGTTGAAAGCGGGTAATCTAAGGAAGGGCGTTACCTGCAGACCCTGGGATGGCTGGTACACAAGACTAATGTGAGCCTCTGGGTTTAAGGAGCTTACTGTCAGGAGTTACTAGCACAGGGGCTTTGCAGTGCAGAGGACTTTCTGGGGCATCTCTTGTCTGGAACCGCGTGCCGTTTGGATGGCATGCTTATGGTTCATCAACTGCTTGCAGGGTCAAGTGGACAGAGTAATCTCAAACTATACGACGACAGTGGTTATGTCAATTGCCAAGGAGGTGCCAAAGGCCCGCAAGTGTCACAGGACATAGCCCAGCTCAGGGACTGGGCGGAGGTGTATCTTCAGGAGATCTCCACCTTCCACATTTCAGGAAAGGGCAATGTAAGCTGATTTTCTCAGCAGGCAGAGTGTGGATCGAGAGACTGGGAGATGTCAGACAAGGCGTGCCATCTCATAGTGGCAGTCTTAGGTCTACTGTTTTTAAACTTATTGGTGATTATTGTACAGTGCAAAGTTCCTCGCTTTTTTCCGTTGCAGTAGAGATCAGTAGTCCTTGTATTGATCATTTTGTGCAGGAGTGGCCGGAAGGCAAGCTTCTGTATGCCTTTTCCTCATGGCCCATGTTGGGCAGAGTGATTTGAAGGATCAAAGGTCACCAGGATTGATGCTTCTGGTGGATCTAGGTTGGCCTGGGAGGCCGTGGTATTCACAATTGTGGAGGCTCCTGGTGAACTCTCCTTCTGGTTTACGATCCACAGGGACCTGCTACAACAGAGACTTGTTCTTCACAGAGTTCCAGCTTGATTTTGTCTTATGGTATGGCCCTTGAAAGGGCTTGGTTGTTGAAGTGTGTGTTTTCCACCTTGTTTCAAGCACGGAAGTTTTCCTTCTCTTTAGCTTACATAAGAGTTTAGAGTGTATTTGAGGCTTGGTATGGGGAATGAGGCATACTTCTTGTTCGATTAAGATGCCCGCCTATTTTGCAATTCTTATAGGATGGGTTACTTAAGGGCTTGGCACATAACTCCTTGAAGGCGCAGGTGGCAGATCTTGCCCGATTCCAGGATCAGGTGAGTGGTAGACCCTTGTCAAGCCATTCAGATGTGGTCAGGTTTTTAAGGGATGAAGCATCATTGTTCTCCCTTACGGTTACCAATGTTCTTATGGAACCTTAATCTGGTTCTAGAAGTTTTGAGCAAGTCTCTCTTTGACCACTGTGTAGTCTTCCTTGACCACTGTGTAGTCTTCCTTGAGGTTACTGAGTTTAAGGATGTTCTCATGGCAATTTGTTCTGCTTGTGGAGTTTTGTGCTGCAGGCCATTCGGCCAGGGACCATTCCTGTGGGAGTCTGCAGGGGTGGTCCAGCTTCAGTCTATTCTGTCTCTCTTACCAAAAGTGGTCTCGAACTTTCACTTTCATTCAGTTTTCCTAACAATGCGGTACAGGGAGAGAGAGAGAGAGATGTGAACACTTATCTTCTGTTGCGGACCTTGGATGTCAAGAAGCATCTGATGAGGTAGTTGGGAGGTTTCTAAACCTCTCGAGCACTGACCTCCTGTTTGTTTTCCACAGTGACAGTAAACAGGTTGAGTCGTCGTCATGGACTACTGTAGCCCGCTGTATTAAGGACGTTTTCTTGGTCTTGTATGTGAATACTGAGCAGCCATTACCTAGATGGGTTAGGGCTCATTCCACTAGGGCTCGAGCAGCGTCATGGCTGGAAATTCAATTGTTGACTCCCATCAAGTTTTGCTGAGCTGCAACATGACTCTTCATTGTATACTGTTCCAGGTATTGCTACCTGGATGTGCAGAGCCAGAAGGATGCAGCCTTTGAGTGTGCAGTGTGAGTTAGATTGAGGGCAGACTCCCACCCTACTTGAGAGCAGCTTTGGTACATCCTGCTGGTGTGGATTAATCTGCCTGAATGCTAAGAAATGAGAAATTACTATTTGACAATTTCCTTTTCTTTAGTGAAGACAGGTTAATCTACCTTCCCACCCTTGGCTGCTGGTCTGTGGTTCTAGTGTCCTGAGTGGCTGTGATTCTAGGGATGAATGGTAAGTATCAGTTTTAGTGCCTAGATTAGTGATGTTATACTCTGTCAGAACTCGGTATTCCGTGTTATCTGAGTGCTTGAGTGGTTGTCTGTTGCTAGTTATAATTAAATATTGATAGTATGTCCACAGTTGGCTTTTGCAGAGAATGCTGGCAGGGGTATATATACATGATGTCAACTTTGCTCTGTCTCCATCTGCTGGTAGAGGTGCATAACCCACTGGTGTGGATTAACCTGTCTTCACTAAAGAAAAGGAAATGATCAGGTAAGAAGCAACTTCTCATTGAAATCCCTTAGCAGAATCTTAGCATTGCCAGACTGCTTTATTTGCTGTATGTGTGCCTTATATTACTGTGCTACATCACTTCTCTTTTGTCATACTATAATGCCCTTTACTTTCTAAAATGTGATCTGTCAGAATCACATTGTAATGTGTATTTGCATGTTCTCTTGCAACAACTTAGACTGATACCTTCTTTTAACACTGTGTAACAATCAGGAGTTATTTCCTTTTTATTTTAGGTTAACCAGTGGTGGAATAGTCTGACTGAAGGGCAGCGCGCTGTGACAGGTTTGTTTAACTTACAGTTAATGAGGATTACCATAAGAAATCAGGTATTTGTTCATGCACCAATTGTTTTTTTTGTTTTTTTTTACATCCCTCTATGGCAGCCTAACCTATCTCTCTTTTTTTTTCTTTAACCCAGTTGTCTCCAGCTCCGATCCTCAGGTCAAATTTTTGGCATAATGAAAGCATGCAAATCACCCTTATTCATAGATCAAATATATGCAGCTTCCACCTGAAAGGCAGATCTGAACTTGAGTTGGGGATCTCTGCGATTGCCCCAGTAATGATCTGTTGATCAGTAAATATTTTTTTCAGGCCCACTGACTAATCCATTAGCCTGTACAGCAAACTGATGTCCCTTCTTCCTTATATTTTTAAAATACGACATGTTTTATGTTAGAATGCTTGAAATTGTGAGAAATAGAGCACAATACAACAACCTTCAGGGAGAGGATGAAAGCCAGTGAGAGGTAGTGCATATTGAGGAGGGGACAGAGAAAAGCACAAATACCAGACAATGAAGAAGAGTCAAAAGCAAAGGGAAAATTGAGTTCTGAAAAGGATTTTTTCTTAAAAAATTCTGTTAACTGTGGTGCTGGAGAAAACTGGATCCTTTGTAGGTTGTGATCCCCTTTGATGGTAAGGAAGGAACGAAGATTAAAAATGATCTTCTCTCACGTACAAGTAGTGAGTTATAATAGAGAGAATGCTTATAATTAACAGCAAACATTTTTTTTAAATCAATTTTAAATATACAAAATTACAAAAATGTACAAAATGCATAGCATACGGGGGAAAGGAAGAGAACCGACTGCTTGCTGGGACCCCGAGACCAGTCGCTTTTAGCGGTGAGAGTGAGAAAAAGAACTGTTTAACTCCTGGTCGAGGGAGAAGGGAGGTCCTGCTTGAGAGGACGGCCCCTTTGTGACGTCATCTACTGGAGCCCCGGGACAGCATAAAATAAGGGCCTTGCGGCGCGCAGCCGAAGCCACGCACCAAAGGGGCGCTCCCCTGGTAAATTTTTTTCTGCTTTTATTATTATGGGAAGAAAACGTAAATCCAAGACTTGGACTTCCTCACCGACAACTCTTGTGTCGAAGAAATACGGACCCATGGACGACCATATAATACATATGGGTGAGACCATGGTTAGGGACGGTATAGAAGGAAATTCCCAGCTGGGGATTTCCTTAAGTCCCAGATCCGCGCAACCCCCTTTACAACCCTTTAGGGAAGGTATTGGTGTGACAAATATTTCTGAAAGCCCTCTGCCAGTGGCTCAAGTCAGAGAAGGAAATGGGAGCACTGTGGAGGGGAATAGGCAGTTGATTAGTAAAATAGAAAGGGAGAGAATAACTGTTAGTAATAATTTAATACCATGTCCAATGATAATACCTGAATTAACTAATGAGGGTGAAGAATGTGATGTTGAACCAGAAAATGTAACCCTGCTAGATGTTTGGAGGCTATCTGCAAAAATTGATAAAAAACTATCTAGGTCTGTCTCTCAAGTGCATGATTTTTCTCTTCAAGTAAGAACAAAATTTGAAGACCTAGAATGTATGACTATAAAGGTAGAACAAGCTGTTGCAGTATTAAACCCTCAAGTAAATGTTATGTATGCCACCAATACCTCATTTATTAAAGATAATTTGATACTGCATAATCAAATTGAATTACTGGAGAACGAATTAAGGTCGTTCAATTTAAGTTTATTGAATTTCCCAAAATCGAGATTGTCAGCTATCAAATTATTTAAAAAAATGTTGTAGAGATTTTATCCTTTGAGATTGATAAAATTCCTGTATTATCTAAATTGTATTATTTGCCCTCTAAAAAATTGCTCCAAGTTCAAGAGGGGGGTACAGATACTTTGAATAGTCTTGGAGTATCCACATTTTTGGAGGATTCTATGGACAATATTCACACTAAAGCTACATTGTTGGTTTCTTTTTTTTTAAAGAAGGATAAAGATTTATTTTTCTCACAGTATTTTCAAACTAAGGATTTTATTTTTTGCGGGCAAAAAATTCAAATTTTTCCGGATGTTTCACGCATTACACAAGTGCGTAGGAAACAATTCCTTTAAAAAAACAGGCTCTCGAACTGGGAGATAGGTTTTTTTCCTGAAATTTCCCTGCAAATGTCATATATCATTTCAGAACAACAAGTTTATTTTTACTGACCCCACTCACTTGGAGCGATTCTTAAAGGATAAATCTCCAAAATAGTAAGTATTAGTTAAAGGAGATAGGGCTGCAAGAAAAGGAAATGACATGCAGTAGTCAGGAACTCTCCTTTACCCCCTAGATGTGGGCTAGGATATGAAATATATTATGTAAAGTATAATTTGGGAATGTAAAAATGTTTCTGGAAATTCTTGGATTATTGCATTTGTGTATAAATGTTATAACTCAATAAAAATAAAATGAAAAAAAAAATGCATAGCATACAAATTTGTACTACATTATCGCTGGATTCATATCCCAGCCCAAAAAAGTGCAATAAAAACAATCACACTCACTTAAACTAATCGCATTCACACAAACTAATCGCATTCACACCTTTCCATTCCATACCATACCACTTGCAATAAAAGACTGATTTGATTCACAATATGTAAAGTCAAATTTGATCAATAAGAAGGTTGTAAATCTTTTTATTCATCAACTTTATAGGACCTTATCACCTTCTTCTCAGGTACTGTTAGCAGTCTCAGAGTTGAGAATTTTTTTTTACAAGAAATCCCAAATCCTCAGTTCCTTCTTTTCTTGTATTCCCAACAAAGAGGAGTGAAGTGGGCTAGGCCAGGAGAGGGCAATGGAGATGCTGATGAGAGAATAAGAAATTGGAAGGAGCATGGCATGAGTGGTTGATTGGAAGTGATAGACTGTATTGGGGTGGGGAGGGAGTGAGGTGAAGCCCTAGAATGGAGGATAGAGGAAATGGGGAGAAAGACAGGGAAAAAAAATGGAAGAAAGGGAGAGACTAGAGAGAGAATAAGATGGAGGAAAGAGAGAGGGGGGGGGAAGAGACAGAATGGAGGAAGGGAAACGCAAGATAACTTACTTGAAAGGGCAACAGGATTGAGACAATTGTAGAGGAAGAAATGACAGGAAAGCCAAGGATAAGGATGATGGGTGGAGGGCAAGAAGCAAGATACATTTTGTGGGAAAGAGGGGAATTGATTTTGGTAAATAGAAAAGAGACTGAAGGCAGGAGATGTGACAGGAAACAGTAAGATCAGGACAAATACATAAATTTGAGAGAGAAGAATGAATGAAAAGAACAAAATAGGCAAAGTGGAAATGAACTGGAAATGGAGAAGATCACCAAACACAGATTAGAATAATTTTTTAGTGAATCACTCTGTCATGCTAAATTTGCATGCACAGATGTGACCCCCTGCTGCACAAAATTCTTCTTGTCATAAAAATTATTTCATGACTGAAACAATTTCTCAGCTCAAAGTTGTTGCAGAGTGTGACAACATATTTAAGCATGAGAGGGAATGAGGAACATATCTCAAGGCCAAAGAGAAATTAACTGAAGAGTGAAAAAGATGGAGGAATTCTGAAAGACTGGACAGAGACAGAAAAAGATCACAAAAATATAAACTGGACAATAAAAAGAGAGGTGAGACAATGAAAACAACAAAGAAAGTGGCGTGCCTCAGGGATCTGTATTGGGACCCTTTTCAATATATTTATAAATGATCTGGAAAGAAATACGATGAGTGAGGTAATCAAATTTACAGATGATACAAAATTGTTCAGAGTAGTTAAATCACAAGCAGATTGTGATAAATTGCACGAAGACCTTGTGAGGCTGGAAAATTGAGCATTAAAATGGCAGATGAAATTTAATGTGGACAAGTGCAAGGTGATGCATATAGGGAAAAATAAACCATGCTATAGTTACACAATGTTAGGTTCCATATTAGGTGCTACTACCCAAGAAAGAGATCTAGGCGTCATAGTCGATAATACATTGAAATCGTCGGTTCAGTGTGCTGTGGCAGTCAAAAAAGCAAACAATGTTGGGAATTATTAGAAAGGGAATGGTGAATAAAACGGAAAATTCATAATGCCTCTGATCGCTCCATGGTGAGACCGCACCTTGAATACTGTGTACATTTGTGGTCGCTGCATCTCAAAAAAGATATAATTGCGATGGAGAAGGTACAGAGAAGGGTTACCAAAATAAGGGGAATGGAACAGCTCCCCTATGAGGAAAGACTAAAGAGGTTAGGACTTTTCAGCTTGGAGAAGAGACGGCTGAGGGGGGATATGATAGAGGTGTTTAAAATCATGAGAGGTTTAGAACGGGTAGATGTGAATCAGTTTTTTACTCTTTCGGGTAATAGAAAGACTAGGGGGCACTCCATGAAGTTAGCATGTGGCACATTTAAAACTAATCGGAGAAAGTTCTTTTTCACTCAACGCTCAATTAAACTCTGAAATTTGTTGCCAGAAGATGTGGTTAGTGCAGTTAGTATAGCTGTGTTTAAAAAAGGATTGGATAAGTTCTTGGAGGAGAAGTCCATTACCTGCTATTAAGTTGACTTAGATAACAACCACTGCTATTACTAGCAACGGTAACATGGAATAGACTTAGTTTTTGGGTACTTGCCAGGTTCTTATGGCCTGGATTGGCCACTGTTGGAAACAGGATGCTGGGCTTGATGGACCCTTGGTCTGACCCAGTATGGCATGTTCTTTTGTTCTTATGTAAAGTGGAAAGATGACTGAAGGATGAAGAAAAATTAATACCTTACACAGACACATGAAAAAATCTTTTAGATTTTTAATACAATTTTAATACAATTTAAAATCACGTTAGGTGAAACCCAGTGAAACTTTCCCCATTGTCGCCAACTGCGCCACGCCTCCTCCCAGCCTGCACAGCCATTTGACTGCTGACTTTGTCAGGCCTCATGCCAGCCTGCCTTCTCCAAGCCTGTGTGCAGCCTGTTTTGTCTTTTCACTGTCCAGGCCTCTGTCCAACTCATGCACCCACCAGTTATTAGCGCACACATCGCTGGCCCTGATAGGTAGACACCATTTTCCAGGAGCTTAAGCATATTATCTATATATATTTATGTACTTGTGCCTGATATAATAATACAAAAAAAAAGAATGAAATGGAGGTTGGGACCTGTTGTGAGCACACGTTCCTTTCAGAAGCATGTTGGGGGTGGGGAATTTGGGGTAGGGGTTCAGAGAGGAACAGGGTGTGTTCAGAAGCTTAAGCATGCAGCGCTATATTGGAGCACTGCACACCCTTCAGTAGTATTTCAGCCTCTAAAAACGTGAAGAGAAAAAGGGGGGGGGGGGGGGGGGGGGAGAGAATGCCCTAGTTAATATTTTTCTTTTTTTGTTTTAAAGATCCTAGGCAAGAAATGAAGAATAATTTGTGTTTCAGATTGAAAAGATGAAACCGTAGTTACCTTGTCTGTGGGAGAGGAGTTCCCTCCTCTCCAGCTGGCACTCTCATAAGAGTTTTCCGTGTGTTAATGTGGTGAAATGGCAGTTGATGTTAAAACTGATTCCTGAACATACCCAGATCAGTCCAGACCAGTGGGTTGTGCATTCCTACCAGCAGATGGAGTCAGAGATCAAAAGCTTTGGGCACTGCTACATAATCAAGATTGCCACCTGCAGTCCCTCAGTATTTCTCTAACTCCAGCAGATGGTAGAGATGCAAACCTGCAGTTTGTTAGTTTAAAAAAAAAAAAAAAAAAAAATAGGGAAGGTTTTTTCCTAGGTTAGGCTAGTTAGTAGTTAGCTGTATAGCTTCCTGAGATGTTAGGCACCTTTGTGGGCTATCCCTCAGTTGAAGCCGGGTGACTGGGGTTGGACACCCCTGCCTGAGTCTCGCTGTCAATGGTCCAGTGGCTTCGATTGCCAGGGGCTCCTGGTTCCCTCGATCACAGAGGAGGCTCCCCTCACTCCTTTCCTCAGGCCCCAGACGATCCTGTTTAAAGTTTCTTGAAAAAAAAAAATGAATGGATCTTTTTCAAGGTAGGAGGAGTTCTGGGGACGGGCCGTGCCGTTTCGTCGACAGGCCAGTCGGATTCGGGAGCTCGACCCCGTGGGTCTCAATGATGGCCCGGGGCTCTGGGTAGGTCGGCGGGGGGAGGCCTTCGCGTGCGTGCTAGGCCGCATTTTTTCATGCCGGCAGCTCTCCACAGAGCAGTTTTCGCGCCTGCAGGGAGGAGTTTGCTATTTTTAGTTCCTGCAACTGCGCAAAGGTTTCCCGGCTTGATTTTTTCTTTTTTACTTACGACTGAGTGGCTACTCGGTCTGGATTATGGCACCCCATAATCCAGACTGTGCGTGTGGCACGCTAGGGCAAGCCCTAGATGCTAGTTCCCTCTGTTCTGCCTGTTCCACAGGGCAGGAGGGAACTTCTTTGGGGGAGACATCAGGCAGACAAGGACTCCGTTCCTCCGGGCTGCGATCCTCCTCAGCGGGTGTCGCAGGAGGAGGATGCCCCTCCCATTCTATCCCCGGTGGAGCAGATTTCCACCTTTGGGGATGACCCTGGGCTAGTGCTGAGGGGAGTGTCGATTCGGGAGAGTCGTGTCCTGAGTTTGTGCTGCTGCTGCACCAGGCGTTCCTGGCTAGGAAACAAGCGATCCTGAAGAGAGCAGCACGGCCGGATGTTTTGGCGGAGCCTCCACCGAAGCGGGTATTCATGGGGCCCCTGGACCTCCAACAACCTTCAGGGGCCCGACAGGGGGCCCGAGGCGAGGATAGATTGCCGGTTCAGCTCGGGGATCCCTCGGGCTCTGGAGTAGATCAGGATCTGGGACTCACCCATGATATGGGTGATGGGAACCAGGATGACCTGGACCCAGATGACCTCCCACCCTCGGAGGGTGATGATCCCAGCGTGGTGCGCTTATTTAAGCAGGAGGAGCTCCGGCCTCTCATTCCCCAGATCTTGGAGGTCCTGGGGATCAAGGTTTCGCAGGATGAATCCGACAACGAAGGAGTTAACCTGGTCCTGGATGAGATTCAGGGACCGATGACTTCCTTCTCATTGCCTAAGAAGGTCCGCAAGCTGGTGACCCGAGAGTGGGACTCGCCAGATGCTGGTTTGAAAGTGGTTAGAGCCATGGCGAAACTTTACCCCCTGTCGCAAGATGTTTTGGATCTTCTGAAGGTACCGAAGGTGGACACGGTGGTGTCTGCTGTGACTAAAAAGACCACCATTCCTATGGCCGGGGCTGCTGCACTGAGGGACATACAGGACCGCAAGCAGGAGATACACCTTAAGCGAGGCTTCGAGGTCTCCGCGCTGAGTCTCAGGGCAGCGATTTGTGCCAGCCTCATGCAGAGAGCCTGTCTAGAGGGCGTCCGCAGCTCCAAGTGCCGATGGCGGGGGGCCCTTGCAAGCCGCATGATTGGAGGCAGGTGTTGCCTATGTTGCAGACGCTCTGTATGACTTGGTTCGGACCTCTGCACGTAGTATGGTGTTCGCTGTCACGGCTCGTAGACTCCTCTGGTTGCGGAATTGGTCAGCAGATTTGTCTTCCAAGTCTCAACTCTGAAACCTCCCCTTTAAGGGCAAGCTTCTCTTCAGGGAGGATCTGGGCCAATTGGTCAAATTAATGGAGGAGTCCAAAGGCAACTGACTTCTGGAGGATAGGAAACCTTCTGGGAAGGTTTTTCCCTTTCAAGCTCTTTTTCGTGATTCTCACAGATTTTGCACTGGTAGGTCTTCAGCTCCTTTGGGGCCCAGGCCGGTCTCATGGCATCAGCAGTCCTTTCGTGGAGGTTGGCGTCCAGGCAGGGGTACCCATTCTGTTGTAGAAACTGTCGGAGGCAGATTGTCAAGCTTCTATGTGGAGTGGGAAAAGATTACCTCGGACCAATGTGTCTTGGAAGTGGTCCTGGACGGTTACGCTCTCGGGTTTTCGTGCCCAGTGTGGGAGGCCTTTGTGGAGTCTCGCATTGCTTCGCGGGCCAAGCATGAGGCAGTACAAGGGGCCCTACAACGGCTTCTCGATCTCAGGGCCATTGTTCCTGTCCCCCTTGTAGAACAGGGCAAGTGACGGTATTCGATGTACTTTGTGGTTCTCAAGAAAGAGGGCACCTTTCGTCCCATTCATTATTTGCAGAAGGTGAACTGGTGTCTGTGAGTCCCCTGTTTTCGCAAAGGGGAGTTTTTCTTCTCCTTAGACCTCACCGAGGCATATCTCCACATCCTGATTCACCAGGATCACCAGCGGTTCCTCTGATTCAAAGTGCTGGGTTAACATTTCCAGTTTCAAGCTCTTCCTTTCGGCCTGGCGACAACCCCACGTACCTTCACCAAGGTCATGGTGATCGTGGCGGCATTCCTGCGCAAGGAGGGAGTCCTAGTTCACCCATATCTGGACGACTGGCTGATTCGAGCGAAGTCACAGTAGGATTGTGTAAGATCGGTCCAGAAGGTGATGCTCACCTTGTGGTCGCTCGGCTGGGTCATAAATACCCAGAAAAGTCACTTGGAGCCCACACAGTTGCTGGTTTACTTGGAAGCGTTCTTTGATACCTTCCAAGGCAAGGTTTCCCTGACATCGGACCTTGTAATGAAGTTGCAAGATCAGGTCAAGGCCCTCCTTCAGAGGAAGACTCCAACAATTTGGCATCACTTACAAGTCCTGGGATCCATGGCCTCCACCTTGGATTTGGTCCCGTGGGCATTCGCTCATTTGCATCCGTTGCAGCGTGCGCTGTTATTGAGGTGGAGCCCGGTGTCGGAACAGTTTCATGTGTCGTTGCCTCTACTTCCAGTCAGTCATGGTGGCTTTTACGCAGCAACCTGGTACAAGGAGTAGATTTGGATCTGCCGAATTGGTTGGTTATCTCAGAGAAGTATGTCCGTGGCCCACGGGCATTCTTCTCTATGCCTTCCTCCCCCTTGCTTCTCATCAGTCGGCTTCTCCGAAGCATAGAGCAACATCATATATGGTGCCCTGACATATATACTCTTTATAAAATTTACCTTGATTCAAGTAAAATAAACATAAGGTCTTTTCTCTGCTCTTGATCTTACCATGTAACCTGTTGTCCTCCTTGCTCATTACTTTTAACTGATTACTTTTAACTGTATTTTATTCAATCTATCCTATCGCTGTTTAAATTATTTCTTATTTAATCTTTCATTATTTATTATTATTTCCTATTGGGTTTTGTTTTTAACTTATTAATGTTTATTATTAATATTAAAAATTTCTTATTTCTAGAGCCCCTGATGCAGCTATAAAAGGCGAAACTTTGGCTAGAGTCGGGCTGGTTATAATCAATCAATAAATCTTCTTTTCAAGGCACTGGTCTTGTCTTGGAAGTTGTTTGAGGCATGGTGCTGCCAGCGCTCCTTGAATCCTTTGTCAATGATGATTCCCCAGATGTTGGATTTCCTTCAACAGGGTTTGGCTAAGGGTTTGGCTTTCAACTCCCTTCGGGTTCAGGTAGCAGCCTTAGGTGCCTTAAGGGGCAGGTTTCACGGTCGGTCGCTGGCAGTGCACCCAGATATTTCACGGTTCCTCAAGGGAGTAAAACATTTACGTCCTCCCATATGCTCATTATGTCCGGATTGGAGTTTAAACCTGGTGCTTCGGGTGCTTTGCGGAGCCCCCTTTGAGCTTTTACACAGTGCTCCAATTAAGGATTTGACCTTGAAGACCGTTTTCCTGGTAGCCATTTGTTCTGCATGATGGATTTCAGAGTTAAAGGATTTGTCGTGTCGGGATCCCTTCCTTAAGATTTACGATGATAGTTTCACTGTGCACAGTCCCTTCTTTCGTTCCCAAGGTGGTGTCTGCCTTTCATGTCAATCAGGCAGTGGATCTGCCAGGATTTCCGCAGTGGTCCAGGGATTCCTATCAGGAGAAGGAGCTTCATCTTTTGGATGTGCATCGCGCTATTTGGAGGTTACCAATGACTTCCGGTGGTCAGACCATTTGTTTGTCTTGTTCAGGGGTCCTAAGAAGGGTGACAAGGCTTCCAACGTGACGATTTCGCGCTGGATTAAGGAGGCTTTCTCTTTGTTCTATGTTGCCCGAGGGCATCAGGTGCCCTTGGTTCTGCGAGCTCATTCCACTAGGGCCCAGGCTACCTCCTGGGCTGAGTGTCAGCTTCTGTCGTCACAGGAAATCTGCAGAGCGGCGGTTTGGTCCTCCCTTCACACTTTCACCAAGCATTATCGTTTGGATGTTAGGGCGCACGATGAATTGTCCTTCGGTGAGGGTTTTCTGCATGCGGGTCTTTCGGGTTTCCGCCCAGTGTAGTGTGGCTTGGGTACATCCCACTGGTCTGGACTGATCTGGGTATGTTCAGAAAAGGAAAATTGGTTCTTACTTGCTAATTTTCATTCCTGTAATACCACAGATCAGTCCAGAGGCCCACCCCCATTTCAGATTCCGAAAGACTACCTTGAGAAGTGATATTTTCATGCAGAAACAATTTGGTTCTATCGCAGATGCTCTTGAAGAAGCAGGTTCCAAGGTGTCTAGTGGTTTTTTGTTTTCTCTGTTATGGGCGAAGGGTTGGCTGTTACGTTTTGGTTTCCAACCCTCTTCGCCCTTTAGTAAGGTTAGTTGTTTGGGCTTGAGTACAGGCCAATACTGAGGGACTGCAGGTGGCACTCTCGGTTATGTAGCAGTGCCCAAAGTGTTTGATCTCTGACTCCATCTGCTGGTAGGAATGCACAACCCACTGGTCTGGACTGATCTGTGGTATTACAGGAACGAAAATTAGCAGGAAAGAACCAATTTTCCTTTCATTTAAATTTTATTTCACAAAATAACATACAGTTGGTTTAATCAAGTCTTTTGTCTAGTCATGCCTGAGAAAATATAATGGGTGTCTTTTGCTAGCATCATTTATTTATTTATAATATTTTATATACCGATTTTCTGTAAACAGTCATAACAGTTCACAACATGAATAAATAAACATGGTTGCCTCATTCCTTTTTCAGATAAGTGAAAAAGGCTGAGCCATCTAGTCCTAATAGGAAACCTGTCAGCCTCTTCAACAAAGCTGACTTTCAATGTTATATATATCTTGGCTTTCCATCTGTGAAATATGCCAGACCATATGTATTTCTTAACAGTAACTAATTCTGGATTTATTTGTCTTTTCTAGGCATAATAGCTGCCAATTTCCTTGTGTTCTGTTTATGGAGAGTACCATCTATGCAGCGCACGATGATCAGATACTTTTTGTCCAACCCTGGTTCACGTAAGTGTGTAAAGCCTGTTTATTGGGATAGATTATTGCTAATCTGTTCTGTATAAATTCACACTAGGTATCTACAGTTCTTTGAAAATCTCATTGATAAAGCCCATGAAATTGTATTACTAATTCAGGTATTTCAGTTTTCTCTTTTGACCCAACAGTATCCTCCTACTCTCTTTAGGCTTCCAGCTCATTTAGAACAAGCCTTTTTTGGGCTATAAGACATGAGTCTCCATTGGCAACTACCCAGAGGGTGGTGGTGGGGGGGGGGGAGTACTGTTTTTATATCTGCCTCTTCCACTCTTAGGGGCCATAGAGCATAGCTCCCTACAGAAACTCAGCTAATGTGGCCCTTAAGTCTGACCTTTCAAAAGTTTTTATGCAGGTAAAAATGCAGTTTAATATTCACTCCCCAGGATTGTGGGTAAAAGTATGCATGCTGTATGACAGTGCATGTACATTTATCCATGCCAAAAATAGGCCGGAGGCCATAAAAGATATACATGTGGATTTTATTTTGAAATTCCCTTGAATATTTTGCCCCTGCAGAGTACACAGATATACAATTACCCGCATTCCTCCACGTTTTCAAAGAGAAAGCCTCCATGAGCCACAAGCACTGCAGAGATTTTGAAAATTATACTCAAAATAAGAAGTTCCTTTTTTCCTCCTACAGCATGCATACAATATTTCATTTGCATAGAATTTTAATAAAATGTTATTGCAAGTGATTGATCATATATGCTAGCTTATTTGCTTTCCTCTTCTTTACAGGTCGATACAGTAAGGCCGCGGTAGAAACAGTGTGGCAGTGTCAGGCGCACCCTTCCTCCCCGTACGCACAGTTCTCTTCACTTAGTCCCCGATACTCTCTTCTAATTGCATGCAAATTGCATGCAAATGCATGCCGCGGCTGTGAAGCGATAAGGAAGGGTTATGCCAGCGCAACCCATTTTACTGTATAGGCGCTGAGTACAGCGCCTATACAGTAACCTGGGTGCGCTGGTACCTGTCATTTCAAATGTCATTCCCTGTACGTACCAGGATCAGTCCAGGACACCTGGGTTGTGACTCCGCACCAGTAGATGGAGACAGACTAAAACTTGTGGGCGGAGCCATATATGCCCCTGTGCCAGTCACAGCCCCTCAGTCTTACTCTGTCTCCAGTAGATGGTGCAGGTCCGGTCACAGCCCTGCCTGCCCTGGTTCTGGTATTCCGTCAGGGTCGGTTCCTTTTTTGATTTGTTAGGCCAGTTTAGGCTACGGATTTCTATTTGGGAATATATTTTTTCTAAATTGTCCTTAGGTCCCTTTCGCCCTGCCTCCCAGGGGGGTTGTGAGGTTCTGAGGGGACCACCCCCCCCTGGTTGAGGCCGCTGCTAGGGTCGAGGACCCAGCTGGCCTAGTAGCAGCGTCAGGGGTGACACCGGGGAGCCCGGTTCACTCACCCCTGCTGGATTAGGGCTCCAGGACCGTGGACAGCGACAGGCGTTTTTCTTTAAAAAAAAAAAAAAAGGTGGATTCGGCGGTTTCGGCGGTAACGAAGAGATCTACTATCCCGGTTACGGGTGCGACAGCCCTTCGGGACCTTCAGGACAGAAAGCTGGAAGTACAGCTCAAGAAGATTTTTGAGGTTTCAGCGCTAGGAATTCGGGCCGCCATGTGTACGAATTTCGCTTTGAGAGCTGGCTTACGCTGGGCTCAGGTCCTCCAAGCCAATGCGGATCTTTCGGCAGACGAGGCAGCGCAAGCGGATAAGTTGGAAGCGGTAATAGCATATGGCGCAGATGCACTCCACGATCTGCTGCGCACTTCGTCTAGATCCATGGTGGCGGCTGTCTCGGCGCGCCGCCTCCTGTGGCTACGCAACTGGGCGGCGGATGGCTCTTCTAAGGCTCACCTCGGGGCGCTGCCATTCAAGGGTAAATTGCTGTTTGGCAAGGAATTAGATGACTTGATGGCTTCCCTGGGGGAAAATAGGGCTTTCAGGTTGCCTGAAGATAGATCCAGGTCGCGGGCTTCCTTTACAGCCAGGTCCCGCTTTCGTGGGCCCAGGAAGGCGCGACCTCAAAGGTCGTCGGGGCACTCGTACAGGTCTTCCTCCTCCCGTACCCCACAGTGGCAGCAGCAGCAGTCCTTTCGTGGGAGGCGCTTTGGTAGACCAGGGGGTGCCCTGGCCATCACGGCGCCCAAATCTTCACAATGAAAGGGGGTCGGCCCTTCTCCCGCCGCAGCCTCAGCACGCCGTTCCCAACGTCGGGGCGCGGTTGCTGTCGTTTTACGAGAGATGGGCCGGAATAACGTCGGACCAGTGGGTCCTCACCGTGATAAGACACGGCTACGCGTTAGATTTTGCTCGCATTCCAGTGGACAAGTTCCTTGTGTCACCCTGCAAGGCTCCCGAGAAGAAGGCGGCGGTGCTAGACACCATCCGCCGCTTAGAGGACTTGGGAGCTATCTCCCCCGGAACGGGGGAGATAGCCTTGTTGGTCAGCCAACAAGGCAAAGGCCGTTACTCCATTTACTTCATCGTACCAAAGAAGGACGGCACGTCCCGACCAATTCTGGATCTCAAAGGGGTGAACCGATGCCTTCGCGTTCCTCGCTTCAAAATGGAGACGATCCGGTCAGTCATCGCCGCGGTCCGGCCAGGCGAGTTCCTGGCCTCCCTGGACCTCACGGAAGCGTATCTTCACATAGGCATCCAGCCGTCGTTCCAACGCTTCCTCAGATTCTGCATTCTGGGTCGGCATTACCAGTTTCGGGCGCTCCCATTTGGGCTCGCAACGGCCCCTCGTACTTTCACGAAGGTGATGGTCGTGGTGGCGGCGCAACTGCGCCGAGAAGGTCTCCAGGTCCATCCGTACCTGGACGATTGGTTGATTCGGGCGAAGTCCGAGGATCAGTGTCGGATGGCGGTGGCCAGGGTCCTCCATCTGTTGCAGTCCCTGGGATGGGTGGTCAACTTCAGCAAGAGTCATCTGACACCCACGCAGACCTTGGAATATCTGGGAGCTCTTTTCGACACGAAGCAGGGCAAGGTGTTTCTGTCGCTCGAACGGATGGGCAAGCTGCAAACTCAGGTGCAACGCTTGTTGTCTCTCCGCCAGCCGCGGGTCTGCGACTACCTTACGGTCCTAGGGTCTATGGCTTCCACGCTGGCGCTGGTGCCATGGGCGTTCGCTCATCTGCGACCCTTACAGTCATCCTTGCTTTCCCGCTGGAAGCCGGTCTCGGAGGATTTCCACTTACCGCTTCCTCTAGCGGGACACGCGAGGTCCAGCCTGCGTTGGTGGCTGGACCCCAGTCATCTTTCCGCCGGAGTCTCTCTCCTGGTGCCTAGTTGGACAGTGGTGACCACGGATGCCAGCCTCTCCGGTTGGGGAGCGGTCTGCCTAGGGAGCTCAGTTCAAGGCCTATGGTCAGTGTCGCAAGCCCAGTGGTCTATCAATCGCCTAGAGACCAGAGCGGTCCGTCTGGCCCTGCAGGCTTTTCTACCATTGCTGCGGGGAAAGGCAGTCCGAGTGTTGTCGGACAATGCGACCACCGTGGCATACATCAACCGGCAGGGGGGGACACGGAGCCCCCAGGTGGCAGAAGAAGCTCAGCGCTTGATGGCCTGGTCGGAGCTGCATCTCAGCAACCTCGCAGCGTCTCACATTGCGGGAGTCGACAACGTGCAGGCGGACTATCTCAGCCGTCATCGTCTGGATCCCGGAGAGTGGGAGCTGGGGGACGAAGCGTTTCTTCTCATTTGCGAAACGTGGGGGGTGCCCCACATGGATCTGATGGCCACGTGGCACAACGCGAAGGCCCCGCGATTTTACAGTCGACGTCGAGAGCGGGGGGCAGAAGGCGTCGATGCGTTGGTGCTTCCCTGGCCGACGGATGTGCTGCTCTACGTGTTTCCCCCGTGGCCGATGATCGGCAAGATTCTACGGCGCATAGAGTTGCATCCGGCCAAAGTGATCTTGGTAGCACCGGAGTGGCCTCGCCGGCCGTGGTTCGCAGACCTCGTACAACTGGCAGTAGCGGCACCCCTTCGGTTCCAGGGAATGGCGGCCCTACTCCATCAGGGCCCCGTCTGTTTGGAGGATGCGGATCACTTCTGTCTCGCGGCATGGCTTTTGAGAGGAATCGACTGAAGAGAAAAGGTTATTCAGATGCGGTGGTGGCCATGCTACTGCGTTCCAGGAAGCAGTCGACGTCTTTGGCTTACGTCCGTGTCTGGGTGGTCTTTGAGGACTGGTGCGTGCAGCGAGGGGTGGACCCCACTTCGGCTTCCGTCTCTGATGTTCTAGCGTTCCTCCAGGCGGGTCTGGCCAAGGGTCTGGCGTGCAGTTCTCTACGGGTCCAAGTGGCGGCACTGGGGTGTTTGCGAGGTAAGTCTCTGGTGCTTCACCCGGATATTGCTCGTTTCCTTCGGGGTGCTAAGCACCTTCGCCCCCCGTTACGTCTTCCTTGTCCGGCTTGGAACCTCAATTGGGTTCTCTCCGCTCTATGCACGGCGCCGTTTGAGCCCTTGAAACGCGCAACTCTTAAGGATCTCACTTTAAAAACGGCATTCTTGGTGGCGATTGCCTCGGCACGGCGTGTTTCCGAGTTACAGGCCCTGTCCTGTAGGGAACCTTTCTTGCGTATCTCCGATTAAGGGGGTTTCCTTACGGACGGTTCCTTCCTTTCTTCCGAAAGTGGTCTCGTCGTTTCACGTGAATCAATCGGTGGAGTTGCCCGCTTTTGCATGCGGAGACTCCTCTGCTACCGAAGAGAGGGAGTTACGGAAGCTTGACGTGCGGAGATCCCTTCTCCGATATCTGGAGGTCACTAATCCGTTTCGGGTCACAGATCATCTGTTTGTCCTGTTCTCTGGACCAAAGAAAGGAGCTGCAGCGTCCCGCACAACGATCGCTCGTTGGCTCAAGGAGGCCATTGGTTCGGCGTACTTGGTGCGGGGAAAACCTCTTCCCGTGGGGCTGCGGGCTCACTCGACTCGATCTCAAGCAGCGTCTTGGGCGGAAGCTTCTCAGGTGTCGCCTCAAGAGAATTGTAGGGCGGCCACCTGGAAGTCGTTGCATACTTTTATCCGGCATTACCGGCTGGATGTCCGGGCTACCGATTCCGGGGGTTTTGGAGAGAGGGTACTCCGAGCGGGACTCTCTGCTTCCCACCCTCAGTAGGTTGCTCTGGTACATCCCAGGTGTCCTGGACTGATCCTGGTACGTACAGGGAAAGGAAAATTAGTTTCTTACCTGATAATTTTCGTTCCTGTAGTACCAAGGATCAGTCCAGGATCCCGCCCGCAGTGCTGCGCTGAAGTAATGGAGAGTCCGCTCTGTGTTTTGATTTGCTCTGTTCTGCTTGTTCGCTCTCTCGGTTGGAGAGTCCGTTTCCAGAAGGGGTGTTTCTTTCCCCGTTAGTTAGCGGTATCTAGTTTTGTTTACTTCTCTGGTTGTGTTCTACTTTGACATTCCGTAAGACTGAGGGGCTGTGACTGGCACAGGGGCATATATGGCTCCGCCCACAAGTTTTAGTCTGTCTCCATCTACTGGTGCGGAGTCACAACCCAGGTGTCCTGGACTGATCCTTGGTACTACAGGAATGAAAATTATCAGGTAAGAAACTAATTTTCCTTTTCAAATGACATTTTGAAATGACATTCATTTGAAATGACAGGTACCAGGAAGTGTAAAAAACAAAAAACCAAAAATATGTAAAAACCTGAATGTTATAAAAAAAAAATAAAAATTTTTAAATACCTGTCACTTTCCGAATCTTGCGGTCATCCAGGCAGCGGCGGGAGCCGGAGGGCTGCGTGGGTCCAGGCGGCCGGCGGCGGGAGCCGGGTGTTCGATCGAGGTCGCGGGGGCGGGTGGGCACGCGTTGGTTTCAGGCGGGCGGCGGCAGCGGCGGGATCCGGGTGGGCGCGTGTTTAATCGAGGCCGCGGGCGGATGGGCGCGTGTTTAATCGAGGCCGCGGGGGCGGGTGGGCGCGCGTTGGTTTCAGGCGGGCGGCAGCGGCGGCGGGATCCGGGTGGGCGCGTGTTTAATCGAGGCCGCGGGCGGATGGGCGCGTGTTTAATCGAGGCCACGGGGGCGGGTAGGCGCGCGTTGGTTTCAGGTGGGCGGCGGCAGCGGCGGCGGGATCCGGGTGGGCGCGTGTTCAATCTAGGCCGCAGACCGGGTCGCACAGGCACGCATTCATTCAGGCGGAGGAGCCGGAGGCGAAAGCGGCCTCCGGCAGCCCCCACCGGCAGTGAATGAATGCGCGCCTGTGCGACCCGTGCGAGTCGGTGCTCACGGCGTGACGTCACGGCATGTGACTGCCTTGAGCACCGAATCGCACGGGTCGCACAGGCGCACATTCATTCACTGCTGGTGGGGGCTGCCGGAGGCCGCTTTCGCCTCCGGCTCCTCCGCCTGAATGAATGCGCGCCTGTGCGACCCGGCCCGCGGCCTAGATTGAACACGTGCCCACCCGGATCCCGCCGCCGCTGCCGCCCGCCTGAAACCAACGCGCGCCCACCCGCCCCCGCGGCCTCGATTAAACACGCGCCCATCCGCCCGCGGCCTCGATCGAACACCCGGCTCCCGCCGCCGGCCGCCTGGACCCACGCGGCCCTCCGGCTCCAGCCGCTGCCTGGATGACCGCACGATTCGGAAAGTGACAGGTATTTAAAATTTTTTTTTTTTCTGACAGGTTTTATGTGTCCCACAGCATTACATTTTCTTGATCATCTCTTTATCGCTTTTTTTTTAAATTGTTTTTTATTGTGTTTGAGTATCCTAAGTGGTGTCGATGGATTTGTTACAAGACTCACAGTCCTAACTCCTACTAGGGGGAGGCGGTAAACTAACACGTTAAGGCCGCGGCAAAACAGCGGGTTACTAAGGAGATAATCTGAGCGTGCGTTACGGTATCGGAGGGGAATAGCTAATTCCTGCATTATACAGCTTTTTCGTTCTTTTACATGCTGGGTGCGGAAAGGGTTATGAGTCTATTTTAAGAAGCGCTACGGACGCGTGAAACTGGAGACTGTATTGCTGGATCGCCTTACTCGTCTGTATTGTGCGCTCCCAGCACGTTACAGACGGGGAATCTTCAACCGCACGTTACTGTATCGACCTGTTAATGAGGCAGCTGCAGAGAGACGCAAATTGAATCATATTCCACTTGGAGATGCACGGGCCCTGCTTCAGTGTATTTTATGGGATTGTAGAAAAATCTGATGATCATTGCGGAAGTTTTCCGCATCGTGTTCTTATACCTGCGATACATGCTTCATGCATTTCTTTACCTGCCATGCTATCAAAGCCAACACACCTAGCTTGAGAAATAAATGAAAGGTGCAGTTTTGTCAATTTTTTGGATTAATTTTCTGTACTATTGCTCAGTATTTGACAAATAACATTATTTAATTTACAGTGTGACATATGACCTTTCAAGTCATCCTAATGTGCCATACGATTAATGATCATTAGTTTGTAGAAACCAGGTTGTGTGAGAGATTCCCTTCAGCTCCAGTTCGTTGGTTTTAATTATGCTTTCCATTTTGTAGGTACCCTTTGTGTTCCCATGTCGCTGTCTACATTCAGTCATTTCTCTCTCTTCCACATGATGGCAAACATGTATGTTTTATGGAGTTTTTCATCAAGCATCGTCTCTCTTCTAGGAAGGGAACAGTTTCTGGCTGTGTACCTTTCAGCAGGTATGAAGCTCTGTTGTTACTGTTCAGAAATTCAGGGAGAGAAGTGGAACAAAGGAGTCAGTGCAATAGACTTGTGGTTTCCCAACTTTTTCCCCCCACCAAGGACCCCTTTCATTTTTCCCTGGCCATCGGACATTCACCAGCTGTGATTGCAGTGGCACATTTTTGCTCTTGGGCTTATCAGAAAAGCTGGAACCTTTGGGGTTAGCAGGGTGAGGGCTTTCATTGGGAATCTGCTGGAAGACAATGATAGTCCCAAGAGTCATCAGAAAAGTAACAACAAAAAAACCCAAGTGTGTTTAAGATTGCAAGCATAGCAGATCTGTGGCAACAGAAAGCTTGCTTCCTGATTCCTTCAGCTTACCTTGTGTGAGTCTAATGCACAGTTACATAAAAAAACAGAGTGAAGCTTTAAAGTTCTCTGGATTTTCAGTCCTGGGGATAAAAATTCCACCATAAACATACATAAGCTTTTGGAATTAAAAAAAAAAGTTATTTTTAAGTGTTAGCTGTTTTCCTAGCGTGTAGCAGATGGACTTATGACCAATGGGTATAGTGTTTTCCTGATAGCAGATGGGAGACTGAGTCAGATTTCAAGGCTGAGGTTAGCCTACATATACCCGTGCATGAAGTTCAGCTCTTCAGTATTCCCCAGTATTTCTCCGTCTCCTAAGCAGATAGGAACACTACACACACTAGAATAGTGTTAGCAATTTTAAACCAAAGAAGAAAAAAAATTTACTTCTAGAAGACGAGCCGTGCTCTCCTGCGGTGATACCTAACGGTCCCTCCCCCAGTCGAGAATTCCTGAGGTGATTTCCAAGATCCCTCAGAAGCAAGCCTCGGTCCGGTAGCCGGCTCTCGGCGTGGACTTAGCCCCCAGGGTGGCTGAAAGGCAGCGGGTACAGAATTGAGCGCGGCGATGAAGGTAACTCCCTCTTCCCCCGCAGCCGGAGACCGCCCGGCACGAGACTGGGAAACACCAAGACCAGGTAAGGTAGGAACCTCTCTTCAGTGTCTGGTCTCCGAGGCTCGCTTAGCTGCACAGATCATCCTTTCCAGCATCTGTTAAATCTGGTTGAGCAGCCCTGTCTGGGCTAGACCCCGATCCGGTGCAAGGGTCCACACACGTGGAGACCCTCCGGGGGGGGTTGCCATCTTGTCCACATGGTCGTCGGCACCATTTCTTCCCCTTGACCGCTGTATTGTCCTCATGCGCACAGCGGCATGCACATCTGTGCCGTGTGCACAGCAACACGCATAACTGTGCCGGGCGCATAGCGGCCCGCATAAACGGCCCGAGTGCACAAATATTGCCATGCACACATCGGCTGCACATCTCAGCCAGGCACACAAGTTGCCTGCGTGCACATCTGTACGTATTCCGCACGCACATCTTTGGCGCACCCGGAGCGCACAACTAAGTCTCCCGGTGCGCACACCTATGCGCACATAGCTTTTGAAGCTCCCCAAGAGCACAAACCATGGCACCACCTGCTAAGAAGGCCAAGGGGCAAGCCCTCTGCCCAGCCTGTCACCTGAGAGCTGCACAACCTGAAGTGGCCTCCTCCCTATGCAAGCAGTGCGAAGAGGCTCAGGGGGAACCTAAGCAAGGTCCCTCACAGCCAGTAGAGGGATCCGGATCCACTAATGATAGTACCCCGGACCTCTGTATCTCCAACTCGACACCTACACAGGAAGGCACCTCCGGGACTTCCACTATAGCACCGCCTGGACTCAACATGGACCCAAGAGCCTTTTCCTGGGTGGAATTCTTCAAAGGGCTGCAGACCTTTGTCCAAGCACACTCAGTACCGGCTGCAACTCTGTCCCAGTCGCCAACAGAAGCGCAAGACATTCCAAGCACCTCTTGGGCCCTTCGAGACGTGCCCTTCCTAAGCAAGAGCCTCCCTACCAGGGATACAGATACTTCGGAGGACGAGGCAGACTCCCTGGAGGAAGGAGAAATCCCCCCCTAGGGATGGAACCATAACGAAACATGCTGCGATTCTTCTCCAAAGACACTGGACCGGCCCTGAAGACGCTGGACATTCCAGGCATGGACACCACAGTGGAACCAAAGATAAAACCCATCTTGGTCCCCCTCTGTCAGGCCTCATGCTATTTTCCAATGTTGTAAGCGGTACAGCTACTGATTGACCTGGAATGGAACGCCCCAGAGGCCAGCTTCAAAGGAGGACGGGCCCTAGAAACCATATACCCCTTGGAACCTGTGGATAAGGAACTCCTGCAGTTCCCAAAGGTGGACGCCCTGGTCTGCGCAACCTCCAAGCACACGAGCATTCCCGTTGAGGGAGGAGCGGCACTAAAGGATGCCCAGGACAGATGACTGGAATCCATCCTTAAACAGTCCTTTGACGAAGCAGCAATGACTCTTCAGATCGCTTCCTGCTGCTCCCTGGAGGCAAGTTCTTGCTTGCTCCTCTCCAGAGACACAACCACCCCTGTTGAGACTATGGAACCTGTGATATCCTTCCTCACGGATGCGACCTCAGACCTATCATTGAAAGTCAGAGAGGGGTACGCGAAACTAATGGTCCTTAGAAGGCTAAAACCACTACTAACCCAAGCGCACTTTCGAACTGTTCTTCAAGCACTTATTTTCGCTAGCACAGACTATTGTAACACACTCTTCCTTGGATTACCACATTCAACACTAAGACCACTCCTTATCTTACAGAACTCTGCAGCCAGAATACTAACTGGAAAAAGCAGAAGGGACCACATCACTCAAACTCTTGCCGAATTACACTGGCTGCCAATCGAACAAAGAGTACAATTTAAAACACTTTGCACAATCCACAAGTTAATTAATGAAGAAAATACTGATTGGTTAAACACTGCATTAAGACTACATGTTCCCCAAAGAAATCTCAGATCAGCAAATAAAGCCTTACTAACCATACCCTCTGTAAAGACAGCTAAACTGACACAATTAAGGGAGAGAGCACTGTCATTAGCCGGCCCTATATTATGGAACTCAATGCCACCCGAAATAAGACTGAGGGATCAAAACTTTTCAAAAAAAGCTTAAAAACATGGCTTTTCAAAAAGGCTTTTCAAAGTGAGAATGGGAAATAGGTAGTACTAAGAAACAAGAAAAGGACTTATACACACAAGCAAAAGTCACCTGAGAACATGTGTTTTTATTTTTATTTTATTTTATCACACTTAAGTATTAAGTTAAAGAATTACAGTATACCGCATATATGGTTAGCCCATAAAGGAAATTTTAATACACTTTACATATAGCTTATAATATTGAATCATGTATCTGAACAACTGCGGCACCCTCTGGTTAAAGTACAATCCATTTCGATTTTATTTATGTGCCTATTTGTAAACCGTTGTGATGGTATATCACTAAACGACGGTATAGAAACGTTTTTAAATAAAATAGTGCGCACCTCAGCCAGGAACATTGCCTCGGCAGTGGCAGCCAGAAGACATCTATGGCTCCGAAACTGGTCAGCCGACGCGACATCCAAAGCTAACCTCACGAGAATGCCCTTTAAAAGATCTCTCTTGTTCGGAAGCGAATTAGAGAAGCTAGCCAACAAATGGGGTGAATCTCCAGTACCTCATCTACCAGAGGACAGGAACAAAAGAAATCAGCGCTCCTCCCCCGAAGAACCAAGGGCTGAGGAGCTCAGCACTTTAGACCGTACAAGAACACACACTACCAAGCACCTCGCCCCGCAGGCAGGGCTCAGTCCTTTCGGAACAGACACAACAAGAGGGGAGCAGGCTCAGGTACAGGCCCCAGCTGCACCCCACAATGAGAATCAACAGACCCATCCACAGGAAGAAGTCATAGGGGGCAGACTTACCCTCTTCTACCAAAGATGGGTCGAGATAACGTCGGACAAGTGGGTCCTAACCATCATTCGGGAGGGATACTATCTGGACTTCCACTGCATCCCCCCAGACAAATTTGTGAGATCACCATGTCACTCCCTTTCCAAGAGGACGGCAGTGGAAACCACACTGATAAGACTACTCAGCCTAAAGGCGATAATCCTGGTGCCCACACACCAACAAAATACTGGTCACTATTCCATGTATTTTATCGTTCCCAAGAAGGAAGGAACATTCCGGCCCATCCTGGAACTCAAGACTGTCAATCGTTACCTGAGGGTACCACACTTCCGCATGGAAACCCTACGCTCAGTCATAAGACAGTACAGCCGGGAGAATTCCTGGCCTATCTCCACATCCCGGTCCATCACGATCATCAGCGCTTCCTACTCTTTGCGATATTGGACCATCATTACCAGTTCCGGGCGCTACCCTTCGGATTAGCTACCGCCCCGGACCTTCACCAAAATCATGGTGGTAGTGGCGGCAACACTGAGGAAAGAAGGAATCCTCGTACATCCTTACCTGGACGATTGCTAATCAGGGCAAAATCTCCAGAGGAAAGTCACTAGGTGACCACCAGAGTCAAGAATCTTCTGCAGAATCTCGGGTGTGTTGTCAACACAGCCAAGAGCTGCCTGCAGCTCTCCCAATCAGAATACCTGGGAGTACGGTTCAACACCAAGCAAGACAAGGTTGTCCTTCTTTCTCCAAGGAGAAGGAAACTGATGGGTCATCTGCGAAAACTGTTGAACTATGCTCGCCCCAAGGTATTGGGACTATGTCCAAGTCCTCGGTCTCATGACATCAACTCTGGAAGTCGTTCCATGGGCAAGGGCCCATATACGCCCACTACAACGTTCCCTACTGTCACAATGGAACCAGATGTCCCAGAACTACTCCATTCACCTCCAGCTACCAGCAGAGGTTCGGACCCAGCTCCAACGGTGGCTACAGAAAGACCATCTGAGCAAGGGAGTAAGACTATCCCCACCGAACTGGATCTCGCTCACCACGGATGCGAGCCTGCGAGGGTGGGGAGCCCACTATCAGGAACTGACAGCCCAGGGACAATGGGACAAGGAAGAGGAACATAAACCAACTGGAAGCCCGAGCAGTCAGACTAGCTTGTCTACGATTCGCTACAGACTCCGGGGTAAGTCTGTCAGAGTCATGTTGGACAACGCCACAACAGTTGCTCAAATCAACTGCCAGGGAAGAACCAGAAGCCAACAGGTGTCCCTGGAGATAGAGCCCCTCATGGCGTGGGCGGAAACAAACCTGCAAGGAATCTCAGCCTCCCACATCACGGGAAAAGACAATGTCTCTGCGGATTACCTCAGCAGAGAGAGCCTAGACCCAAGGGAATGGACGCTGTCGACCACAGCCTTCCAGTTGATAGTAAACTGCTGGGGAACCCCAGCCATGGATCTACTTGCAACCCGGTCCAACGCTCAAGTTCCCAGGTTTTTCAGCCGCAGACGAGAACCGCAATCCCGGGGAATCTATGCCCTCGTCCAGACCTGGCCACAGGAAGACCTGCTGTCCGCTTTTCCCCCATGGCCACTATTGGGCAGGATCATCCGCAAGATAGAACACCACAGGGGACTAGTACTTCTAGTGGCCCCGGACTGGCCAAGAAGGCCAGACTTCTTGCGGGGAACCCTCTGTGCCTACCTCCACACAGGGACCTTCTCCGGCAAGGACCAATCCTCCACGAAGACCTGACTCAATTCTCTTACGGTCTGGCCCTTGAGAGGACTCGCCTGAAGAAAAGCGGATACTCTAAGGCAGTGATTGACACCTTGCTTCGAGCATGCAAGTTCTCCACATCTCTAGCTTACATACGGATATGGAGAATATTTGAAGCCTGGTGTGAGACCGTGAGATCCTTCCGCGGACAGTCACAATTCCCATGATCCTGGAATTTCTGCAGGACGGCTTGAAGAAGGGGTTGTCTCTCAACTCCCTTAAGGTTCAGGTGGCCGTGCTGGCCTGCTTCAGAGCCAAAGTGGATGGCATCAGTTTATCAACACATCCAGATATTCCCCATTTCCTGAGAGGGGTCAAACAAATCTGACCACCATTAAAGTGGCCAGTGCCCCTATGGAATCTCAATCTAGTACTAAACTTCCTAGCGGGAACTTCCTTCAGACCAACATGCGGTCTGTCACTACGGCTCCTGACCTTGACGACTGCATTCCTAGTGGCAATATGTTCAGCCCATCGCATCTCTGAGCTTCAAGCGCTATTCTGTCGGGAACTGTTTCTCAGGTTCACACCGGGAGCCATACAGCTACGCTCTGTCCTCTCCTTCCTACCAAAAGTGGTTTCTCAATCTAAACCAAACCATCTCGCTGCCATCTCCAGACGAACATAAGGACTCTGAAGACTCACGCCTTCTTCGTGAGTCCAGATTCCGATCTGGACAGATCGGAATCTGTGCAAAAGATGGGACCGCCTATTCATCCTTCACAGTGGGAAGAAAGAGGGAAGTGGCTTCGCGGGCAAGCAGCCCGCTGGATCAAAGAAGTAAACAAGGCGGCCTACGTAGAGGCAGGGAAGCCTCCACCTCTATAAGTCAAGGCCCATTCAACAAGGGCCCAGGCAGTGTCCTAGGTGGAAACCAAGATGCTGTTGCCCGCCAAGATCTGTCGGGCGGTGTGACATTGTCCTCCATACACACCTTCTCCAGGTTCTACCGCCTGGATATCCAGGCCCGGGAGGACACAACCTTTGCAAGGGCAGTACTAAGTGGGCCACGGGCAACCTCCCGCCCTGTTCGGGAGTAGCTTTTGTACATCCCATTGGTCCTGAGTCCATCTGCTACACGCTAGGAAATGGAGAAATTACTTACCTGATAATTTCGTTTTCCTTAGTGTAGACAGATGGACTCAGCACCCCGCCCACGGCTGCCCCAGAATCCGGGAACCTCGGGTGACAAGCCCCGAGAACAAGACAAACATGGGTAAGCCAGGTATTACCCCTAGTTCAAGACACCCATAGTTGCCGGGTGTCGGCGTTATCCGGTTGAGTGCACTGGCGGTCTCCAATTGGAAATCAGTTGAACCAGTCCTAGTTAATAAAGTTAACCAAGTTAATAAAGCACACATATATCCACAATTGCTTTTCGAGGAGAATACTGAAGAGCTGAACTTCCTGCACGGGTATATGTAGGCTGACGTCAGCTTTGAAATCTGTCTCCGTCTCACATCTGCTATCAGGAGTACACTATACCCATTGGTCCTGACTCCATCTGTCTACACTAAGGAAAACAAAATTATCAGGTAAGTAATTTCTCCATATATTAAACATTCACTTAAATGCATCTATACCTCTTTAAATAGCATATCTTATGTATCTGTAATGATGCATTTGCAGACATTTAAACATCTATTTTAGGTAAGGAGGCCCACAGAAGCATTATCAATCCAACAGAGAAACACATTTAATCAAATCTGACATTTGTATTAAATAAATTCAACCAATATATATTAACATACAAGATATACAAAACGTAGTTTCTTAAGATGAAACCATATCAAATTCGGTTAAAAAGGAAAGAAAATGTATGTTATGCAGAAAAGGCCAAGACAAATATTTGTAAAAAAGAAAATTATACTGTAAATTGTAACCACCTTGGAAAAGTAAAAAGGTGACCCTCATGCAAAAGAAGGGACTAGAAGTGGATCCCAATTGTCTTGGGAGTGCTGGGAATTTGGAAACCACATTAATGTCACAGAATAGCTATTTATTATACATACAAGTATAAATCCTATGCACAGAAAGCGTAGTATGGACATGCCTGTCAGATTTCAAACCAATGTTTTTTTCAAATCATTAAGCTGATATACAGGTGACTAAAAATGTCCAGAGCGCTGAAGGACTACAACCCACAAGGAAACCAAGAACAATACTTGATTCCAAAAATGATTCAAACAGTAATGAATCAGAACTGGATCCAAAATATGGTGAGGAAGTTGTTGTATAGGTGGAAACCTAAAAGAAAAAAAGCTGCCAGGCCCAACAAAACCCCAAATAATATCCAGTCATTATTGTCTTTAGGATTTTGTGTGGTTATGTATGCTTTCATTGTATGGGTTGTCATTTGTATATCATATTTGTACAGTGTGCATCATTTTTGTATTTTAAGTTTGTATTTTGTAAACTGCTGTAGGAATTAGATTAGTGGGTAATACATGTGCTAAACAATTAAAGAAGTTCAGAAGCACAGTCAAAACACCTTCCTTTAGACCAGTGGTTCTCAACCGGTGTGTCGCGACACACCAGTGTGTCGCCAAGAACACGTAGGTGTGTTGCCACACTTCCCAGTCCCCCACTGACCCAGCTACTCCCCGGTCCTCCTCCTCCCGGGCTTAAAATGCTGTCAGCCCGGGCGGAACAAGGAAGAACAGCTGGAGTCAGCGGCACCGGCATGCTCTCTTCTTCCCGCCCCCCTCCGTGGCCCGGAAGAGGAAGTGGTGAGCAGCGGGTGCGTGTGCGGGAAGAAGAGACCATGCTAGTGTGGTCAGCGTCGGCCCGAAGAACAGAAGAAAGGCGTGGCCTGAAGGATCAGCAGCACGGCTCGGAGAAAAATGAAGAACGTCAACCCCTGCGGCCGATGGGACTCTTTTCTCCGCAAGGGCTGAAAATGAAGGAGGTTAGGGTTGGGAGGAGGCTGCTGCTGCCGCTAGTTCCAGGAAGGGAGGGAGTGAGTGAATGAGCAAGCAAGCATGCATGTGTGTTTCCCTGTACGTACCAGGATCAGTCCAGGACACCTGGGTTGTGACTCCGCACCAGTAGAGGGAGACAGAGCAAGATCTGTCGGACTTAGCCATATATGACCCTGTGCCTGCCACAGCCCCTCAGTCTTACTCTTCCAGTAGATGGTGCAGGTGCAGTCACAGCCTCTGCCTGCCCTGGGTTCTGTTAGTCAGTCAGGGTTGATTTTTATTGATTTTTTATTGTTAGTGCTGTTTAATTAAGGTTCAGGGAATTTAATTTAAAAGTTCTGAAGGAAGTCCCGTCCGTCCTGCCTCCCAGGGGCGTTTGAAGGTTCTGAGGGGACCATTCCCCCCTGGTTGAGGCCGCTGCTAGGGTCGAGGACCCGGCTGGGCTAGTAGCAGCGTCGGGGGTGACACCGGGGAGCCCGGTTCACTCACCCCCGCTGGAGTAGGACCCCAGGACCGAGGACAGCGGCAAGTTTTGGGAAAAAAAAAAAAAAAAGACGTTTTTATTTTCCTGCCGGCTCTCCATTTCTTCGCGTCTCCGTCTCGGGGGGTCTCTTGGGGGGAGCCGCTTGATGGGGGATTGAATTTAATTTTAACTTTAATTTAAATTTAATTGCTGTTGCCGCGGGGGTCGGTTTGCTGGGCATGCGGCTCGGCGCGCGCGCATCTCTCGAGGGAGGGGATTTGTTCTTCCTGCGTCCTGGGCGGAGAGGGACCGTCCGGGGCAAGTCGGGGGGGCCGATTCCAATCGGCGCGATCGCCGCTGCGTGTTGGCACAGTGGCTGAGAGGCCGGCTGACCCCTTCCCGCTTGCGCAGGAGTGGCGGCCATTTTGGGAACAGCCCGCGAAATCGCGCGGGAGGCTGCTGGGGATAGCGGCATGCCTCCCGCGCTTTCGCCGCAGCAAAGGCCTTCGGGGGGGGGGGGGGGATGCGCCGGGGGGGCTGAGTCCCCTGTGGAGGCCAGCGCAGGCGAAGATTCTTCGGACTCCGGGTCCTCATTTTCGTTGGATTTTGCGCTGTTGCTGCGCAAAGTTCTCAAATATAAGGGCCGCAGACGCAGAGCGGAGAAAGTTTTTCCCGCGGGGGGAGCTGGCAAATCAGGATCTAAGAACAGGAAAGCCAGGGATGCCCCAGTCACGGGGGCCATGGCCCTCAGAGACATACAGGACAGGAAACTGGAGGTACAACTTAAGAAGAGTTTTGAAGTTTCAGCTTTGGGGGTCCGGGCCGCCATCTGTAGTAACTTCGCCATGCGGGCTAGTCTGCGCTGGGCCCAGGTCCTCCAGGCAAATGCTGATCTCTCGGAGGAGGAGGCCATGCAGGCAGATCGACTGGAGGCGGCAATAGCATATGGGGCAGATGCTCTCCACGATCTCCTTCGTACTTCAGCTAGATACATGGTCTCGGCCGTCTCGGTGCGCCGCCTTCTTTGGCTTCGCAATTGGGCGGCAGATGGATCCTCCAAGGCTCACCTCAGGGCGCTGCCGTTCAAGGGAAAGTTGTTGTTTGGCAAGGAGTTGGATGATTTGATGCTTTCCCTGGGAGAGAACAGGGCCTTTAAGCTGCCTGAGGACAGGCCCAGAACTCGGTCCTCTTTCCCTAGTAGGTCCTGCTTTCGAGGAAACAGACGGTCGCGTCCCAGAGGTCTGCCAGTCCTTCTTACCGGTCGTCTTCCTCCCGGGCCTCCCAGTGGCCGCAGTCCTTTCGTGGGAAATGATTCGGTAGACAAGGGGGAACCCCGTCGGGTACGGGACCCAAGGCTTCTCAATGAGATGCGGTTGGCCCATCCCTCGTGTCAACCCCAGGCCATCGTTCCAAACGTAGGGGCGAGGTTGACGTTGTTTTTCGAGGAATGGGCCAAAATAACGTCGGATCAGTGGGTCCTCAGCGTGATAAGGCACGGCTACGCATTAGATTTTGCACGAACTCCGGCAGACAAGTTCCTGGTGTCGCCCTGCAAGTGTCCAAAGAAGGGGGCGGCAGTACGAGGAACCCTCCGGCGCTTGGAAAGCTTGGGAGCAATTTCCCCCGTACCTCCCAGTCAGCAAGGCAAGAGCCGTTACTCCATTTACTTCATCGTGCCAAAGAAGGACGGCACGTCAAGGCCAATTTTGGATCTGAAAGGGGTAAACAGATGCCTTCGCATTCCACACTTCAAAATGGAGACAATTCGGTCGGTGATTGCCTCGGTACGTCCAGGCGAATTCCTGGCCTCCCTGGATCTCACGGAAGCGTACCTCCATGTAGGCATCCAGCCGTCTTTTCAACGGTTCCTCAGGTTTTGCATCCTGGGCCGGCATTATCAATTCCGTGCTCTCCCTTTCGGACTTGCCACGGCCCCTCGCACGTTCACGAAGGTGATGGTCGTCGTGGCAGCTCAGCTTCGACAGGAGGGATTCCTGGTACACCCCTACTTGGACGATTGGTTGATTCGGGCCAAGTCCGAGAGTCGGTGTCGTCAGGCGGTTGCCAGGGTCCTCCATCTTTTGCAGTCCCTGGGCTGGGTCGTCAACTTCAACAAGAGTCAGCTCGTCCCCACCCGGTCCTTGGAGTACCTGGGAGCCCTATTCGACACGAAACAGGGCAAGGTTTTTCTGTCCGGGGAACGTGCACGCAAGCTTCAGAGTCAAGTGAGACAGTTGCTATCTCTTTGGCTACCGCTGGTTTGCGATTATCTGACGGTTCTGGGTTCTATGGTGTCAACGTTCGCGTTGGTCCCCTGGGCTTTTGCTCATCTACGGCTATTACAATCAGCCTTACTTTCCCGCTGGAAGCCGGTGTCAGAAGAGTTCCACCTAAGGCTTCCGCTCACGGTCCAGGCGAGGGCCAGTCTTCACTGGTGGTTGGATTCGGACCATCTGACTTGTGGAGTGTCCCTGCTAGTTCCCAACTGGACGGTGGTAACCACGGATGCCAGCCTTTCCGGTTGGGGAGCGGTCTGCCTAGGCAAGTCAGTACAGGGCCGGTGGTCCTCGACTCAATCTCAGTGGTCCATCAACCGGCTAGAGACCAGAGCGGCACGCCTGGCGCTGCAGTCCTTTCTGCTGCTGGTACGGGGAAAGGCGGTCCGGGTGTTGTCGGACAATGCAACCATCGTGGCCTACATCAATCGCCAAGGCAGGACAAGGAGTCCACTGGTGGCGGAGGAGGCGCAGCTCTTGATAGGCTGGGCAGAACAACATCTCAGCACATCGCAGCGTCTCACATTGCCGGAGTCGACAATGTTCGGGCGGATTTTCTCAGCCGTCATCACCTGGATCCCGGAGAATGGGAACTGGCGGAAGACGCTTTTTCTCATTTGCAAAAAGTGGGGGATGCCCCACATGCACCTGATGGCCACGTGGCAAAACGCGAAGGCTCCGCGATTTTACAGCCGACGTCGAGAGAGAGGGGCCAAGGGCATCGACGCGTTGGTTCTCCCCTGGCCGGTGGATGTCTTGCTGTATGTGTTTCCTCCATGGCCGATGATAGGCAAGATCCTTTGGCGCATAGAGTTGCACCCGTCCAACGTGATCATGGTGGCACCAGAGTGGCCGTGTCGTCCATGGTTCTCAGATCTCATTCAGTTGTCGGTGGATGCTCCCCTTCGTCTTCAGGGGTTTGCGGGGCTCCTCCGTCAGGGCTCCGTCTGTTTGGAGGATGCGGATCACTTTTGTCTCGCGGCATGGCTTTTGAGAGGAATCGGTTGAAGAGAAAAGGTTATTCAGATGCGGTGGTAGCAACACTGTTGAGGTCCAGAAAGCAGTCTACATCCTTGGTGTATGTCCGAGTCTGGGTAGTTTTTGAGGAATGGTTTGTGAAGCGAGGGGTGGATCCTACCTCCGCCTCCGTCTCCGATATCCTAGCTTTTCTCCAGGCTGGTCTTGCCAAAGGACTAGCGTGCAGTTACCTTCGAGTCCAAGTTGCGGCGCTTGGTTGTCCGTGGGGTAAGGTTCGCGGATCCTTCCTGGCCCTGCACCCGGATATCTCCCGCTTTCTTCGGGGGGCAAATCATCTCCGTCCTCCATTGCGTCATCCTTGCCCGTCCTGGAACCTCAGTTGGGTTCTCTCCACCTTATGCTCTGCTCCGTTTGAGCCCTTAAAGATCTCACGTTGAAGACCGTATTCCTTGTCGCGATTACCTCGGCACGGCGGGTTTTGGAGTTGCAGGCGCTGTCCTGTAGGGAGCCGTTCTTGCGCATCTCCGACTCAGGAGTCTCCTTGCGGACAGTCCCTTCTTTTTTGCCAAAAGTCGTGTCGGCGTTTCACTTAAACCAATCAGTTGAGCTTTCCGCTTTCGCGGTCTGGGAGTCCTCGGAGCCGGAAATGAAGGACTTACGGAAGCTGAATGTGCGAAGGACCCTCCTTCGCTATCTGGAGGTCATTAATCCTTTCCGGGTGACAGATCATCTATTTGTTCTGTTCTCCGGTCCAAAAAGAGGTGCCGCAGCGTCCTGGACGACGATCGCCCGTTGGCTCAAGGATGCCATTGGCTCAGCGTACCTAGTGCAGGGTAAGCCTGTTCCCGTGGGTCTCAGGGCTCACTCGACACAATCCCATGCTGCGTCTTGGGCGGAATCTTCTCAGGTGTCGCCTCAAGAGATTTGCAGGGCGGCTACTTGGAAGTCATTGCATACCTTCATTAGACATTACCGGTTGGATGTTCAGGCTACTGATTCCAGGGGTTTTGGAGAGAGGGTACTCCGAGCGGGACTCTCTGCTTCCCACCCTCTGTAAGTTGGCTCTGGTACATCCCAGGTGTCCTGGATTGATCCTGGTACGTACAGGGAAAGGAAAATTAGTTTCTTACCTGATAATTTTCGTTCCTGTAGTACCAAGGATCAGTCCAGGATCCCGCCCGAGTTGCTGCTCTGAAGTAACGGAGATTCCGCTCGTTGTTTGATTACCTAATCTGATTACTTGTTTCACTCCCTCGGTTGGGGGAGTTCTGTTCCAGTTGGGGTTTTGAATTGCTCCCCGTTAAAGTAGGTTATCTAGCTAGTTTCCTTGTTCTTGTTCTCTGCTTTGACATTACGTAAGACTGAGGGGCTGTGGCAGGCACATTGCCATATATGGCTAAGTCCGACAGATCTTGCTCTGTCTCCATCTACTGGTGCGGAGTCACAACCCAGGTGTCCTGGATGATCCTTGGTACTACAGGAATGAAAATTATCAGGTAATAAACTAATTTTCCTTTGAGATCCTGTGGGTTTATGTGTGTGAGTGAGATAGCATGTATGTGAATGATTGAGAGCCTGTGAAAGAGAGTATGTCTGTGATTGAGGGCCTGCCTGTGAGAGAGAGAGCATGAATGTAAGTTTACGATTGGGAACCTGTATGTGTAAGTTTGTGATTGAAAACCTGTTTGTGTGAAAGAGTATGTGTGTATGATTGAGATCCTTTGTGTGTGAGAGAGATCATGTGTATGTATGATTAAGAGCCTGTGTGTATAAGTAAGAGAGAGAACATGTGTGTCTGTGTGTGATTGAGAGCTGGTTTAGGTGAGAGAGCATGTCAGTATGTGATTGAGAGCCTGTGTCTAAATGAGAGAAAGAGAGAGCGTGTGTGTGTGTGTGATTGAGAGATGGTTTAGGTGAGGGAGCATGTGAGTATGTGATTGAGAGCCTGTGTGTAAATGAGAGAAAGAGAGAGAGCATGTTTGTAAGCATGTGAATGAGAGTCTGTGTCTGAGAGAAGAAGACAGCATGTATGTGTGTGATTGAGAGCCTGTGTGTGTAAGTGTGAAAAGATAGACAGCATGTTTCTAAATGTGTAATTAAGAGCCTATATAAGTGAGAGAAAAAGCATGTGTATATGTGAGTGACTGAGAGCATGTGTGTATAGGTGTGTAATTGAGAGCCAGTGTGAGAGAGAGCGCTGGTATGTGACTGAGAGAGAGGAGAAAGTTCCAAGCAAACCACCCCTCCTCCTGCTAATTCAAAACAATCTCAGGAGACCTGGATATCAAACGTTCCCAGGTATGCAGAGGAAAAAAATGTTTGTATCCTTATTTTTCATTACTGGGTCTTTGTGTCTGCTATTTTGAAATATTTTATTGGTATCTAGAAATTTTTTATATGAGTTTTTAATTATTGGATATTCCACTCATCAGCTGTTTTGAAATAATCTGTTCTTTTTGTTAGTACGGTTTAACTGCTACTGATTTTATATTTCTTGATTTGTTTTATAAGGGTGGGTGATGTTTCTTTTTTCCTTTGTTACACTGCATACAGAGACTCTGGCTTGTTGCAGTTTCCAATTCAGTTTTTTCTGCATGCTTCTAGTTATGCGTTTTGGTCTCTTTATTCTATGTTAGGTGAGGGTCAGCACATGATTCAGGTGAGGTTTTCTGCTGGCGTGTAGTTTCTGTGTAGGACTCTATAGCAGCCTGACTTGGTCCGTTTTCCTGATAGGAGATGTATTGGTGTCTTAAGGCCTGGTGTAATATTTTCAGAGACTTATTGTACTTTAAAAGTGTGATCTTACATAAAATGCACACATTTACTTGTATTTAGTTTTAAACATATTGTATGGCTCTCATGGAATTACATTTTAAAATATGTGGCGTTCATGGCTCTCTCAGCCAAAAAGGTTCCTGACCCTTGATCTAATAAGAGCCCTCTGAGAGGACTGCAGTGATTTTGTAGAGTTATATATCTGCAGCATTGCATTTGTCCAAGGCAAAGAATTGATGGCCATCAGCTTATGTATTAACATGGCCACCTTGTACTTAATCCTTGACTGAACAGGAAGCCAGTGGAGACCTGCAAGAGCTGGAGAAATTTGATCACTCTTTACATTTAATTACAGCCAGTAATTAAATGTGCTGCAGAATTCTGGAATAACTGTAAAAGTTTGATTGATTGTCCCATATAAAGGGAATTGCAGTAATCTAATGCAGACAATAAAAAGGCTTGCACTACTGCCCGAAAATTGCCAGGGAGTAAAAGTGGCGCTAGATCTCTTAATAATTGCAATCTGTAGAACCCCGAATGAACAACTGATCTAATCTGGGGGCACAGCTTAGAATTGATAATTACTCCAAGGCTTCGAGCTTATATCAATTTCTATACATTAGCCCCTCAACTCATATACTCTGAAGAATTTGTACTGCATTACAGTGCTGGATCATGATAAGTTCCGTTTTTGCCAGATTTAAAACAAGCTTGTTATGACTGAGTCATTGCTTAATGGAACTTGCACATAATGAAATCAGAGCAGAGGTATCAGAACATGAACTAGCTAACGGGATGTAAAATTGAACATCATCAGCATCGATTCAATAACTTGTACAGAAAGTAGATAACAGTTGACAAATCGGCACCGGATAGATGTTAAATAAAAGCGCTGACAATGCAGATCTCTGTGTAACACCTGAGTGCATAGGAAACCAGTCCGAGATAAGTCTGTCAATTATTGCTTGTTGTTGCCTATTAGTTAAGTAAGACCTGAACCAACTCCAGACTGTACCAGAGATACCTATCTCCTTCAGTCTATACAACAAGATCCTGTATCCTGTGCTTCCACTCTCCTCTGACTGCCTACTTTAGATCATCATTAAAAATTAGATATTTGAGATACTAGGATTCAACTGGGAATTTTTAGAAGTGGTGTACTTTTCTTTAATGCTTGTGGCCATCTAAATGCAGCTTTTAGACATCTAACTTTGTATAATCTTTTTAAAATATTACTTATGGGGATGAAGCTGTGTAGCACATGTATCCAGAGGAAGTTGTTCTGGTCAAATCTATTGACATGTTTAAAAGGAAGTTTCTAGAAGATAAAAAATTCATTATGACAGTCAGCTAAGATCAGAGTGATTGATTCAGGAAGATGCCTTTGTAGGAGTCCTGAAGGTGTTTCTTCCTCTGGGTAACCAACTGACTGTGACATGGTGTTTCTTTTAACTTTCCTCTGAATTTCAGGAGTTGTCAGAGAGGAGACTGAAGGAGACTGATCATGGTGGGCTTTTGATCTCCCTTCTACCTAACCTACAGGCCAATACAGTATGGTGCGCTCGGCCGCGCGTTTTCGACATGCTATTTTTACCCCTTATACAGTAAGGGGTAATAGCATGTGGAAAACGTGCGGCCAACCCCCCACCCCCGAAACTAATAGCGCTTATCACATGCAAATGCATGTTGATGAGCCTATTAGCTAGTCACCCGCAATACAGAAAGCAAAATGTGGCCAAGCCGCACATTTTACTTTCAGAAATTAACTCCTACCAAAGGCAGGAGTTAATTTCAGATAGCACAGAGCAAGTGTACAGAAAAGCAGAAAAAACTACTTTTCTGTACACCCTCTGACTTAATATCACAGCGATATTGTTGGAGGCCCCAAAACTAAAAAAAAAAAAAAAAAATCTTAAAAAAAAAAAAATTGGCCTGCGGGTTGGAAAACGGATGCTCAATTTTTTCCGGTGTCCGTTTTCCGAACCTGTGGCTGTCAGCTGGTTTGACAACCGACGCCGGTAAAATTAAGCGTCGGCTGTCAAACCTGCTGACAGCCACTGCTTCTGCCAATAAGGAGGCGCTAGGGACACGCTAGTGACCCTAGCGCCTCCTTAATTAGCGCGTGCCCTAATTTGAATACAAAATTGTGCACCCAGGAGAGGTGCCCCGAGAGTGGGCGCTCGCCTCAGAGCGCCGGCTCTCCCACGCACTTTACTGTTGTTGTGTTTCTGTATCACAGTGGAGAGAGACTTTGGAACCGCCCAGCAGTGTTCAGTGGGAGGCAGTGGGGGACAGATTGGAATAGAGAGAGGGAGGCACTTTATATTTATAAAAATAACTATTCTGATTGGATTTGCCTCTTCCATTACCTACTATATCTTCTTCCTATTGATGGCATTGGGTGACTGTTCTTGTATTTCAAGTACTTATTTCTGGCGCAGATTTTGGCAGAAGGCTGCGAAAATTATTTGGTTGTAGTATAATTGAGTAATGGAAGAGCTGCAATAAACAAGAGAAGCAGGATTGGGGCATTAAGAGTAGAGAAGATTAGTTAAACAGTAGTAAATGGGATGTGAATAGACAAATTTTTACTAAAGTTTTAGTTTGTTGTCTTTGTACCTTTATTACTTTATATCCTTTATCTTTTTCTTTACTTGTCTATTTTAAATCACTCCCAACCCACGTGTCGGGAACTTTGGAGGGGGATCCCTGCTTTGCACTTCCCGGTGCATCGGTTAGTCCAGTGACAGTCCTGCCTACTACATTTTGCTCCATCCCTTCCTATTTTTATCCCTGTTTCTACCCCTTCTGACACTCAGCCAGTTTTTTCATTTTATCTCCTTTCTAATTATCTCTTCCTTTTCCTGTTATCTCTTTTGTTTTTCATTCCCTGCTTTCTTGTTATGTTACCCTTTCTATCCATATCCCTCTCTTCCCCTTTCCCTATATCATGTGCTTTCATTCTGTGCCTGTTGTCTACTTCTTTCCTTATCCCTCGCTTTCACTCTCCTCTTTATTCCCTCTTCATTTCTTTCAATCTCTATCTCCCTTCATATTCACCCTTCTGTTTTGTTTTTCAGTACTCTAGTTCTTTCTTATTTGTCCCTCATTTTCTGCTTGTGTCTTCTCTCTAGATCTCCCCCTTGTCATATTTATCACTTTTCCTTTTACCTTTCTTTTCCTGGTTTGTTCTCTTTCCCTTGCTTCTCTTTTGTGTCAGGAACCAGTGAGTTTTGAACCAATGAACCTGGAGGAAAGAGGCTAGGAATTCACAAGAGGCTTGAGGATCAGAGCAACCTTAACATGCACTTTTGTGGCAGCCAACAAGCAGATTTACCTAAGAATTTCTTGATTGGTGCAGCAAGGGAAATACTTTGATTGGACCTTCCTCCAGAATCTCTGTTCCTGTGCAACAGTCTTGTGCCAGGTCTTTTCCTCCCTTCACAGATTCCTGCCCTGTTCTGGGTATGTTCCAACCTTTGTGAATTCCTACCTGGTTCCTGGTGTGTTCCAGCTTCCCTGGACCGACCTTGTAGCTTTTTGACCTCAGCAAAGACTGGGTTTATGCTATCCTCTACTTACCCTTCAGGGCTCTGCAACAGATTCTTTGGGTACCCTGCATATTCTGATGAGGTAGGCTTCTTCTTGTTCATTCTGTCAGTTGCCCATAGACTGACCTAAAACTGATGGTTATTGTCAGTCCAAACCCCAGAGCTCATGCCAATGGAGGCAGCAGCAAGATAATCTGACCTACAGAAGTAATTAGTTAAAGCAATTCAAGCCATACAAGTTCTAGCACACCATCTAAAACAGCAGATAGGCTCTCTGAAACCTGTAATATGGTTTGCAGAGCACTTAGCCCTATGTTCCAGCACCAGGGACAGAACCTTGTAGGCCACTTCCTGACACATTGGATGAGAACTGTAAAGAATTCCCTGAGTTTGTTAACCAGTGTAATCTACTATGCTGCTTATAGCCTTGTACCTATGGGATGAACTGTATAAAGATAGCCTTCATTAGAATGCTTGCTGAGAACGTCCTTATCTGGGCAATCCTGTTACTGCAACAAGAAAGCTACATTCTTGGTAATTTAGACTAGTTCACTGAAGATTCTTAAGCATTTGGAGAGCTGGACTTGAGAGCAACTACTGAAACATATAAACTGTTTCCCTGTACGTACCCAGATCAGTCCAGACAGTGGGTTGAGCCTCCTGTCCAGCAGATGGAGACAGAGAAAAACTGAAAGGGTATCCTATATCAGGACAGAGCCTACCCTGCATCCCTTCAGTATTTCTCTGTCTCCAGCAGATGCAGGCAGGTGAACCTGCAGTTCCCTTTCTTCCTCAATTTTCTCTTTTCCTGTGAGGTTTTCTTCTCATAATGTTTCCAAAATCAAGCAAGTATTACTTATCCTTTTATAAATTAAAAAAAAAAAAAAAGGATCTCAATTTTTCTGTTTGCATTCAAAACTTCTGCTTTGACGGAGACAGTTCTGTCTCCTCGCTCTTATGGGGGCCTAGGGGGGCTTGCCCCTTGATTATTCAGCCTAGGCTCCCCTTCTCGGTGATCTGCTTGTCTGTTGGGGTGATAGTGGTGGTCCAGTTACTCCCCCTCTCTGGCTGCTCTGAGCCTGAGACGCTCAATACCTCAGGTAGCCTAGCAGGGAAGCTTAATTCCCTGCTAAAAAATTTAAAAAAAAATAAATTTATTTATTTTAAAGCTTTTATATACCGCGAATTGTAAATAAAAGACAAGCTTATTTTTCCCCTTGCTCTGGGAGGCAGTGTGCAGGGTTCATTCGCCTGCTCTTGCTTACCGGTGCAGCCCAGCACAGCTGATCTCCTTCTCCGCGGCGGCTCACTGCTTTGATCATGCCGCGTTCTTTTGTTTGTTCAGCCTGCGGAGAGCCTGCTTCGCGGCTCTCCCGCGATGGGCTTTGTTCCGGGTGCTTGCCAGGCGGGGAGAGTCCTTCCACGGTGGCGATGAGACCAGCGGCCTGGGGTCGGGCTCCTCAGCGCGTGGCCATGCCATTCCCATTGCGAAAAACCGTGGGAACGGCGGCCATTTGGGAGCAGCTTACACTATGGATTTGGGGCTGGAGGAAGGGGTAAAAGCCCGATTTTACTATTTCTCCCCCAGATTTAAGTCCCATTCACTCCCTGGAGGGGATCCCTGACCCTGCCTCCTTACCCCCCTCCCCCCCTACCTGGGAAATCTAGGCCTTGTTTTTCAACATAGGATTTGTGCATTAAAAGCAAATCCTATCTGGCTAGTCTACAGGAAGAGGATGATCTGTCCCCAGGTCCCCCCCCCCCCCCCCAGCAAAAATCCCTTGGGTGCCTGCTCTGCAGCCCCCTACTGTCCCGGATGGACAGGGTTCCATCAGGGTCAGGGTGGTGCCAGGAGTCCCGGTCCCCCCGGATCCCCCTCAGCCTCCCGCGGTCCCTGATCCTGATCCAGACTCTGGTTTACTGCTCTTGAGGGTGACGATCTGCGTGTTCTCCGTCTGTCCAAAGGGAAGAGCTGGATCCACTCATTCCCTTTATTTTAGATGAGCTGGGAATTGAAATGCCACCTGAGGATACTGCTGCGGCCTCTATGCCAGCTGACGTGGACCCGGTCCTGGCGGGACAGGGCACCTCCACATACATTCCCATTTCATCCGATGCACAGACAATTGCTTTTCCGGGAATGGGAGTCTCCTGAGGTGGGGCTCTGAGTGGGAAGGGCGATGGACAAGCTCTATCCCCTCCCTGATCAGTGCCTAGAGATGCTTAAAAGTTCCCAAGATGGATGCCTCCGTCTCCGCTGTCACCAAACACACCACCATCCCGGTGGTAGGAGCCACGGCGTTGAAGGATATTCAAGACTGCAAACTCGAGCTTTACCTCAAGCTTATCTTTGAAGTCTTGGCCTTAGGAGTCCGGGTGACAATCTGCAGCAGTCTCATGCAGCGGGCAAGCCTCAGGTGGGTTCAACAATTGCTCAGCACCCAGGACCTCTCATCTGCAGAGGCAGAGCAGGCTGAACGGCTGGAGGCAGTAGTCACATATGGGGTTGATGCCCTATACGATTTGCTCTGCGTGCAGGCCAGGGCTATGGTCTCAGCGGTGTCGGCCAGACGTCTCCTCTGGCTGCACAATTAGTCTGCGGATTCCTCCTCGAAGTCGCAGTTGGGTACGCTTCCTTTCAAGGGAAAGTTGCTTTTTGGTGAGGACCTTGAACAGCTTATTAAATCCCTGGGAGAGTCATAAGCTGCCAGAGGACCGCCAGAAACAGTCTAAGTCCTTCTTTCCTTCACGCTCTCGCCTTAGAGGTCAGCGTCGGTATAATAGCAGAGCATGGGGATCCTTTCCAAGAGGTATCTCCTCCAGATCCCAGTCCTGGTCTCATTCCTTTCGTGGCTGTCGTTCCTTCCGAGATGGTAACCCACAACACTCGGCCACAAAGTCCTCTCCTCAATGAAATACGGCCGGCCCATTCCTCCGTTCCAAACTTAGGTGGGCGTCTGTCCCTGTTTCTCGAGGAATGGGTCAAAATTATGTTGGATCAGTGGGTCCTAGAGGTGATAGAGAAAGGTTTCGCATTAGAGTTTGCTCGGGATCTGCCGGATCTTTACATAATCTCTCCCTGTGGAAGCCAGAAGCGGCCAGCGGTCTACCAGCCACTTGGCAGGCTACAAGAGCTTGGCGCCATAGTCCTGGTGGAGGAACGAGGCTCCGGCCAGTATTCCATCTACTTCATCATGCCCAAAAAGGACAGTTCCTTCCGTCCAATCTTGGATCTCAAGAGAGTCAACCGGGCCCTCAAGGTTCCCCATTTTTGAATGGAGACCCTGAGGGCGATGATAGCGGCGATTCGCTCAGGTGAATATCTTGTCTCGCTCGACTTAATGGAGGCTTACCTGCACATACCGATATGCCACGACCATCAGAAGTAACTCAGGTTCAACATTCTGGACAACACTTCCAGTTCCGGGCTCTCCCGTTCGGCCTCGCCACCGCGCAGTGCACTTTTACCAAGGTCATGGTGGTGGTGGCGGCCGCTCTCCACCGGGAAGGAGTCCCAGACGATTGGCTCTCTGCAAGTTGGCGGTCGACAGGGTCTTGGCTTTCCTGACCTCCCTCAGGTGGATAGTCAACTTTTCCAAAAGCAATCTCCAACCCTCCCAGGTTCTGGAATTCCTGGGAGCACGCTACGACACCCGGGTTGGCAAGGTTTTCCTGCCAGACACTCAGGCGCTCAAACTTATGGATCAAGTGCGCAGTTTTCTCTCGCTCTCGCTACCCACGGCCTGGGATTACCGTCAGGTCCTGGGGTCCATGGCTTCCACTATCGACCTGGTTCCTTGGGCTTTTGTGCATATGAGTCCATTACAGAAAGCTTTGCTGTCCCGCTGGAAGCCAGTGTCGGAACAGTTTCGGATGCTCCTCCTGCTCTCCGACTCTACCATCGCTGACATGCAATGGTGACTCTCGCTCGCTCACCTCCTGAAGGGGATGCCTCTACAGACTCCTCAGTGGATCATTGTTACGACAGACGCCAGCCTCTCAAGTTGGGGAGCAGTGTGTCAAACTCAGTACAAGCAGGGATCCTGGTCCCCAGTCCAGTCCCGCTGGCACATCAATCGTCTGGAGGCCCGAGGAGTCTGTTTGGCACTCAAGGTCTTTCTCCCTCTGATCCGTCACAAGGCGGTGTGGGTGCTCTCGGGCAATGCCACCACGGTAGCCTATATCAATCGGCAGGGGGGCACCAGAAGTCGCCTGGTGGCTTTGGAAGCCAGCAAGCTGTTCACCTGGGCAGAGCGTCACCTGAATCGCTTGGCAGCTTCCCACATTGCGGGGAAGGAGAATGTTCAAGCCGACTTCCTCAGTCATCAGCGTCTAGACCCAGGACAGTTGGAGCTGTCTGGAGCGATGGATCTGATCTTCTGCAGGTGGGGTCCCCCCCCCACTTAGACCTGATGGCTACTCTGAACAATGCCAAAGCCCCCAGATTCTTCAGCCGCAGAAGGGAGCACTGCTCGGAAGGAGTGGATGCCCTGATTCTTCCCTGGCCTCACGATGTTCTCCTGCATGTGTTTCCCCCTTGGCCTCTGGTGGGAAAGGTACTCAGAAGAATAGAACTTCATCCGGGACCCGTAATTCTCGTGGCACCCGAGTGGCCCCGCAGACCGTGGTACGTGGATCTGGCGAACCTAGCGACGGACGGTCTTTTTCACTTCGGCCATCTTCCACGCCGCCTTCAACAGGGTCCCGTATTTTTCGATTAGGCAGATCGATTTTGTCTAGCGGCTTGGTTTTTGAACGGCGGCGCCTAAGAAAGAAGGGATATAAGGAAGAAGTTATATCCACTCTGTTGCGGGCCCGTAAGCCTTCTACCTCTCTTGCTTACATCCAGGTTTGGAGAGATTTTGAGAATGTGTGTGCCGAGTCAGGGGTGCCGGCACGCAAGGCTCCAATATCTCAGGTCCTCTCCTTTCTCCAGAATGGTCTTTCCAAGGGTTTGTCTTTCAACTCATTACAGGTGCAGGTTTCCGCTCTTGGGTCTCTCTTAGGCAGCATCAATGGTTATGCAGTGGCGGCTCATCCGGATGTCGTTCGATTCCTCAAGGGGGCCAAGCATTTGAACCCACCTGTTCGGGCCACTTGCCCCTCGTGGAGTCTTAACCTGGTGCTTCGAGTTCTTTGCGAGGCACCCTTTGAACCCTTCCAGCGGGCCACGCTTAAGGATCTTACCCTTAAGACAGTTTTTTTCGTCTCTTATTTGCTCCGCCAGGAGGATGTCTGAGCTCCAAGCATTGTCTTATAGGGAGCCTTTTCTCCGTTTTTTGGATCCGGGGATCTCCCTCAAGACTGTCCCGTCATTCTTGCCGAAGGTTGTATCTTCCTTTCACCTCAATCAGTCGGTGGAACTCCCTGCTTTTTCTTCGGAAGACATTGCAAGCACGTCTGGTGTGACCTCCAGCGCCTCAATGTCAAAAGGGTTTTGCTGCGATACCTACAGGTTATGAATGACTTTCGAGTCTCTGTTCATCTCTTTGTCTTATAGAGTGGCCCAAATAGAGGAAACAAGGCTTCTAAGGCTATGATTGCTCGTTGGTTGAAGGAGGCAATTGCATCGACATATATCTGTCAGGGCTGGACGGTTCCGGAGGGCTTAAAGGCCCACTCTTTGCGTTCACAGGCTACTTCTTGGGCGGAGAGTCAGTCGGTCTCTCTGCAGGAAATCTGCAGGGCAGCTACTTGGAAGTCTCTGCATACTTTTGCTCGTCATTATCGCCTCGATGTGCAGGTGCCAGTATTTGGCTCCTTCGGACGGCAGGTGCTTCGAGCGAGACTGTCTCTGTTCTACCCTGTTTAGGGAAGCTTTGGTACATCCCACTGTCTGGACTGATCCGGGAACGAACAGGGAAAGGAAATTTGGTTCTTACCTGCTAATTTTTGTTCCTGTAGTACCACAGATCAGTCCAGACTCCCTCCCGTGCACTGTCTGCTCCTTCCGCTCGAAGTTCTTTTCTTTACAGTTTCTTGCATCTTATCTGCTTCCTATCAGAACTTTAAAGCACTGGAAGCATCTATTAGATGGATCTGGATATGTATGTAAGAGCGGTTATTACAGAGTTTTGAATTGTTCAAGTTTTCAGTTATTTGTTGCTTGCTTGGTTATCTTTATATTTATCTGCTTTGATAATGTTTATACTGAAGGGATGCAGGGTGTACAGTTTTTCTCTGTCTCCATCTGCTGGACAGGAGGCTCAACCCACTGTCTGGACTGATCCGTGGTACTACAGGAACGAAAATTAGCAGGTAAGAACCAATTTTCCTTTTTAATGGTGGGTTGCTGTTGATTTTCTGAGTCAAATTATGTGTGTGGGGGGTGTTTTATTATTATTAAGCTGTACACTGCTTTGGATGGTCTTTCAGGATCAGGAAGGCAGTCTAGAAGAATTTTTAAATAAAAATAAACATAGCCGTATCAACTTCAGAATGGGACATTGATCAATGGCCGAGTTTACGATGAAGTTCTGCCAGTAGGCAATTGACTTTGATTGGAATGAACCGCACTCTGATCTCATTTCAGGGGAAATTTAACTGGGCACATTATTATTAACATACCTGGATAACCACCCAACTTAGTCATTGATCACGCTCTTCATCAGAACTGACCAGTGTCTGGGAGGAATTGATGTCCCCTGACAAAGATTGCCATCTAACCCCAATGCTCCGCATGGCATCTTTATAAATTTATAAAATCAGCAGTGCTCAATGTGAATGGAGCTACTTTCTGGATGCCATCTCTCTCAAAGTAATGCAATGGCTCATTGGAAAAAACAGGCCGACCTCTGAGAGCTCTCTTTCCCAGCAGCTCAACGAGTCAGCAGGAAGTATATAATGGTGCCGATGCGACCCCCACAAATAAAGGGGAGATGCTGATGGTTAGGGATGATGTTTTGGCTGAAGAAGGAGGACTAAAGAGAGCTGATTTTTTTTGGCATGTTTTAAGCATTTGAAGATGGACATTGCAGCAGTAAATGGTAAAATACAAGATGATGTGGGAGATGTGTGCTGGGAAGTTAATGACTTGGAGCAAAGAGTGGAGGATGTGGAGCAGAGGACAGAAGAGCAGCACAATACTGAAAAAAGAAATGTAGGCAGTGCTGAAGGAAAACAAAGCATTGGCAGACAAGTTAGAGGACACTGAGAATCAACCTCACTGATATAACATTTTAATTCGGTGGAGTATCAGAAGAAGAGGAATACTTAGACTGTATTATGGTGGTGCAATCTGTATGTGGAACCATTTTGAATTTTGGGGATTTTTAGTCTGAGCTGCAGGGAAGTGGTAGTGGATCAGGCACATCTCTCTCTGGAAACGTCCATTAGAAGTAAGCTGAGACATTGTAGCATGTCTACATTATTTTTGCACAAAAGAAGAGGTGATACAGAGGGCGAGGCCTCTGGGAATCCATACATTAGAAGGGACTCTCTGTTGAACTGTTCAATAATATCAGTAATTCTACAGCGCAATGAGGAATTAAAGCCAATTATGATACTCCTGAGAGCGGAGAATGTCTGATAGAAATGGCTCTACCCATTTGAATTAGCATTTTATATCTGTGGCATGACCTAGAATTCAAACAATGGCTGAAGCTGTGGCCATCTTAGCAAGGCTGGTATTTCAATGAAGCTTCAGCTCACAGAGTCTAAGCCTCTCCATCAACAAGAAACTTTTAGATGGTAATAAATTGGCAAGGGAGGCAAACGTCTGAGAAGAAATTATGATAGTGATGTTCCAGCTCCTGATTCCAATATTTGACCCAGGAGGAGGAAAATGAACGAAAATGCATACCATTATTGTGCTGAACTTTTTCCAGGTGTCTGCATTTTGGAAAGCCTCTGATTTTACTACTTTCTGATTTTAGTGTGCCTTATGGGGGTGTTCTCTCGGCATTACTGTGAAATTATAGTTGGAACTTATGATGTTTTGCCTTTTTAATGATTTTGCTGCTGAATATTATGATGTATCATGGGATTTTGAAGGGTCACTTTGTAGGAGCATCATTCTTCCAATGGAAGTGTGCTGTTAAAGATACGCAGTACTGGTTGTGTATGGGGAATAGGAGGGAGGGAGGAGAAAAGTGTGGGATACTGAAGGGTGGAGGCAGGGGGACAAGGGAAGGGTCATTTGACTATTTTGAATGGAGATTGGAGGGATATGAGAGCAGATATATAAGGAAGGCTGAATCTTTAAATGTTAAGAGTTTGAACTCTCCAAGGAAGACAACTTTTAATTAATGAAGCTCATACCTCTGAAGCTGTGGTTTTCTTTATGCAAGAGACTCATTTGTGAAAGCAGAATGAGTACTTGCTTAAGAGTAAATGTTTCCCACTTTTTGCTTCCAGTCTTTTTCAAGTTAACAAAATCCCCACTCTGCCATGTTTATGTAAAAATTTGAGTTCAAATGTACCGGAATGTAGAAGGGATAGAGAAGGGAGTTTATCTGGCTCTTAAGTTAAAGTTGGGTGGTTCTTTGGTAATAGTGAACAGGAGAGGTTTTTTTTGTCAGAGTGAACAAGTTAGTGACATGTTAAAATGTCATGTAATAGTGGGGGGTGATTTTAACCTTACCCTTCATCCCTATGTGGATAACTTTCATGGGAGGAGTTTTGGAGTTAATTGATTCTTTATTGAACGATGATAAGTTTTATGTGAGGGGGGGTGAAAGAGGATATTAAAGAATATCTTTATTTCCTAGCGTGTAGCCAGATGGATTCAGAACCAATAGGTTTATGCTCCCCCGCCAGGCGATGGAGACGGAGTCCGGTTTCAAAGCTTACGTCACCCTAGATACACCCCTGCAGTGACCTCAGCCCTTCAACATTTCTCAGACTCCAGCAGATGCGGACATGCTTTCCCTATGGGGAGAAAAGATTGAGCCCTGCTCTCCTACGGTGATACCTAAAGGTGCCTTCCCCCAGTTGAGAATTCCTGAGGTGATTTCCAAGATCCCTCAGAAGTGTGCCTTGGTCCAGTAGCTGGTTCCTGGCATGGACTTTGCTGCTGAAGCAGCTGAAAGGCAGCGGGTACAAAAAGCCAAGCGTGGTGGTGATGGCAAAGCCCTCTCTCCACCGCAGCCAGAGACAGTCTCTGTACTCAGCTGGTAAGCGCTGAGCCCAGGTAAGCAAAAAAAAATTAATTACCACCCGATTCAGAGACATTAGAGAGGGTATGGTAAGACTTCCTCCGGTCTCCTTGCTTGGCGCACCGTACCGACATTGTTCCCGATCCTGTTGGGGTAAGGGGAAGTGGGCTTACAAGTGGGTTGAGCCTTGGTCAGCACACCTCGTGATAGGCCGCAGCGGCGGCATCTTGCGTGTGTTTTTGTGCCTGTATTGGTCACCATAGAGCTTTGGTATACGCAGCGTGTACAGCGCGCACAACCTACTAAGTGAAGAATTTAAGAAAAGTCGGGTGCATGGGCTGTTAGTGTGCCTCACTGCGGCCCACGTAGGCACCCGAACTCTGTGCACATAAAATTTTAAGTACAGCCAATTGAACCCACAGTTACTGTCGCCAATGGCTCCGGCAGCAAAGAAACATATGTGCCTTTCTGTCTGTGCTTCTTGTCATATAAGGGCTGCACAGTCTGACCTGGATTCTTGCTTATATCAGCACAGTGAGGAAGCCCAGGGAGAATTTGCCTCCCCAGACTCTGCTAAGCCCGGCTTCTCCCATTCAGAGCATGGGCCAGCCGCAGCCTTAACTGGAAGTACCCGGATCTGAGTACCCCCGGGAATGGGTCATCCATGGGAGAGGGAAATTCTGCAGCACCTACCCCGGTACTTCCTAGGCTAGGCATGGACCCAGCTGCCTTCTCTTGGGTGGAATTTTTTCAAGGCCTTCAAGCCTTCATACAGGCGCAGTCTGCTACCTCACTTGCCCCTGTCCGGATGGAACCTCAGCCAGTAAGCCCTCCCTCTCCCAGTCCTATCGGCAGACCTCAAGGCATGCCTTGCCTCACCAAGGATATCCCAGGCAGGGAATCTGGTCGGCACGGATGAAGAGAAGGATACAGATTCCTAGGAAGATGGGGAAATTCCCCCTGGTTTAGAACTGTATTGGACTATGTTATGGTTTTTCCATAGAGACAAATTGCCGACCTGGTTTCCCAGACTCTGAAGATGCTGGCAGTTCCTGGGGTGGACTCTATGACTGCCGCAAAGAAGGATCCCATTCTGATTTCCCTATGGAAAGCCTCTTGCTTCTTTCCAGTACTGGAAGCCATTTAGGAGTTGATTGACCTGGAATGGGATGTACCAGAAGCAAGTTTTAAAGTTGGACGAGTGTTTCCCTAAAGTGGATGCGCTGGTCTGTGCTGTCTCTAAGCGAACAACTATCCCAGTGGAGGGAGGAGCAGCTTTAAAGGATGCGCATGATAGACTGATAGAATCCATCCTTAAACAGGCCTTTGATGCAATAGCAGTGACCTTGCAGATTGCTTCTTGTGCCTTGGTAGCTCATTTGTGCCTGCTCCTTTCTCGGGAGGTGGATGACTCGGGGGCGAATTCCAGAGCGGTTATGGAACCTGCTGCCATCTTTTTAGCTGACTTGGGTCAGACCTAGCCCATACCTAGGCCAGAGGAGTGGCCTCAGTGGTGATGGCCAGAAGACAGCTATGGCAGTGGGATGCAACCTCCAAGGCAAATCTTACAAAGATGCCCTTTCAAGGATCATTCTTCGGAAGTGAATTGGAAAAGCTGGCCAGTAAATGGGGTGAATCTCCAGTACCTGGGCTACCAGAAGATAAGAGAAAGCAGTTATAGCACCTCTTGCCCAAGAGGGGTCAATCCAGGGGCTCCCAATGCTTTTGCCCCTACAGAAACTTGACATTTCAGAGGTCTCTGTCCTTTGGGAGGTCTCAGCTCTTTCGGAGTCGGCAGCCCAAGAGAAGGTCAGGCTCGGGTTCAGGTTCATCCCGAAACCCCCAGTGAAGTTTTGCTGACCCACCCTCGGAACGAGGAGATAGGGGTTCAACTGTCCCTCTTCTACCAACGGTGAGTTAAGATCACTTCGGACAAATGAGTACTGGAGGTCATATGAGAAGGATATGTGCTGGAATTTCACAGGTCTCCTCAAGACATATTCATGATATCGCCTTGCCTCTCCCAGCACAAGAAGCAGGCAGTGGAGACTACCCTGTTAAGGTTCCTCAGGATGAGGGCTATAATCCCAGTACCTGTGCCCCAGGAAAATACGGAGCGTTAATGCATCTATTTCATCGTACCCAAAAAGGAGGGTTCCTTTCGCCCCCATCCTGGACTTCAAGAGCATTAACAGACATCTACGAGTGATTCATTTCTGCATGGAAACCCTGTGCTTCATGATAATGGCCGTACAATCAGGAGAGTTCTTAACCTCTCTGGACTTATCCGAGGTCTACCTACATATTCCAAACCAGCAAGAACATAGTTTCCTACGTTTTGCGGCACTGGGTCGCCATTATCAATTTCGAGCACTGCCCTTTGGCCTGGCCACCACCTCCAGAACATTTTCCAAGATTATGATGGTCGTAGTGGATGACTGGTTGATCCGGGCAAAGTCCGTGGAAGAGAGTCTCCTGTTGACCAACAGGGTGACCTCCTTGCTTCAGGAACTTGGGTCGTAAACCTGTATAAAAGGAGTCTCATACCCTCCCAGTCCTTGGAATATCTGGGAGTCCGGTTTGATACTAAGCAGGGCGGATAAGGAAATTGATGTCCCAAGTGTGTATGTTGATGAACATGATACACCCGATGGTGTGGAGCTATCTTCAAGTCCTCTGTTTGATGGCGGCAACCCTGGAAATAGTGCTGTGGGAAAGGGCACACATGCGACTACTTTAATACTCCCTGCTGTCATGTTGGAACCCACTATCTTAAGACTATTTGATTTGCTTCTACTTACCAATGGAAGTATGCTCTTGGCTCCAGTGGTGGTTGCAGGAAGCTCATCTGGGCAGGAGTGTACCTCTATCCCCTTCTAACTGGCTGGTCCTCATGACAGATCCAAGCCTCCAGGGCAGGGGAGCTCACTGTCAGGAACTGACAGCCCAGGGGCGTTGGACCAAGGAAGAGGGCTTCAGGAACATAAACCTCCTGGAAGCCTGGGCAGTCAGACTGGAATGTCTACAGTTCAGCCACATACTCCAGGGTCAAGCGATCCGAGTAATATCAGACAACACAACAATGGTAGCCTACATCAACCGCCAGGGTGAACCAAAAGCCAGCAAGTGTCCAGGAGATGTATTTCCTCCCATTCCATAAGGAGATCTATCTACAGATGATCTCAGCCTCCCACATCACAGGAAAAGACAACGTCAGAGCAGACTTTCTAAGCAGGGAGAGTCTGGATCCAGGAGAGTGGGCGTTGTCTGCCAAAGCCTTTAAGCTGGTAGTAGATTGCTGGGGTCTCCCGTCCATTGACCTGGCTGCATTTCACAATGTGAAGGTTCCCCGATTCTTCAGTCACAGAAGAGATCAGTTCACTCGGGATCAATGCTCTCGTTCAGACCTGGCCAGAAGCAGAGCTGCTATATGCCTTCCCTCCGTGGCTCCTCCTGGGCAGGGTGATTCGCAGAATTGAGCACCACAGGGGATTAGTCCTATGAGTAGCACCAGATTGGCCCAAGTGTCCATGGTATGTGGACATGCGGAGACTCGTGGTGGAGACCCCCTGTGCCTCCCACTTCCCAGGGATCTGTTACAATAGGGAATTGTCCTTCTCGAGGATCCGACTCGATTCTGTCTTACGGTCTAGTCCTTGAGAGGGCCCTTGAGAGGGCTCTCCTGATGAAGGGAGGATTCGGCAGCCGTAATTGCCACCTTACTCTGCGCGCGGAAGTTCTCTATGTCCCTAGCATAGGGACGTAGAGAGTATTTAAGAGTATTTAAGGCCTGGTGCAAGGAATGCGGTGTTTCCCCTCAGACAGTCAAAATCCCACTAATTCTGGAAGTTTTGCAGGATGGCTTGAATAAAAGTTTGACCTTTTAACTCCTTGAAGGTCCTGATGGGAGGTGTCGGCTTATCTGGACATGGCCCGTTTTCTGAACGGGGTGAAGCACCTCCAGCCATCCCTACAGTGGATGGTTCCCTTGTGGAATCTTAATCTAGAAGTAAAGTTTTTGGCAAGGTCCTTTCAGCTGCCGTGCAGTCTTCCCTAGCATTTATTAACCCTGAAAACGGTGTTCCCGGTGGCTTTACACTTGGTACGTTGCATTTCAGGCGTTGTATCGGGAACTATTCCTCCGGATGACTCCAGGAGCGTTACAGCTTCATACCATTCCATCCTTCTTGCCCAAGGTAGTCTTGGAGTTTCATTTGAATCAGTCCATAAACACAAGGACGCGGAAGAATACTGCCTCCTCCTCCATTTGAATGTCAGTAGGCTTTTGATGCGGTATCTGGAAGTTTCAGAACCGGTTCGAAAGATGGGACCGCCTGTTTGTCCTTCATGGTGGAAGGAAACAGGGTGAATCAGCTTTGTGGGCTACCATAGCTCGCTGGATTAAGGAGGTGGTCATGGGAGCCTATGTGGAGACAGGAAAACCATTACCCTTTCAGGTTAAAGGTAATTCCACTAGGGCTCAGACAGTCTCATGGGCGGAGGCTAGACTGCTGTCTTCCATCATCATCTGCTGAGCAGCGACGTGGTCCTCCTTGCAACATTTTCAGGTTCTGTCACCTGGACATTCAGGCCCGGGAGGACACAGCCCTTGTAAGGGTGGTGTTAACCGGACCGCGGACAACCTTCTGCCCTGATCAAGAGTAGCTTTTGTACATCTCATTGGTCATGAGTCCATCTGCCTACACACTAGGAAATGGAGAAATTACTTACCTGATAATTTCATTTTCCTTAGTGTAGACGGATGGACTCTGCATCCTGCCCATTGCTGCCCAAGAATGGTGCCAGGAATTCGCCCGTGGAGTGGATATTGATTCCAAGAGATTACGGGAAAGCCGTCATCCAGTCCTTAGATCAGGGCATTTATAATCTTACTGGGGTTTAGTGTTTGTTTGAGTACAGTTATGGTTATCCGTTTTTAATCAAGTTTTTTCAATAGTATGTCCACAGTGGCTTTTTTTAAATTTTATTTTTATTGCTTTTCAACAAATACAAGCAAGACAAAACTTACTATTAGAAAATAAAAACGCCATATCACTTAAGAATCAAATTAAAGGAAATAATTATTCTAGGATATTTACATTTTTCCATCAAGAAACATTATAGAGATGGAGATAAAGGAGATATGCAGTATTACATAAAAAGAAACAAGCTTAACGTGCTAAAGCAGCTCTCTACTATATGGATCCTTGAACCTAGGTATTACCAGGAGAGAAGATTATAATACTCCTTGAATTAATAAAGGATTTAAGCTGTTCAGGAAGGAAAAAAACATAACATTCATTCTGGGACCTTATAATACATCTCATGGGTATCTTAAAATAAAGGAAAATCCCAGGGAAACTATCTGTGCCCTCAATGCAAGGAAATCTCTTCTCTCTTGAGTGGCACAAGCAAAATCCAGATAAATTTGAACCAAGGATCCATAAAATGGCACTGTTAGGCTCTTGAAGTATTTTCTTATAACTTCACTTAGTTCTTGCTCGAAGACAAATGACACTAGAAGAGAAGCCCGCTCATAAATCTCAGTCATAGAATCTTCCAGAAATTGAGTCAGATTTTCTAGCGTCTCAAGATGGTTTTCAGAAATAACTTTATCTTTAGAAGAAACAGGGAGAAAAAGCATCTTTCCTGGCGTGTAGCCAGATGGTCTCAGAACGAATGGGATAGTATCCGCGTGCTAGCAGTTGGAGACGGATCTGACGTCAGCACGGGGTATATATATCCCCACAGGAAGCGTAGCAACTCAGTAATTTCCGTCTCCAAAGCAGTTTGGAGTGCCTGCACGCTAGTTGAGCGTGCTTTCCAAGACTACTTTAATTTTTTCTCTTTTCTTATAATTCTAGATTCTACTTTCTACTTTCTGTACAACTTTCGAGCCCCGCGCTCCTGCGGTGATACCCAAAGGTCACTCCCCCAGTTGAGCTGCCCGGGGTGATTTCTGTGGTCCCCCCGGAGGTTAAGTCCTCGGTCCGGCCGAATCGCGGCAGGGACACAGCCCCCGGGCGAGGTTCGGGTGCGGCTTACGAGGCGCCTCGGTCCCGGCGTGGACGAGGCAGCGGGTGCATATCCTCAAACACGGCGATGAAGGTAGTTGCTCGCTCTCCCCGCAGCCGGAGACCGCCTGGGTTCCAGCCGAGAAGCGCCGAGATTCAGGTGAGACATACATCTCGTTTTTCTTGTCTCCGAAGGAACAGAGGATCGGCGGCGTGGCACGCCAAGGAGGGCGCCATTTTGTGGGCCTCGTTCAGGGTAGGGCACCGGTAATAGGCGCAGGTTTATTCCTCCTTGTGCGTATATGGCCTTATTGTTGTGAGTATTTCCACTGGCGTGTATTGCTAACCGCCAGTTACTGAAAGGTATTGCTAAACTGCCTGTTGCTGAGAGCATATTGAATGCTATTGAGCGTATATTGCTAACCGCATATGGCTGAAAGCCTATTGAATGCTATGGAGCGTATATTGCTACCGCATATTGCTGAACGCCTATTGAATGCTATTGAGAGTATATTGCTAACCGCATATTGCTGACCGCCTATTGAATGCTATTGAGCGTATATTGCTAACTGCATATTGCTGAAAGCCTATTGAATGCCATTGAGCGTATATTGCTAACTGCATATTGCTGAACGCCTATTGCGGGGAGCCTATTGAGAGCCATAGTGCGTGTATTGCTAACTGCATACTGCTGAGTGCATATTGCATACATTTGGGCTGTTTTCTTGGCCGCCTATTGCTGAAAACATATTGCGCCTATTGCTGCCGCGTATTCTTATTATTGTGCGCCTGTTGTATTAAGTGCCCATTGCTGCCGCATATTATTATTATTGCGCGCCTGTTGTATTAAGCGCCCATTGCTGCCGCATATTATTATTATTGTGCGCCTGTTGTATTAAGTGCCCATTGCTGCCGCATATTATTGTTATTGCGCGCCTGTTGTATTAAGCATTCAGCGCATATTTTCCAATGGATCAGAACGCAGCAGCGTCTTCAGCAACGGCGCCGCCTGCTTCAGGCATTAAAGCCCTTGGCCTCTGTTCTGCATGCCAGCTTAGAGCCACGCGCAGTGAAGAGCCAGACTCCCTATGTGCCCAATGTGAGGAGGCCGTGGGACCCTTAGGCCAGGACCGGTCTCAGCCACGATTTGTTGACAGTTCCCCAGGGGCTACCCCGGATTTAGGGGGCAGTCTCGACCAATCAGGAATCCCGGGGGATCTTGTACCCCGGCGATTAGAGGCTGCTTCAATTTCCTGGGTGGATCTCTTTAAGGGGATTCATGCCTTCATACAGATGCAAACGGCTTCCCGTCCAGGCCCTGCGGTTCCTGCTGTTCCTGTGGTTCCTGCGGTGGCTGCGACTGTGGCGGCTGCTGCGGATCCTGTTCCTGGACCCTCACGCCCTTATCGCGAGCGGGACCTCCCGCCGCTGGACAGTCCGGATCAGTCAGACCAGGAGGTCTCACCGGATGAGTCCGAACTCCCGGACGAGGGGGACCTTCCCCCAGGGATTGAGCCATATAGAACCATGATGCGGTTCTTCCCTAAAGAGGATCTCTCCGACCTGGTATCTCAGTGTCTGGCAGAATTGGATATTACAGGTCCCAGCGCTTCGGTGCCCTCCACGCAGAACCCCCTGCTGGAAGGTCTTCGTCCTACAGCCCGCCATTTTCCATTCTTACAAGCAGCACAACAACTGATAGATTTAGAATGGGCAGCACCAGCGGCTTCCTTCAAAGGGGGCCGGGCTCTGACGAGCATGTACCCATTAGCACCGGCCATCCAGGATCTGCTGGCGTGCCCTCAGGTGGACGCCTTGATTAGCGCTGTGATCAAGCGCACTACCATTCCAGTTGAAGGGGGGACGGCCCTCAGGGAGCCTCATGATCGGCGACTGGACACCATTCTGAAACAGACCTTTGAGGTGGCAGCTCTATCTTTGCGGATCGCAACTTGTTGCACAGTGGTGACGCGTGCCTGTTTGTCACAGGTTAGAAACAACGCTCCAGCAGCAGACATGGAGTCAGCTCTTTCGTTCCCCACGGATGCTGCCTCTGACCTGGTACGGACGACAGCTAAGGGGATTTCATCCTCCGTAGCTGCCAGGAGGCAGCTCTGGATCCGGAGATGGTCAGCTAATGCGCCTTCCAAGACACGCCTCACCAGATTGCCCTTTAGGGGCTCTTTCCTATTTGGCAGCGACCTTGATAAACTGGCCAGTACATGGGGTGCTTCTCCAGTGCCCAGACTACCGGAAGATCGGTTCAGAATGGGCCAACGCGCCTTTCCAAGGCCATCCAGGGGCAGGAGTTCCCAGCGCTTTGTTCCTTACAGGGGTCGCTACAAGGCACCGCGCCTTCAGGCCAGGAATCAGGCCTTTCGGACCAAGCAGCGCAAGAGGGAAGCGGGCCCGGGCTCGGGTCCCGGCCGCGCCTCCCAATGAGAATCCGCCGATTCATTTGGGGGACGGAGTCATAGGGGGCAGGTTAACCCTCTTCTACCCCAGATGGGTCGAAATTACGTCGGACCAGTGGGTCCTCGCCATTATCCAGGAGGGATATTATCTGGACTTTCATCATCTCCCCCCGGACAAGTTTGTGGAATCGTCCTGTCCCATACACAAGAAGGCAGCATTGGAAGCTACCCTGGCGAGGCTCCTGTCCTTGAAAGCCATCATCCCAGTACCTGCCTGGGAAGTGAATTCTGGACACTATTCCATTTATTTCATGGTGCCCAAGAAAGGGGGCACCTTTCGGCCTGTGCTGGACCTCAAGTCAGTCAATCGATACTTGCGGGGTACCGAGGTTTCGCATGGAGACTCTGCGCTCCGTCAAGGCTGCAGTACAGCCAGGGGAATTCCTCACGGCATTAGACTTGTCAGAGGCATACCTGCTTATCCCGATCCATCCGGATCATCAGCGCTACCTACGCTTCAAGGTTCTGGGACGCCACTTCCAATTCCGGGCTCTGCCCTTTGGGTTGGCCACGTCACCACGGACTTTCACCAAGGTGGTCGTAGTGGTAGCAGAGGCACTCAGGAGGGAAGGAATTCTGGTCCATCCCTACCTAGATGACTGGCTGATCTGGGCGAAATCTCGAGAGGAGAGCCTTCGGACGACCGACAGAGTAATCGCCCTTCTGGAAAGCTTGGGCTGGGTAATCAACCTCAGCAAGAGCTGCCTACAGCCTTCCCAGTCTCTGGAATACCTGGGAGTACAGTTCGACACCCGGGCAGACACAGTCAGTCTCACAACCAAGAGAAAGTTGAAACTTCAGCAGCGTATCCAGTATTTGATGGGAGCCAGTCGGCCCGTAGCCTGGGATTATCTGCAGGTTCTTGGTCTCATGGCATCCACCCTGGAAGTGGTGCCTTGGGCGAGGGCCCATATGAGACCTCTACAACACTCCCTGCTCTCTCGCTGGAGCCCCCCGTCTACGGAACTATTCCACGCACCTTCCTCTGCCAGTCAGGGTGCGGACCCAGTTGCGGTGGTGGTTGCGGTCCAACCACATGAGCAGGGGGTCGAAGATGTCCTCACCCTCGTGGACCTTGCTCACCACAGATGCCAGCCTGAGCGGCTGGGGAGCACACTGTGAAGAACTCACCGCACAAGGGCGGTGGAACAGAGAGGAATCAGCGTGGAACATCAACTGTCTAGAGGCCCGGGCAGTCCGATTGGCATGTCTTCGATTTGCTCACAGACTGAAGAACAGAGCAGTGAGAGTGATGTCCGACAACGCCACCACGGTGGCATACATCAACCGTCAGGGCGGAACCAGAAGCAGACAAGTATCTCTGGAGATTGCCCCACTGATGGCTTGGGCAGAGGCGAATCTGCAGGACATCTCCGCCGTCCACATTGCCGGGAAGGACAATACCACAGCAGACTTCCTCAGCAGAGAAAGCCTAAATCCGGGAGAGTGGCAGCTGTCACCCACAGCCTTCCAGATGATTGTGGATCACTGGGGGATTCCGGACATGGATTTACTGGCGGACAAGTCCAATGCTCAAGTACCCAGATACTTCAGCCGCAAGCGCGACCCGTTCTCACACGGAATCGATGCCCTGGTTCAGCCGTGGCCTCCGGGGACTCTGCTATACGCCTTTTCTCCATGGCCTCTGCTAGGCGCCATCATCCACAAGATTCAGAAACACCGGGGCCTAGTTCTTCTAGTGACACCAGACTGGCCAAGAAGACCCTGGTACGCAGACATGAGAAGACTACTGGCAGGGGAGCCTCTCCCCCTGCCTCCTCTCCGGGACCTTCTACGTCAAGGTCCCATCCTCCACGAGGATCCGGCTCAATTCTCTCTTACGGTCTGGCCCTTGAGAGGGCTAGACTGAAGAAACGAGGTTACTCGGAACCCGTGATTGATACACTTCTCCGAGCTCGCAAGTTTTCCACATCCCTCACCTACATTCGCATCTGGAGAGTATTCGAAGCATGGTGCGACACTCATGGCACCAATCCACATTCAACCACAATCCCTATTGTGTTGGATTTCCTGCAGGATGGACTTCAGAAGGGTCTCTCCCTCAGCTCCATCAAAGTTCAGGTGGCTGCGCTGTCTTGCTATGGTCCCAGGAGGGATGGCAAGACCATCGCCAAGCACCCAGATGTTTCTCGCTTCCTGCAAGGAGTCAAGCATATTCGTCCGCCACTAAAGTGGCCTGTGCCCCTATGGAACCTCAATCTTGTTTTGGATTTCCTCGCGGGTTCCACCTTCAGACCCCTTCGGGGACTGTCTCTCCGTTCTCTAACCTTGAAGATGGTGTTCCTATTGGCGGTATGTTTGGCACGCTGCATCTCAGAGCTACAAGCACTGTCCTGCCGTGATCCCTTTCTCAGAATCACTCCTGAGGCTATCCATCTTTGTACGGTTCCCTCCTTTCTACCTAAAGTGGTTTCACAGTTTCATCTTAACCAAACCATATCCTTGCCTACCACGGCGGGTTTGAAGAAATTTGAAGAAGGGCGTTTATTACGCCATCTCAACATTGGCAGATTGCTGCCCAGATATCTGGAAGTGACACAAGAACTACGACAGACGGACCATCTGTTCGTCCTGCACAGCGGGAGGAAGCAAGGTGAAGCGGCCTCGCGGCCCACCATCGCCCGCTGGATTAAAGAAGTTATCAGAGCAGCTTACGTAGAGGCTGGGAAGTCTCTGCCTCTACAGGTCAAGGCTCATTCTACCAGAGCACAAGCGGCATCCTGGGCGGAATCCAGGATGCTGTCGCCTGCAGAAATATGTAAAGCGGCGACATGGTCCTCCCTCCATACCTTTTCCAGGTTCTACCGTCTGGATGTCCAGGCTAGGGAGGACTCAGCATTTGCGAGGGCGGTCCTACATGGTCCTCAGGCAGCCTCCCGCCCAGGCTGGGAGTAAAGCTTTTGTACATCCCATTCGTTCTGAGTCCATCTGGCTACACGCCAGGAAATGTTGAGATTACTACCTGATAATCTCCTTTTCCTTAGTGTAGACAGATGGACTCAGCATCCCACCCAGCTGCCTGTATACATGGGTTTCACCGATTCAAGGTAAGCCATGTCATCTATTTCCATAAGAGCGTACACTCTACCAGGTGTCAACGCCTTCCGGTTGTGAATGCTGGCGGTCTCCAGCTACTGTCAATCGGTCAGGGGAATCCTGTTTCACTTTTCACTGAGCGTCAGTACACACATCCATAACAGCTTTTGCAAGGAAGATTACTGAGTTGCTACGCTTCCTGTGGGGATATATATACCCCGTGCTGACGTCAGATCCGTCTCCAACTGCTAGCACGCGGATACTATCCCATTCGTTCTGAGTCCATCTGTCTACACTAAGGAAAAGGAAATTATCAGGTAGTAATCTCAACATTGCTAATGCAAGAAGTCTTTTCTTCTTCAAATTTAAGTATTTCAAGGAAATATTTTTTTAAGGCAACATGGGTGATCTCCCCCACTACTTTGGGAAAGTTCAGAAACCGTAGATTTAAATGCCTTGTATAGTTTTCCAAATTTTCTAGCCTACGGGAGACACTAGTTAAATCTTTAATCAGTTTCACATTACAGTCCTGAGTTTTCTGCATCATTGTTTTGACAGCTTCCCCCCAGGGCTTAATCTCATTTAGTTGAGCTTCAGGTAATTCAAGTTTAGTGTTAAAATTCTCCATTTTTGTATTATTGTCCCGCAGAGAGCAGCCCAATCAAGCTACTAGGTCCCATAATGTATCCAGTGTGGCTGTTGCTGGCTGCTTAGATTTGCAGGGTAGGACCCAAAAAACAAGAAGGTAGGTGATCTAGAAAAGCCATTAGGAAAGCAAAAGGATAGATGCCAAAGTCTTTTTCAATTCTTTATTATAGTGGAGACGTATTAAAAACTAATGCCTGACTCAGGCCGAAACATAACTTCTGTATAAATGACTACGTATTGGAACTTATAATTTACGAAAAATGCGTGTCTTAAGTAAAATACAAATTTTTGCCGTAATGAAAATTTCATTTCTGACTTAAGATATATAGCACAAATTTTTACACATTAGTCAGCTGCAGAGTAGAAGCACATACACAATAACCGGTAACAGTGAAGTGTTGTACACCATTAACAGTTTACTTGTGTCTTCTTTTTTTCACCTCTCTGGTTTCCAGTATTAGACACCATTAGATGAATGGAATTTACAAGATTGTGATTTGTTACATAAAAATTAAGGTGTGTTCACATCCTTTTATATCTATTTTTGCTCACACCATTTCTTTTGTATGCTGAAAGACCACTAGTGACAGTTGTTCAGATTGATATATTTTTACAGATACGTTTTCACTGCGGATCACTGATAAATGACATTGCACCATAAGCTTGAAGCTGTTAATGGTCCAGAGTCAAAATGAGTGAATTCACTAATACATTTAAAGGACGTTAGACACATTCCTACTCCCATAGCAACCTAAAACTTAACTAGGAACTGATCAAAATTGAGATGAAGGCAGCAGTCCAGCAGCAAGAGGGGGGCTTCCCAGTCTTTTGCATCGCGTGTCACATGTATAATTTTTTACCCACCGGTGAGAAGTTGTACATGTGCATGCGATGCAAAGAGCTCCTGGCTCTCAGAGAACGAGTCCGATCTCTGGAGGCTAGAGTGGCAGACCTGGAGGAGCTGAGGCAGACAGAGAGGTATATAGATGAGACCTTCAGGGACATAGTAGTCAAGTCCCAACTTCAGACTGGCAGCCCTGGTGCTGCCTTGGAGGAAGAAGGTCTCATGATGGGAGAGCACCAACCAGGTGCAGCAGGAAAGGATCCTGTAGCAAGGACCTGCTCTCCAGGTGATGCATTGTCCTTTCGCACTGAGGATATCTCCCCAAGGCCTACTGCCCAGGAGGGAAGGGTTAGGTCGGCCGTCATAGTTGGTGATTCGATTATTAGGAATGTAGATAGCTGGGTGGCTGTTGGGCGTGAGGATCGCCTGGTAACATGCCTACCTGGTGCGAAGGTGGCGGACCTCACGCGTCACCTAGATAGGATTTTAGACAGTTCTGGGGAGGAGCCGGCTGTCGTGGTACATGTGGGCACCAACGACATAGGAAAATGTGGGAGGGAGGTTCTGGAAGCCAAATTTAGGCTCTTAGGTAGAAAGCTTAAATCCAGAACCTCCAGGGTAGCATTCTCTGAAATGCTCCCTGTTCCACACGCAGGTCACCAGAGGCAGGCAGAGCTCCGGAGTCTCAATGCTTGGATGAGACGATGGTGCAAGGAAGAGGGATTCAGTTTTGTTAGGAACTGGGGAACCTTTTGGGGAAGGGGGAGTCTCTTCCGAAGGGATGGGCTCCGCCTTAACCAGGGTGGAACCAGACTGCTGGCACTAACCTTTAAAAAGGAGATAGAGCAGCTTTTAAACTAGAACAAAGGGGAAAGCAGACAGTCGCTCAGCAGCACGTGGTTCGGAGATGTATCTTTAAAGGATACTAATGATGCATTAGAATTAGGGCATCCCGACAGTGAGGTTCCAATAATTAGAAAAGTAGTCCAAGTGCCTGTAACTAAAAACTCACCTGAGCTAAAAAATTCTAACTTATCCCTATCAATTAAAAAGCAGAATGAAAATACAAACAATAAACAAACTTTGAAATGTTTGTATGCTGATGCCAGAAGTCTAAGAAGTAAGATGGGAGAATTAGAATGTATAGCAGTGAATGATGACATAGACTTAATTGGCATCTCAGAGACATGGTGGAAGGAGGACAACCAATGGGACAGTGCTATACCGGGGTACAAATTATATCGCAATGACAAGAGAGGAGCACTCGGGAGGAGGTGTGGCGCTTTATGTCCGGGATGGCATAGAGTCCAACAGGATAAATATCCTGCATGAGACTAAATACAAAATTGAATCTTTATGGGTAGAAATCCCTTGTGTGTCGGGGAAAACTATAGTGATAGGGGTATACTACCATCCACCTGGTCAAGATGGTGAGACGGACAGTGAAATGCTAAGAGAAATTAGGGAAGCTAACCAAATTGGTAGTGTGGTGGTAATGGGAGACTTCAATAACCCCAATATTGACTGGGTAAATGTATCATCGGGTCACGCTAGAGAGATAACGTTCCTGGATGGAATAAATGATAGCTTTATGGAGCAATTGGTTCAGGAACCGACTAGAGAGGGAGCAATTTTAGATCTAATTCTCAGTGGAGCACAGGACTTGGTGAGAGAGGTAACGGTGGTGGGGCTGCTTGGCAATAGTGATCATAATATGATCAAAGTTGATTTAATGACTGGAAGAGGAATAGTGTGCAAATCCAAGGCTCTCGTGGCTAAACTTTCAAAAGGGAAACTTTGATAAAATGAGAAAAATTGTTAGAAAAAAACTGAAGGAGCAGCTACAAAAGTAAAAAATGTCCAAGAGGCATGGTCATTGTTAAAAAATACCATTCTAGAAGCCCAGTCCAGATGTATTCTACACATTAAGAAAGGTGGAAAGAAGGCAAAACGATTACCGGCATGGTTAAAAGGGGAGGTGAAAGAAGCTATTTTAGCCAAAAGATCTTCATTCAAAAATTGGAAGAAGGATCCAACAGAAGAAAATAAGAAAATGCATAAATGTTGGCAAGTTAAATGTAAGACATTGATAAAACAGGCTAAGAGAGAATTTGAAAAGAAGTTGGCCGTAGAGGCAAAAACTCACAGTAAAAACTTTTTAAAATATATCCGAAGCAGAAAGCCTGTGAGGGAGTCAGTCAGACTGTTAGATGATCGAGGGGTTAAATGGGCACTTAGAGAAGATAAGGCCATCACGGAAAGATTAAATGATTTCTTTGCTTTGGTGTTTACTGAACAGGATGCTGTGCAGGTACCCGTACCGGCGAAGGTTTTCATGGGTAATGATTCAGATGGACTGAATCAAATCATGGTGAACCTAGAAGATGTGGTAGACCTGATTGACAAACTGAAGAGTAGTAAATCACTTGGACCGGATGGTATACACCCCAGAGTTCTGAAGGAACTAAAAAATGAAATTTCAGACCTATTAGTAAAAATTTGTAACCTATCATTAAAATCATCCATTGTACCTGTAGACTGGAGGATAGCTAATGTAACCCCAATATTTAAAAAGGGCTCCAGGGGCGATCCGAGAAACTACAGACCGGTTAGCCTGACTTCAGTGCCAGGAAAAATAGTGGAAAGTGTTCTAAACATCAAAATCACAGAACATATAGAAAGACATGGTTTAATGGAACAAAGTCAGCATGGCTTTACCCAAGGCAAGTCTTGCCTCACAAATCTGCTTCACTTTTTTGAAGGAGTTAATAAACATATGAATAAAGGTGAACCGGTAGATGTAGTATACTTGGATTTTCAGAAGGCGTTTGACAAAGTTCCTCATGAGAGGCTTCTAGGAAAAGTAAAAAGTCATGGGATAGGTGGTGATGTCCTTTCATGGATTACAAACTGGCTAAAAACAGGAAACAGAGAGTAGGATTAAATGGACAATTTTCTCAGTGGAAGGGAGTGGGCAGTAGAGTGCCTCAGGGATCTGTATTGGGACCCTTACTTTTCAATATATTTATAAATGATCTGGAAAGAAATAAGATGAGTGAGATAATCAAATTTGCAGATGATACAAAATTTGTTCAGAGTAGTTAAATCACAAGCAGATTTTGATAAATTGCAGGAAGACCTTGTGAGACTGGAAAATTGGGCATCAAAATGGCAGATGAAATTTAATGTGGATAAGTGTAAGGTGATGCATATAGGGAAAAATAACCCATGCTATAGTTACACAATGTTAGGTTCCATATTAGGTGCTACAACCCAAGAAAGAGATCTAGGCGTCATCGTGGATAACACATTGAAATCGTCGGTTCAATGTGCTGCGGCAGTCAAAAAAGCAAACAGAATGTTGGGAATTATTAGAAAGGGAATGGTGAATAAAACGGAAAATTCATAATGCCTCTGTATCGCTCCATGGTGAGACCGCACCTTGAATACTGTGTACATTTGTGGTCGCTGCTTCTCAAAAAAGATATTATTGCGATGGAGAAGGTACAGAGAAGGGCTTCCAAAATGATAAGGGGAATGGAACAGCTCCCCTATGAGGAAAGACTAAAGAGGTTAGGACTTTTCAGCTTGGAGAAGAGATGGCTGAGAGGTGATATGATAGAGGTGTTTAAAATCATGAGAGGTCTAGAACGGGTAGATGTGAATCAGTTATTTACTCTTTCGGATAATAGAAAGACTAGGGGGCACGCCATGAAATTAGCATGTGGCACATTTTAAACTAATCGGAGAAAGTTCTTTTTTACTGAATGCACAATTAAACTCTGGAATTTGTTGCCAGAGGAAGTGGTTAGTGCAGTTAGTATAGCTGTGTTTAAAAAAGGATTGGATAAGTTCTTGGAAGAGAAGTCCATTACCTGCTATTAATTAAGTTGACTTAGAGAATAGCCACTGCCATTAGCAACGGTTACATGGAATAGACTTAGTTTTTGGGTACTTGCCAGGTTCTTATGGCCTGGATTGGCCACTGTTGGAAACAGAATGCTGGGTTTGATGGACCCTTGGTATGACCCAGTATGACATGTTCTTTTGTTCTTAAGATGAATGATAAATATTATTCATTATTTGATCTGGGCAGGGAAACAAGGCAAGGGTTTCCACTCTCCCCTTTGCTATTTGGGCTAGTTATGGAACTATTAGCGGAGAGAAAACAGATATACAGGGGATCCAGGCAGTATTTTTAAACTTTCCGTTTGCAGATATCCTCTTCACACTGACAAAGCCCTTTTTAACTTTGCTAGTTTGAGTGTGAACCTAAGCTTTTGGGAGAATATCCAAGATTAAAGTGAATATAGAGAAAACAGAATTGCTGAGTATAATCCTCCTGAGGAGCAAATTACCTAGATAAGAGAGAGTTTTCCCTTTAAATAGGCCGGGGATTATATTTGCTATCTTGGGGAATGCATAGGAGATGACTGAAAGATTCTGTTCCAGCTGAATTATGGTCCCTTGATGGACAAAACAATCCAAGATCTAGAAGTCTGGTCTCATTACAATTTTTCCTGGCTAGGACATATTGCTGTTGTTAAGATGATGATTTTACCCCAGTGGAACTGCCTCTTTCAGTCATTGTCTATAGGGATTCTGGTAAGTTTCTAAAGTTATTACAGAAGAGTTTTTGGCTATATTTGGAAGTATAGACATCTTGATGCTCCAAATAGCTAGGGGGGAAGTGCTATATTTAAGGAGAGAATCTGGTTGTGTGCATTGACACATTTTTGCCAATATTATGTGGCAGCACAACTGTATGGGTTTTATACAGATGGGATCTACCTCGCCTCTTAAACAATGAGCTTTCTTAGAGCAAGGATGCTTGAATGGGGAGTCCCTACATGCTTTGGGTGGAATCCGCAACCAGTGGATTGTTACTGCTGTTTAATTAACCCCCTTACATCATTAACTTCTCAGTTGTGGGGTACTCATAGGTTATTTACCAGTTATAAACCTTATTTCTTAGCATTCGGATAGATTAATCCACATCAGTGAGTTATGCACCTCTATCAGCAGATGGAGACGGAGCAAGGCTGACATCACGGTATATATATATATATATATAGCCAGAATGATGGCTACTGCCTGGAGTCAATACCCTTATTAAATAAACATACACAGGCTTACTGTGACTCCAACATCGCTCTAAGCTTCAACAGCAAGAGGAAATGTGGAAAAAAGGATTCACACTCACAAAGAGGGGAGTAGCTGGCTTGTTACGGCGGTTACTACCCCAAATCAAATAAGCCTGATACTTCACTTTCAATGCATATACAGCATAGTTCTCTGATTCAATGGCAGGGGAGAAGAAAAACTGATACTTCACACATCCAGCAGAGCTCTCTGCTTCAACGGCAGGGGAGAAGAAAAGAGGGTTCGCACTCACAAAGCGGGGAGTAGCTGGCTTGTTACGGCGGTTACTACCCCAAACCAAATGTGCCTGATACTTCACTTTCGATGTACATCCAGCATGGCTCTCTGCTTCAACGGCATGGGAGAAGACTTATACTTCACGCATATCCAGCATAGCTCCCTGCTTCAACGGCAGGGGAGAAGAAAAACAACCAATAAGGGCTAATAACATACTCTGGGTAAAACAAATAAGCATGGGTGCAGCTTGCTTATTGCGGCGGCTACTACCCCTAACGAATCAAGCTAGATATTTCACTTGGATGCAGCTCCATCACTGCTCTCTACATTAAAGGTGGGGGTGGAAGGGAAATAGAACCAAGAGCTAAGAGAAACAGATAAGTATGAGAGAAAATATGTGTGAAGCTTGCTGGGCAGACTAGATGGGCCATTTGGTCTTCTTCTGCCGTCATTTCTATGTTTTTATATATATGTTTCTATATACCCCTGCACTGGCATCAGCCTGCCAGTATTCTCCATCTCCAGCAAATGGTGGTTGTGCATCTCCCTACTAGGGATTGCTTAAAAACAAAATATATATATAATATATAATATATATATATATATATATATATATATAGAGAGAGAGAGAGAGAGAGAGAGAGAATATGAATATGAAGGAGAAAAGAAGGAAATTGATTTGTCCCGCTCTCCTATGGTGATACTGTACGGTTTCTCCCTCAGTCGAGTTTTCCTGAGGAGATATCAGCGGATCCTTCGCTCAGATGACTGCTTCAGTCCAATAGTTGGTTTTCTGGCGTGGACTTACCTATAAAAAAAAAATAAAACAAAAAAACCCCCCAAAACAGCTGAGAGGCTAATGGGTGCAGGAAGCCGAGGGCGGCGGTGAAGGCCTTTGCCCTATTACCCTGCAGCCGAAAACCAACTGTAAACTTGGCCAGGTCAGGCTGAGTTCAGGTAAATTAAAAAAGGAGTGAGGGTTTCCATCCCCTTCTGGCCTCTGAGCCTCAGCACGCTGATCCGATGTCCATTCCTTCCTCCGAAGGAGCTGGGGTAGTTGTGGTAGCTTGGCAGGTTTAGCAGCCTTTTTGGCTAGGCTTCACTCTCAGGCTTTGCTTAGGTGCCACATGATAGGCTTCGGTTGCATTTGCATGCTTTTCTGTGCACAAGTCTGCCACAAAACACTGCCTGAAGTTGGCTCGTGTGCCTGGGCGTTCACCTAGATATGGACACTTAGGTGGGCACTCCGGTGAGCGCCTACTTGGATCATGTGGTGTGTGCCTATAATTTTTGGACGTTTATTGGACAGGCCTGGTTTTTGGCTGCCTTGTCCACACTTGAGCGGGCGTGCAGCTGAGCGCACAATAGTCATATGCTTTGCCCGTGCTGCTAGCAGTTATTTACTTTTGTGCTGTTGCCATATTCCCCCCCCCCCCCCATTAACTTGTGTTAGTGCTACTTGGAGTCTCAGGGAGAGTTTTCTCTGGCTGTTTTTGCTGAGCCTGCCTTTTCCAACATGATTCAGGAATGGGTACAGACAGGGACCTGTTAGAGGTTTTGGGGATCCTCTAACTGGATCGTCAACAGGGAACAGCTCCTCAGTGGCCGCAGAGCTGGCATCCCCTGGTTTTGGTATGGGCTGCGGTGGTGTTTGCATGCTTTTCTATGTGCAGGTCTATAGTGAAACACCTTGGGTTGAGCAGCTGTTTGGCTAGGCTCTGCTCACAGGTTTTTCCTCCGTCACTGATGTGGTAGGGCTGAGAGTTCAGGCTTGCAGTCTGCCAATTCCCGCAGGTAATTGTCAGAGTGTGTCTACTCCTACTGCGGGTCACGCTGATAGGGACCCTGGTGGCTCGGATGATGAAAGCCGTACTTACTCCCTGGAGGATGAGAAATTCCTCCAAGTTTGGAACTGTATGGCACAATGTTGTGTTTCTTCATAGAGATGGGATGCTGGCTCGGATCACCCAGGCACTGAAGATGCAGGCGATGCCGGATGCTGAAGCCAAATGAGAATTCCATTTAGATTCCTTATGTGAAAAATTATGGATGATATTCAAGAATTGATCGATCTTGAATGTGGTGCCTCAGATGCTATTTTTACAGGGGCATGAGCCTTGGTAACATGATTCCCCCTGGATCTGGCAGAGAGAGAGAGAGAGTAGTTGTGACTTCTGAAAATGGGTGCACTGGTGTATGCCATTGTCAAGCGGACTGCTATCCCTGTGGAAGGGGAGCGGCTTGAAGGAGGTGCAGGATAGCGGAATTGAGGCTTTCCTTACCAGGCCATTGATGCGGTGGCAGTGAATTGCAGATGGCCTCTTGCTGCGCCCTGATGGATTGCTCTTCCTTGCTCTCAGGAAGTCGATCAGACTGGTTTGAGTTCAGAGCAGTGCCTACAGCCTCTCCACCCTGGATGAGCCTGATTTCATCTGATCTCGGAAGCTAAGCAGGGTTGAACTTCAGCTATGGATGATGAATGTAGCCGAGACAATCCAAAGTCTACAGTTATGAAATGGTCTTTTGAGGATCACTCTGGTTTGGGAGTGAAAAAGAAAAAAAGAAATGGCCAGTAAGTAGGGTGAGCCCCAGGTTCCTTGGTTACCAGGGGATTAAAAGCAGGTGCCGTGTTTTTTCGGCATGGTACATTGTGCTGGTGGTTTTCAAATGTTTTTGACCCTACAGAGGAGGGACTTTTCATACGGCTCAACCTTTGGGTAGGTTCAGTCCTTCGTCCCAGGCAGCCCAGTTGGGGCGTGGGCTTGAGTGCGGTGCCATCCCAAACCCTTCAATGATGGTGTCCTGTCCCACTCCCAGGATCAGGAAGAAGGGGATCCTCTGTCTCCCCTTTTTATCAGAGGTGGATCAAGATCACGTCAGGCCAGTGGGACCTGGATTTGATAAGAGATGGCTATTTTCTGGAGTTTCTGCGTGCCTTGGGGTGTTTTTTGTGGTATCTCCCTGCAGTTCTCTGCAGAAGAGACAGACAGTGGAGTGTAAGTTATCAGGACTCCTCAGCTTGTAGACTGTGATACCAGGGCCCATGTCTCTAGATAATTTGGGCCGATATTCCTTCCACTCTAGATCTCAAGGAAGTCACCAGCTTTGTAAGTGATTCATTCCCGCATGGAAACCTTATGCTTGCTAATAAACTCCCCTAATTGTAATGCTCTTATTAAGTCTCTGGGTTGTTAGAGGAGTATCTGCATATTCCCTACAGCTGGAGCATCAAAGGTTTTCTGCATTTTGCTGTTTTGGGGTGACACTGTCCTTTTTTTAGCGCTACCCTTTGGTTGGACATTGTGCCCAGAACCTTCTCCAAGGTCATGGTGCTGGTAGCAGCAGTGTTGAGAGAGGATGGCATTCTGATCTTCCCGGACTTCGACGATTGGGTAATTTGGGCCAAGAGCTATGAAAGATAATTTTCAGGCCCCACACAGGGTGATCTTGCTACAGGAACTAGGTTAGGTGTTGAACTTCGCCAAGAGCAATCTGCAGCCATACCAGACACTAGAATATCTAGGTGTAAGAAGCAGGACAGGTGTCCCTGTCTGAAGTCTACATTTAGAACTGATGACACTGGTGTGACTATTGACAGAAACAATACACCCAGCGATGTAGTTTGTCTACAGGTGTGAGGAGTGATGGCAGTCATCCGAGAGGTGGTTCCATGGACAAGGGTGCATTGCGTCCTCTTCAGCACATACTGCTTATGCATTGGAGTCCATAGTTTCAGAACTCCTTGATACAATTTCAGTTGCTGGTGGGAGATCTGCATCTGATTGTAGTGATGGTTGTAAGCACATCATCTAATGAGCGGTGTTCCCCTATGAACACTGGATTGGCTGCTACGCATGACATATACAAGCATCCAGGATTGGGAGGCTTACTCTCAGGAGTTGAAAGCGCAGGGACGTTGTAGAGGAGTTCCTCTGGAACATCAATCGGCCGGAAACTGTGCCATTTGTTGTCAAGCTTGCGATTCGTCGATCGCTTGCAGGATCGAGCGGTCCGAATAATGTCAGACAGTGCGATGACAGTGGCTTACATTGATCGGCAGGGAAGAACCAAGAGCCAGCAAGTGTCACAGGAAATAACCCAACTCAGAGAATGAGCGGAAGCACATCTTCAGGAGATCTCAGCCTCACATATTGCAGGAAAAGACAACGTAAGAGCAGACATTGTCAGCAGACAGTGTCTAGGTCCAGGAGAAAGGGAATGGTGCGAAGCGTTCTAGCTCATAGTGGGCCACTGAGACCTCCCTTTTCTAGGCTTGCTGGCGACATCACACAATGTGAAGGTTTCTCGATTCTTCAGTTCTTGGAGTGATCTGAAGTTTTCAGGCAAGCCTCTATTTGCCTTTTCCCCATGGTCCATGTTGGGTAGAATGATTCAGAGATTCAAGCACACACGGGTTAGTACTGCGGGTGGCGCCAGATTGGCCAAAGATACTGTGGTATGCAGGTCTACGAAGTCTGGTGGAATATCCTCTCTGATTACTGGTCCACAGGGATCTGCTATGGCAAGGATCTGTTCTTGAAGATCCGACTTGATTTTTGTCTTACAATGTGGCCCTTGAGAAGGCTCAGTTGCGGAAGCGTGGGTCCACTGCGGTGTTTTCCACCTTGCTTCGAGTGTGAAAGTTATTTATCCTTAGCCTATGTTCATGCTTGACAAATGTTTTGGGCTTGGTGTGAGGAACAAAGGGATTCATCTCGTTGGGTTAAAATCCTGCTCAGTTTGGATTTTTGCAGGTAAGAAATTGGCCCTTAATTCCTTGAAGGTACAGATCGCGATTCTGGCCTGTTTCTGAGATCATGTGAATGGTGAACCCTTGTTGGCCTATTCATTTTTGGCATGGCATTGGAAGGGATGAAGCATCTTCCTGCCCCTTGCAGTTGCCGGTGCCTTTGTGGAGACTTGATCTGGTTCTATAAATCTGGCAGGTCCCACCTTTTGACCACTGCGTAGCCTCTTCCTGAGGTTACGAAGGGACAATGTTCTGCGCTTAGAGTTTCCGGGTTGTGGACTCTTATCTTGCCGGGAACCATTCCTGCAAGTGTCTTCAGGGGTGGTCCAGATGCGAACTGTTCAGTTTTTTTGGCCAAAGGTGGTCTCTGATTTTACTGGAATCAATCAGTCCCTGCCAATTCTGGGCAGGGAGAGCTTGGGTGGCAAGCGACATATCTTGAGGTATGGGAAGTTTTTAAACCGCTCAGGAAGTTGAGCCAGTTGTTAATATTCCACAGATGGAGTAAATGGGCTGAGCCTGCGTCATGGGCTACGATAGTCTGCTGGATTAAGGAGGTTATCATGGCTACGTATGTGGATGTGGAGCAGACATTTCCTAGTTAGGTTAGCACTTGTTCCACTAGGGCTCAGTCAGTGTCATGGGCGGAGAATTCGATGTTTGTCTTCTGTCGAGATTTGCCGAACTGCAACATGTTTTTTTCTTACACAACTTCCAGACTTTACCACCTGGAGGTGCAAGCCTGGGAGGATGCAGCCTTCGCATGTACAGTGTTGATCTGATCATGGGCAGCCTTCCACCCTGTTTGGGAGTAGCTTTGGTACATCCCACTGGTGTGGATTAACCTATCCGAATGCTAAGAAAGGAGAAATGACTACTTACCTGATAATTTCCTTTTCTTTAATGACAGGTTAATCCACCTTCCTGCTTTGGCTGCCGGATGATGGTGCTAATGTCCTTCTGAGTGACTGCGTTTCTAGGGATTACTGGCAAGTGTCAGATCCAATCACTAGATTAGTAATATTACACTTCTTGTCTGACCTTATTGTTTTCCTGTTAACTGAATGTTTGAATGGTTGTCTTAATGGTTATGATAATGTATTCTTTAGTTGTCAACAGTTGCCTTTTGTAGAGAATACTGGCGGGCTGATGCCACTGCAGGGGTATATATACCATGATGTCAGCTTTGCTCCGTCTCCATCTGCTGGTAGAGGTGCACAACCCACTAGTGTGGAATAACTTATCCTCATAAAAAAAGGAAAGGAAATTATCAGGTAAGTAGTCATTTCTTTTCCTTTAATGCCATTAGGCCTACTAATTACTTCTTGTTTAATGGTAGAATCTACTCAACGTTTCTTTTAAATGTGAGAGGTCAGATTTAAGATATGGCGGGCAATTATTTTAGGATGGCAAATGCTTGGGGTTTAAAGATTTGAGGGATACATTTGGGCTACCTAATACGGTATAATTTATCTAAGAATTCAATCAAAACTCAGGTTGCTCTCCCTTTTTCTCCTTTTAGCTTTTGTGCTCAAAACAATGCACAAGTAAAGGTTTACTCTTAAAGATTTATACATGTCTTGTGTCCAAAGATTTATACATTTTCTTGTGTCCAACCTGGACACAAGAGAACTCTCCAATTTCCGCCCCATCTCTAATCTCCCTTTTCTTGCAAAACTCACGGAGAAGGTAGTAAATACACAACTCTCAGACTTCCTAGAAGAACATAAAATCCTCTACCCATCCCAGTACGGCTTCCGTAAATCTTTCAGCACAGAAACTCTTCTTATCTCCCTCTCAGACCACATCCTCATGGGCCTAGACAAAGGGCTCTCATTCCTTCTAGTCCTTCTAGACATCTCTGCTACCTTCGAAAGCGTGACACCATCCTACTTAATCGCCTCTCAGACATCGGATTATCAGGATCGGGCCACAGATGGTTCAACTCCTTCCTTAACAATAGAAGCTTCAAAGTCAAAATTAATAATAAAGAATCTCCTGACATCAAATCAGCTCTAGGCGTACCCCAAGGCTCTTCCCTGTCTCTTACTCTCTTCAATATCTACCTTCTTCCTCTTTGCCAGCTTCTCACAAACCTAAAACTAATACACTATCTCTACGCAGATGACGAACAGATTCTGAACCCCATAACAGAATCCCTCCCAAAAACACTCACCTACTGGGATAACTGCTTCCAATCCATTAACAACCTCCTCACCAGCCTGAACCTAGTTCTCAACATGGCCAAGACCGAATTCCTTCTGATCTCCGCCGACCACAAGGTCCTAACCCATCAGACACCCCACAACACCCAGATCACGCAAGTAAGAGACCTAGGAGTATTCCTCGACAACCATCTAAACCTGAAGAAATCTATCAACAACACAACTAAGGATTGCTTTTATAAACTACAAGTTCTGAAAAGGCTCAAACCCCTCCTCCATTTCCAGGATTTTAGGACTGTCCTTCAATCAACGCTCTTCTCCAAGACAGACTACTGCAACACTCTCCTCCTTGGGCTCCCCATCTCATCTACCAAACCTCTACAGATGCTCCAGAACGCAGCGGCGAGAATCTTAACCAATACCAACCGGGGAGCACACATCACTCCTATTCTCCAGAACCTGCACTGGCTGCCAATAAAATACAGAATCTTGCACAAGTCCCTCACCACAATACACAAAACCATCCACAAGCAGCTTCAACTTGATCTGCAAATCCCACTCAAACTATACTCCTCCTCTAGACCCATCAGAGAAGCATATAAAGGAACTCTTCAAGTCCCACCAACTAAAGCCACGCGTCTATCAACTACCAAAGAAAGAACATTTTCTACAGTGGGTCCTGCCATATGGAATAACATGCCCAAAGACCTCAGACTTGAACCCTGTCCTCTAACCAAAAAAAAAACTTAAGACTTGGTTTTTCTGTCAAGCCTTCCCCTAACTCCCTAAAACCGTCAATATACTACACATTCAGACTCTACTTCTCGACCAGACGCTATGCCTAATTCGGCGGTCTCTATTTTTCTCATTTATTTAGTTCCACTGTCCTTTGCTTCTGGCTACCCTAGCCCCCAAGTTTATATTTCCTTGTTTGATGTAACTTTTGCTTCTTTGTTAAATAGTTTATTCAGTTAACCCCCTTGTTCTATGTAAACCGATTTGATATGAATCTATTCATGAAGGTCGGTAAAGAAAAGTATTAAATAAATAAATAAAATAAAAATGTCTTTGTCCGCACCAGGTTGGTAAGGATAAACACATCTTAGCATGGGAAGAAGATATGAGAGGGACTTTAGATAAGCATTTTTGCATACATGTTTATCCCAGGACAAGCAGGATGTTAGTCCTCACATATGGGTGACATCGGTAATGGAGCCCTATACGGAAAAACTTCTGTCAAAGTTTCATAAACTTTTGACTGGCAGCCAGAGTGCCCACTGAGTATGCCCAGCATGTTATGATATTCTCTGCCACAGAGGTCTCCCTTCAGTCTTCTTTTTTCCGCAGAGCCGTTAGCCTTGCGGTTAATTTGGAGTCCTGTGGTGATTTTCTCCACACTTTAAAAACTTGTTAAAAGAAAAACTTCTTTCCGCAAGGGTCTCCCTCTTATTACCATCGCGGTAAGTTTTTCCTGATTTTCGTCGGTTCCGTGCCGGTTTTTGCGTGCCTGAGTTGTCGACGGCTGTCCGACTAAAATGGCTTCGGGCTTCAAAAAATGCCCAAATTGCTGCAGAACTATGTCCATAACGGACCCACACCACGAGTGTGTGCTCTGCTTCGGCGGGAACCATGATGTCCAGAACTGCCCACAGTGCGCCGAAATGACATCGAATTGACGACGACTCCGGATGGAGAAGATGGAGCAACTTTTTCAAATCTAGTTGCTCCCTTCAGCATCGACGTCCGCACAATCGTCTCCGGCTGGAGCGATTCGTAAAGTCGTTCTAAAAAAACGAGTCCTTGGTGAGGCTGGAGATGCTTCTGTTCCTTCCCCCTCGCCATCTTTGAAAGCATCGATGTCGGGCAGCGACAAATCAAAAGAGAAGCATCGGCATTTTCACCGAAAACAGCACGGATCAGGAATCGACCCGATGCCCGCCACACCATTGATGGAATCGGCTTCACCATCTAAGAAACCTCGGTTGGATGTGGTGTCTCCGAGGCCTTCGATTCCACGGCGATCCCCACCGACATCGGTGCAGGGAACCGGACCTCTCCAGGGCACTGTGTAGGTACCGGCATCGCCATCGCCGCCTCCCCCCATAGCTGCTCTGATTCCATCAGCTATGCGGGCGGAACTGGACAGATACATCCGCCAGGCGGTCAGGGATGCGCTCCTCGATGCCATGCCGATACCAGCTCCATCTCTGAGGCCAGCGCCATCGACACCAGCTCTTCCATCGATGCCACTTCCAATACCATTGGATCCGCTACCCAGTCCGATACCGGTGTCACCGTCTATTCCTTCACTGATGCCATCTGTTCCGGTTCCGATTCCAGCATCGGTTCCATCGATGAATCCACCGATGCCAACCCCAGATATATCAATTTTTGCACCTCTGATGCAGAAATTAGATATTCTAATCGATGCCATTCCTAAAAAACCGCTGGACATAGATAAAACCCCGATTCCAGATCCATGCCAGGTCCTTTGGGGATTCCAAGACCGATTCCTCCACGGTCTCCTTTATTTCCCTCGATGCCTAAGTCTCAACCATCGATGCCTTCAAAGCCAAGACCTACCGGTCACTCACAAGATACCTGGACAGACACAGATACAGATGTCTCTACAGATGAGGAGATACTCTCGGAACCTTCACCTCCAGAAGACCGTAGAAAATCCCCTCCAGAGGATTTGTCATTCTCCAACTTTGTGAAGGAGATGGCGGAGACCATCCCATTCCAGCTCCAATCGGAATTAGATGCCAGACAAAAAACACTTGAAGTGCTACAGTTTGTAGACCCGCCAAAGGAAATCTTGGCTGTACCTGTTCATGAGGTGCTCCAGGAACTAATGTACAGGTTGTGGGAACATCCTGGCTCTACTCCTGCGGTTAACAAGAGATCGGATGCCACATACCTGGTTCAACCAATCCCAGGTTTTCAAAAGACTCAGCTACCTCACCAGTCTGTGGTAGTAGAGTCAGCGCAAAAGAAGGCAAAGAGGGTAAAGACACACTCTTCAACACCACCAGGGAAAGATAACAGATTCCTTGACAATCTAGGCCGAAAAATCTTTCAGGGATCTATGCGGGTCTCCAGAATTGCTGCTTACCAGCTCTTCATGACTCAATACCAGCGTAATCTCTGGAAGCAAGTACAAGAGCTTACACAGACACTCCCTGAGCAATTCCAGGATCATTTCTCCCAGCTGATACATAAGGGCCTAGAAGTGGGCAAGCATGAGGTCCGGGCGGCGTATGATAGTTTTGAAACCGCATCTCGACTATCAGCCACAGGGATTACAGCTCGTCGTTGGGCATGGCTTAAGGCTTCCGACTTAAGACCGGAGGTGCAGGAGAGACTGGCCGACCTCCCTTGTCTCGGGGACAACCTTTTCGGAGACAAAGTAAAGGAAGCAGTTGCCGTTTTAAAAGAGCACACGGAAACTCTGAAATAGCTCTCCTTAATACCTCAAGAATCCCAACCTTCTTCCAGAAGGCTGCCCAGGAGGGATACAAGACGCCCATATTACCGTCAGAGGCGTTACTATCCTCCTCGGCCCGTACCCGTTCATCTCGCCAGCTCAACTTACACAATCTTGACAACAAAGACAATCCAGACCTCAACCCCCTCCTCAGACTGCTTCTACGTCGGGATTTTGAGATACTGTCAGAGAACAGAAGCCTTTCCTCCAATCCAGTCCCACTCTTACCGGTAGGAGGTCGAATTATTTTCTTTCATCACAGCTGGACTTCCATAACCACAGACCAATGGGTACTTTCCATTACATCTCAAGGGTACCGCTTGGATTTTCTCACTGTACCAAACGACACTCCTCCCATCTCGTCTTGGACAGTAAACAATCAGTCCACACTCCTTAAAACAGAATTATCCACCCTTCTGAGAGCCAGGGCCATAGAACCAGTTCCCCGACCTCAGCAGGGCAGAGGATTCTATTCCCGATATTTCCTCATTCCAAAGAAAACAGGATGCCTACGTCCCATCCTAGACCTCAGAAATCTCAACAAATTTCTGAAAAAAGAAAAATTCAGGATGGTATCATTGGGCACCATGTTACCTCTACTCCAAAAGAGAGATTGGCTCTGTTCTCTGGATCTTCAAGACGCATACGCTCACATTCCCATTTTTCCTCCTCATCGCAAATACCTGTGATTTCTAGTCGACGGCCAACATTTTCAATACCGGGTGCTTCCATTCGGCCTCGTCTCAGCACCCAGAGCATTCACAAAGTGCCTAGTGGTGGCGGTGGCCCACCTTCACAAACAGGGAGTGCATGTCTTTCCTTATCTCGACGATTGGCTCATCAAGAGTCGAACGAAAGAAGGAGCTCTCAATTCCCTCAAGCTCACAATCAACTTACTTCACTCCTTGGGTTTTCTCATCAATTACCAGAAATCCCATTTCACACCATCTCACCTGTTACAATTCATCGGTGCAGATTTAAACTCAGTCTTAGCAAAAGCTTTTCTTCCAAGAGACCGTGCGCAGACACTCGTTCTCCTGACAAACTCTCTCCGGATTCGAACACAGGTCACAGCTCATTAGTGCCTCACCCTCCTCGGTCACATGGCCTCTACAGTTCACGTCACTCGAATGGCCAGGCTGGCCATGCGACTAATGCAATGGTCTCTCAAAACACAGTGGATTCAAGCCATTCAGCCACTGTCCTCTCAAATTCATGTAACTCAGCAACTGCGTTCTTCCCTCCTCTGGTGGACATCAATGAACAATTTGCTCAAAGGTCTACCTTTCCAACAACCGATCCCGCAAGTAACACTCACTACAGAAGCATCCACCTTGGGCTGGGGTGCGCACATAGGTCATCTGCAGACTCAAGGGACGTGGACAAAGCTCGAAGCCACATTTCAGATAAACTTCCTAGAGCTTCGAGCTATATGTTATGCGCTGCATGCGTTCAAGGACTGCCTTTCACACAAGATTGTTCTCATACAAACAGCCAACACAGTAGCCATGTGGTACATCAACAAGCAAGGGGGGACAGGCTCGTATCTCCTTTGCCAAGAAGCAGCACAGATTTGGGACTAGGCCCTAGCACATTCAATACTTCTAAGCCACTTATCTAGCAGGCATTCACAACATAGTAGCCGATCGCCTCAGTCGTCAGTTCCAACCACACAAGTGGTCCTTGGATCCAACGGTAGCAACCAGGCTCTTCCAACGTTGGGGTCAACCAACAATAGATCTCTTTGCATCACATCTGAACTACAAAGTGAACAATTATTGCTCCCTGTTCAAGTAGAAAAACAGCTTGCCCAGGGACGCCTTTGCTCGCCACTGGAACTCAGGCCTGCTATACGCGTATCCTCCGATACCGCTCATCACCAAGACACTAGTAAAACTACAACAGGACAAGGGGTCCATGATACTCATAGCCCCGCATTGGCCTCGACAGGTATGGTTTCCCACACTTCTAGACCTCTCAGTCAGGGATACCATTCGTCTAGGAGTAGCTCCCACACTCATAACTCAGGATCAGGGTCGATTGCGCCATCCCAACCTCCAATCCCTGGCCCTGACAGCTTGGATGTTGAAAGCTTGATTTTACAACCACTCAATCTTTCAACCCATATCTCTCAAGTGCTTATAGCTTCACGTAAGCCCTCCACACGAAAGAACTACGCTACCAAATGGAGAAGATTTACCTTGTGGTGCACGCAAAACAATACTGATCCTTTCACTTGCTCCACTTCTTCTCTATTAGATTATTTATATTATCTTTCAGAATCTGGTCTTCAGACTTCATCTGTAAGAGTACACTTAAGTGCAATCTCAGCTTACCATAACAAACTGGGAGATGCACCTATCTCTACACAACCTCTCGTCAGTAGGTTTATGAGAGGGTTAACAACTTAAACCACCAGTTCGACCCCCAATCACACAATGGGACCTGAACGTGGTATTAACCAGACTCATGCGTTCTCCATTCGAACCCATAGATACCTGTGATCTTAAATTTCTCACATGGAAGTCTATCTTCCTCATAGCTATTACATCTGCTAGAAGGATTAGTGAGTTACAGGCACTTGTCACATATGAACCTTATGCAAAGTTTCTACATGACAGAGTGGTGCTCCGTTCACATCCAAAATTCCTTCCCAAGGTAGTTACTGAATTCCACTTGAATCAGTCCAGAGTTTTACCCACATTCTTTCCAAGGCCTCATTCTCACCAAGGAGAACGGGCCTTACATACCTTGGACTGTAAGCGTGCATTATCTTTCTACTTAAACCGCACTGCAGTCCACAGGAAATCCAATCAACTTTTTGTCTCTTATGACCGAAACAAACCAGGTAAAGCAGTGGGTAAACATACTCTGTCCAACTGGCTAGCAGATTGCATACAATTTTGCTATGAAAAAGCAGGCCTTCCTCTCCAAGGGCGAGTAAAATCACATTCAGTACGAGCAATGTCAACTTCAGTAGCACACTATCGCTCAGTACCAATCCTGGACATATGTAAAGCAGCAACATGGAGTTCTCTTCACACCTTTGCAGCTCATTACTGTTTGGACAAAGAAGGACGACAGGATTCAGCCTATGGACAATCTGTCTTAAAGAACTTGTTTCCAGTTTAATCCCAACTCCTTCTACATCCATCCTACTGTGATCTTCGGCTGACTCATTCCCATCAACAAGACTGCAATGTTGCTTCATTACGAAATGACTCAGCCTCTAGCTTGCTACTCACCCATATGTGAGGGCTATCATCCTGCTTGTCCTGGGATAAAGCAAAATTGCTTACCTTGTAATAGGTGTTATCCCAGGACAGCAGGATGTAGTCCTCACGTCCTGGGATAGTCCTGCCACCCCGCGGAGTTGGGTCCGATACGTTTTATTTTTTTATTTTTGGCTAACGCTAATTGCTACAAAACAGACTGAAGGGAGACCCCTGTGGCAGAGAATATCATGGCATGCTGGGCATGCTCAGTGGGCACTCTGGCTGCCTGTCAAAAGTTTATGAAACTTTGACAGAAGTTTTTCCATATAGGGCTCCATTACCGATGTCACCCATATGTGAGGACTACATCCTGCTGTCCTGGGATAACACCTATTACAAGGTAAGCAATTTTGCTTTCTGGAAGGTGGCCAGGAGCTCTTTGTCATCAGCTGTTGTAGAGAATAATTATTAAGTACTTTATCAGTGATATTTCAAGCTCTCTAAATTTCATAAGATATATTCTGCTTATTCCGATATGTGTTGGTGATGATGTATTGGTGATGATAGAAGATTTAATTAATAAATTTAAAAAGATTTATTTTATTTTATTTATTTAAAAGATTTTATATACCGTCATTCGTGGTTACATCACAACGAATGAAAAGATTAAAAGTAAGCCAATATCCACCATAGAAGCTACACAAATATGGTTAGAGGAATCCGCTTATGTTGTAAAAAAAAAAACTTAACCACAATAGCATAAAGAATTAAACAAAAAGCTATTTGCAACCCCTGGTATAATGCAAATTTAGGAAAGGCAAAAAGAGATTTAAAAAAACTGGAAATAAAATGGAGAAAAACCAAAACCCCCCAAAACCTAGGAATTTACCGATCTGCTCTAAACCGATACAAAAAAGACGTTGATGGAGTAAAAAAAGAATGTTATAAAAAAAAAAATAGAGAAATTTCTAAACAATCCACGAGCTCTATTCTCAATTGTCAATAATCTGACAAAGAGCCCCATTGAGAAAAATTCATGTCTACCAGAAGATAAATGCAATGATATTGCATTGTTCTTCAAAAAAAAAATCGATATCCTTAACTCCAATGTTAAGACTGCAGCAAACTTTGAAGTTAAAATGCCTAAGAAAACAGGTATTGAATGGAATAGTTTTGAATTGTCATCCTCTTTGGAAATAGAAATTTTAATTAAAAAACTTAATCCAGCTAATCATCCAATCGACTGTATTTCAGTAAGCACCCTAAAAACCATTGCAGATACCATAGCCCCAGCTGTGATGGAAATCGTTAATTTATCTTTTTGCGAAGGTCTACTTCCTGATGTCTTAAAAAATGCAATTTCCTGGCGTGTAGCCAGATGGACTCAGAACGAATGGGATAGTATCCGCATGCTAGCAGTTGGAGACGGATCTGACGTCAGCACGGGGTATATATATCCCCACAGGAAGCGTAGCAACTCAGTAATTTCCGTCTCCAAAGCAGTTTGGAGTGCCTGCACCCAAGTCGAGCGTGCTTTCCAAGACTACTTTAATCTTTTTCTCTTTTCTTATAATTCTAGATTCTACTTTCTACTTTCTGTGAAAATCTCGAGCCCCGCGATCCTGCGGTGATACCCGAAGGTCACTCCCCCAGTTGAGCTGCCTGGGGTGATTCCCGTGATCACCCCGGAGGTGAAGTCCTCGGTCTGGCCGAAGCGCGGCAGGGACACAGCCCCCGGGCGAGGCTCACGAGGTGCCTCGGTCCCGGCGTGGACGAGGCAGCGGGTGCATATCCTCAAACGCGGTGGTGAAGGTAGTTGCCCGCTCTCCCCGCAGCCGGAGACCGCCTGGGTTCCAGCCGAGAAGCGCCGAGATTCAGGTGAGGCGTACATCTCTTGTTTCGGGTCTCTGAAGGAACAGAGGATCGGCGGCGTGGCACGCCAAGGAGGGCGCCATTTTGTGGGCCTCGTTCAGGTAGGGCGCCGGTAATCGGCGCCCTACCTGAACGAGGCTATTAAGTTCACTTAGAGAATAGCCACTGCCATTAGCAATGGTTACATGGAATAGACTTAGTTTTTGGGTACTTGCCAGGTTCTTATGGCCTGGATTGGCCACTGTTGGAAACAGGATGCTGGGCTTGATGGACCCTTGGTCTGACCCAGTATGGCATTTTCTTATGTTCTTATGTTCTTAGGTTTATTCCTCCTTGTGCGTATATGGCCTTATTGTTGTGAGCATTTCCACTGAGTGTGTATTGCTAACCGCCGGTTCCTGAAAGGTATTGCTGAAAACCTATTGAATGCTATTGAGCGTATATTGCTGACCGCACATTGCTGACTGCCTATTGAAAGCTATTGAGCGTGTATGGCTACCGCATATTGCTGAAAGCCTATTGAATGCTATTGTGCATATATTGCTAACTGCATACCGCTGATTGCATGTTGCATGCATTTGGGCTGTGTTCTTGCCCGCCTATTGCTGACGACATTATTATTATTATTATTGTGCGCCTGTTGTATTAAGCGCCTATTGCGGCCGCATATTCTTATTATTGTGCGCCTGTTGTATTAAGCGCCTATTGCTGCCGTATATTGTTATTATTGCGCGCCTGTTGTATTAAGCATTCGGCGCATATTTCTCCATGGATCAGAACGCAGCAGCGTCTTCAGCGACGGCGCCGCCTGCTTCAGGCATTAAAGCCCTTGGCCTCTGCTCTGCATGCCAGCTTAGGGCCACGCGCAGTGAAGAACCAGACTCCCTATGTGCCCAATGTGAGGAGACCGTGGGACCCTTAGGCCAGGACCGGTCTCAGCCACGATTTGTGGACAGTTCCCCAGGGGCTACCCCAGATTTAGGGGGCAGTCTCGACCAATCAGGAATCCCGGGGGATCTTGTACCCCGGCGCTTAGAGGCTGCTTCAATTTCCTGGGTGGATCTCTTTAAGGGGATTCATGCCTTCGTACAGATGCAAACGGCTTCCTGTCCGGGCCCTGTGGCTCCTGCTGTTCCTGTGGTTCCTGCGGTGGCTGCGACTGCGGCGGCTGCTGCGGTGGCGGCCCCTGCGGATCCCGTTCCTGGACCCTCATGCCCTTATCGAGAGCGGGACCCCCCGCCGCTGGACAGTCCGGATCAGTCAGACCAGGAGGTCTCACCGGATGAGTCCGAACTCCCGGACGAGGGGGACCTTCCCCCAGGGATTGAGCCATATAGAACCATGAGGCGGTTCTTCCCTAAAGAGGATCTCTCCGACCTGGTGTCTCAGTGTCTGGCAGAATTGGATATTACCGGTCCCAGTGCTTTGGTGCCCTCCGCGCAGAACCCCCTGTTGGAAGGTCTTCGTCCTACAGCCCGCCATTTTCCATTCTTACAAGCGGCACAACAACTTATAGATTTAGAATGGGCGGCCCCAGCGGCTTCCTTCAAAGGGGGCCGGGCTCTGACGAGCATGTACCCATTGGCACCGGCTATCCAGGACCTGCCGGCATGCCCTCAGGTGGACGCCTTGATTAGCGCTGTGATCAAGTGCACTACCATTCCAGTTGAAGGGGGGACGGCCCTCAGGGAGCCTCATGACCGGCGACTGGACGCCATTCTGAAACAGACCTTTGAGGTGGCAGCTCTATCTTTGCGGATCGCAACTTGCTGCACAGTGGTGACGCGTGCCTGTTTGTCACAGGTTAGAAACAACGCTCCGGCGGCAGACATGGAGTCAGCTCTTTCGTTCCTCACGGATGCTGCATCTGACCTGGTCTGGACAACAGCCAAGGGGATTTCATCCTCCGTAGCTGCCAGGAGGCAGCGCTGGATCCGGAAATGGTCAGCTGATGCGCCTTCCAAGACACGCCTCACCAGATTACCCTTTAAGGGCTCTTTCCTATTTGGCAGCGACCTTACAAGCGGCACAACAACTGATAGATTTAGAATGGGCGGCCCCAGCGGCTTCCTTCAAAGGGGGCCGGGCTCTGACGAGCATGTACCCATTGGCACCGGCTATCCAGGACCTGCTGTCATGCCCTCAGGTGGACGCCTTGATTAGCGCTGTGATCAAGCGCACTACCAGTACATGGGGTGCCTCTCCAGTGCCCAGGCTACCGGAAGATCGGTTCACAAGGGGCCAACGCGCCTTTCCAAGGCCCTCCAGGGGCAGGAGTTCCCAGTGCTTTGCTCCTTACAGGGGTCGCTATCAGGCACCGCGCCCTCAGGCCAGGAATCAGTCCTTTCGGACCAAACAGCGCAAGAGGGGAGCGGGCCCGGGCTCGGGTCCCGGCCGCACCTCCCAATGAGAGTCCGCCGATTCATCTGGGGGACGAAGCCATAGGGGGCAGGTTAACCCTCTTCTACCCCAGATGGGTCGCGATTACGTCGGACCAGTGGGTCCTCGCCGTTATTCGGGAGGGATATTATCTGGACTTTCATCATCTCCCTCCGGACAAGTTTGTGGAATCGTCCTGTCCCATACACAAGAAGGCAGCGTTGGAAGCTACCCTGGCGAGGCTCCTGTCCTTGAAAGCCATCATCCCAGTACCTGCCTGGGAAGTGAATTCTGGACACTATTCCATTTATTTCATGGTACCCAAGAAAGGGGGCACTTTTTGGCCTGTGCTGGACCTCAAGTCAGTCCATCGATACTTGCGGGTACCGAGGTTTCGCATGGAGACTCTGTGCTCCGTCAAGGCTGCGGTACAGTCAGGAGAATTCCTCACGGCATTAGACCTGTCAGAAGCATACCTGCATATCCCGATCCATCCGGATCATCAGCGCTACCTATGCTTCAAGGTTCTGGGACGCCACTTCCAATTCCGGGCTCTGCCCTTCGGGTTGGCCACGTCACCGCGGACATTCACCAAGGTGGTCGTAGTGGTAGCAGCGGCACTAAGGAGGGAAGGAATTCTGGTCCATCCCTACCTAGACGACTGGCTGATCCGGGCGAAATCTCGAGAGGAGTGCCTTCGGACGACAGAGAGTAATCGCCCTTCTGGAAAGCTTGGGCTGGGTGATCAACCTCAGCAAGAGCTGCCTACAGCCTTCTCAGTCTCTGGAATACCTGGGAGTACAGTTCGACACCCGGGCGGACACAGTCAGCCTCACTGCCAAGAGAAGGTTGAAACTTCAGCAGCGTATCCAGTATTTGATGGGAGCCAGTCAGCCCGTAGCCTGGGATTATCTGCAGGTTCTTGGTCTCATGGCATCCACCCTGGAAGTGGTGCCTTGGGCGAGGGCCCATATGAGACCTCTACAACACTCCCTGCTCTCTCGCTGGAGCCCCCGTCTACGGAACTATTCCACGCACCTGCATCTGCCAGCCAGAGTGCGGACCCAGTTGCGGTGGTAGTTGCAGTCCAACCACATGAGCAGGGGGTCGAAGATGTCTTCACCCATGTGGACTTTGCTCACCACAGATGCCAGCCTGCGCGGCTGGGGAGCACACTGTGAAGGACGCACCGCACAAGGGCGGTGGAGCAGAGAAGAGTCAGCATGGAACATCAACCGTCTAGAGGCCCGGGCAGTCCGATTGGCATGCCTTCGATTTGCTCACAGGCTGAAGAACAGAGCGGTCAGAGTGATGTCAGACAACGCCACCACGGTGGCATACATCAACCGTCAGGGCGGAACCAGAAGCAGACAGGTATCTCTGGAGATCGCCCCACTGATGGCTTGGGCAGAGGCGAATCTGCAGGACATCTCCGCCGTCCACATTGCTGGGAAGGACAATACCACAGCAGACTTCCTCAGCAGAGAAAGCCTAAATCCGGGAGAGTGGCAGCTGTCACCCACAGCCTTCCAGATGATTGTGGATCACTGGGGGATTCCGGACATGGATTTACTGGCGGACAAGTCCAATGCTCAGGTACCCAGATGCTTCAGCCGCAAGCGCGACCCGTTCTCACACTGAATCGATGCCCTGGTTCAGCCATGGCCTCCAGGGACTCTGCTATACGCCTTTCCTCCGTGGCCTCTGCTGGGTGCCATCATCCACAAGATTCAGAAACACCGGGGCCTAGTTCTTCTAGTGGCATCAGACTGGCCAAGAAGACCCTGGTACGCAGACATGAGAAGACTACTGGCAGGGGAGCCTCTCCCCCTGCCTCCTCTCCGGGACCTTCTACGTCAAGGTCCCATCCTCCACGAGAATCCAGCTCAATTCTCTCTTACGGTCTGGCCCTTGAGAGGGCTGGACTGAAGAAAAGAGGTTACTCTGAGCCCGTGATTGATACACTCCTCCGAGCTCGCAAGTTTTCCACATCCCTCACCTACGTTCGCATTTGGAGGGTATTCGAAGCATGGTGCGACACTCATGGCACCAATCCACATGCGACCACAATCCCTATTGTGTTGGATTTCCTGCAGGATGGACTTCAGAAGGGTCTCTCCCTCAGCTCCATCAAGGTTCAGGTGGCTGCGCTGTCTTGCTATGGTCCCAGGAGGGATGGCAAGACCATTGCCAAGCACCCAGATGTTTCTCGCTTCCTGCAAGGAGTCAAGCATATTCGTCCGCCACTGAAGTGGCCGGTGCCTTTGTGGAACCTCAACCTTGTTTTGGATTTCCTCGCGGGATCCACCTTCCGACAACTTCGGGGCCTGTCTCTCCGTTCTCTAACCTTGAAGATGGTGTTCTTGTTGGCTGTATGTTCAGCCCACCGTATTTCAGAGCTACAGGCACTGTCCTGCCGTGATCCATTTCTCAGTATCACTCCTGAGGCTATCCATCTTCGTACGGTTCCGTCCTTTCTACCGAAAGTAGTTTCACAGTTCCATCTTAACCAAACCATATCTTTGCCTTCCACGGCGGGTATGAAGAAATCTGAAGAAGGGCGTTTATTACGCCATCTCAACATTGGCAGATTGCTGCCCAGATATTTGGAAGTGACAGAACAACTACGAAAGACGGACCATCAGTTCGTCCTGCACAGCGGGAAGAAGCAAGGTGAAGCGGCCTTGCGGCCCACCATCGCCCGCTGGATTAAAGAAGTTATCAGAGCAGCTTACGTAGAAGCCGGGAAGTCTCCGCCTCTACAAGTCAAGGCTCATTCTACCAGAGCACAAGGGACATCCTGGGCTGAATCCAGGCTGCTGTCGCCTGCAGAAATCTGTAAAGCGGCGACGTGGTCCTCCCTCCATACCTTCTCCAGGTTCTACCGTCTGGATGTCCAGGCCCGGGAGGACTCCGCATTTGCGAGGGCGGTACTACATGGTCCTCAGGCAGCCTCCCGCCCAGGCTGGGAGTAAAGCTTTTGTACATCCCATTCGTTCTGAGTCCATCTGGCTACACGCTAGGAAATGTTGAGATTACTACCTGATAATCTCCTTTTGCTTAGTGTAGACAGATGGACTCAGCATCCCGCCCAGCTGCCTGTGTACATGGGTTTCACCGATTCAAGGTAAGCCATGTCTTCTGTTCCATAAGAGCGTACACTCCACCAGGTGTTAACGCCTTTCGGTTGTGAATGCTGGCGGTCTCCAGCTACTATCAATCTGTCAGGGGAATCCTGTTTTCACTTTTCACTGAGCGTCAGTACACATTTCCATAACAGCTTTTGCAAGGAAGATTACTGAGTTGCTACGCTTCCTGTGGGGATATATATACCCCCGTGCTGACGTCAGATCCGTCTCCAACTGCTAGCACGCGGATACTATCCCATTCGTTCTGAGTCCATCTGTCTACACTAAGGAAAAGGAGATTATCAGGTAGTAATCTCAACATTAGTAAACCTATTTTAAAAAACCTAATCTTGATTTTACTTAATTGAATAATTTTAGACCCATTTCTAATTTGTCTTTTTTAGCTAAATAATAGAAAAAGTTGCTCAGAAACAACTTGATGATTTTTTAGAAACCAACAACATTTTATTCCCAAATCAATTTGGTTTTAGAAAGAATTTTAGCACGGAAACACTTTTAATTGCATTAACAGATATGGTTTTAAGGGGCTTTGATGTAGGACAAATCTACTTTAATACTTTTAGATTTGTCCGCCGCTTTTGATACTGTGGATCATGTTATTTTAATTAACCGTTTAAAAGAAATAGGAATTTCAGGCATAACTCTCAAGTGGTTTGAATCTTTTCTTTTCAATAGATCTTTTCAAGTCAAAATTAATAACTCTCTTTCAGACAAAATTCGAATTCAGACCGGTGTACCCCGAGGTTCAACACTCACACTTTTTAACATTTATATTCTACCTATACGTCACTTACTTGCAGGTTTAGGTTTAAAGTTGTATTTGTACGCAGATGACATACAGTTTTTAGTACCTATTGAAGAATCCATGGAGCACACTTTTAATGTTATTAATGTTTATCTATCTGCTATAAAACAAGTTTTACAACAATTAAAGTTGATATTAAACATGGATAAAACTGAAATAATTTTACTAGAAAGAAAATGTAGCGATAAGCCCATCCCGGATCTAAATCTTGAAAAAAATGTTACTATAACTCCTTCACACTTCGCTCGTGATCTTGGTGTAATTATCGACACAGAACTGAACATGAAAAAACATATCGCTATAAAATTGAGAGACAGATATTTTAAATTATTAACATTGAGAAGACTAAAACCACTTCTGGAACATCAAAACTACAGAACTGTTCTTCAGTCTCTCATATTTACAAACTTAGATTATTGCAACACGTTATTTCTGGGTTTACCTGCCTCCACCATTAGACCACTTCAGGTACTACAGAACTCGGCAGCTAGAATATTGACAGGAAAAAAGAAATTTGACCATATTTCCCCAGTGTAGGTCTCGCTTCACTGGCTACCAATAAGTTATAGAATACAATATAAGGCCGCATGCATAATACACAATTTGATCTATGGAGAACGAACAGAATGGCTGAACTTTTCTTTAAAGCTACATGTACCTCAGAAGAACCTACGATCTGCTAATAAGGACCTATTGACAATACCAACGATAAAGTCAGCTAGACTAAGTCAAGTTAGAGAACGTGCAATGTCGATAGCAGGAACCAAACTTTGGAACAATTTACCAACTGAACTGAGATTAACAACAGACAAAAAGAAATTTAAGGCTGACCTTAAAACATGGTTTTTTAGATGCGCATATATAGAAAATGGGATACAGGCTTAAATTCTTGCATACGGATGCTGAGCAGCAGGCAGTTATTGAATTTGTCTGTCTTTTGTCTTTATGTATTGTTCCTTATTTTTATCTCGTATTGTTACTACCTTTTGATTTTTAGTTCCCTGAGGATAGGTTTTATTCTTTAATCTTAATCTTTACCTTTTAACAGTTAATCTTTATTATTGGGCTTTTAATTTTTTAGCTGTTATTTTTTATTATTAAATGTATTTATTGTATTTCATTATTTGTTTTTAAATTGTAAACCGCTGTGAAGGCAATGGCTAATGTGGAGGTATATAAAAAACTATAAACTATGTGGAGAGAGAGAGACTTTTTATCACCTTTAGTGGGAATGTGTGAGGATTCAGACATTCTGGATTATGGTATCTAATTTAATTTTGGACATTCTCAACTTGACAGAGATTGGCCAACAAAGAAGTTAAGATTCTCAGCACACATTTTGTGTGCAGCAAGATGTGGAATTGACTGTTTAAGGAGGGGAGATCTTCTGTCCACTTTAACCTCACTTTTTAGACTATGGACAATATGCCATATGTGCCACTTGACCATTTGCAAGAACTCAATATCACGCAATATTGTGATTTGGAAGCCATTTTTGACGTCTGTGGAATCCAGCTAATCTCCTTTATCTGTGAAAATATGACAATGACGGGGGGTGGGTTGGATGAAACGACATATTTCTGAGTACCACATGCAAATTGAAAAAGATATAAGGTGATTTCTGTGTTTGAAATTAGTGTTCGTTAAGTGACGGTATACTATTGATTGTGGTACAATAAAGATTAAGTAAAAAAAAAACAAAACAAAAAACTGAGCCGTGTCTCACAGAAAACAGCCATGAGAATGAATTAGTTTCCCATGGACCCAGAAAGTGAGCTGCCTCTTACAGGGTATCTCCTTCTCCTCCCCTTCCCTCTAATATCCATGATGATTGATGGGGCAAAGCAGTGTATTTCGACCATGGAAAAGGCCTCTACTGGTACTGTTGCAGGCAGGGCATTCATTAATTGAATACACCAGATCATCAGAAAACCCATCCAGTAGGAAATGAATAACCCCAACTCCAGTGGAGGGCCTCCTATTGAGATATGAGGTTAAAAACCCTCTTCATATATTAGATGCAATCACCTTTCACCAATTGATTCCAGTCTGGCTTACATGTTAATCTCGACTGTGGCGTCCCCCAAGGATCCTCCCTTTCTTCCACCCTATTTAACATCTACATGCTCCCCCTCACAAACCTCCTCTCCATCCTTGGTATTACACACTTCATCTACGCCGATGATGTGCAAATCCTCATACCCTTCACAAATTCTGTACTCACTGCTCTCCAAAAATGGAACACCATCCTCACCTCCATAAACCAACTCCTCACTGACATGCACCTAGCCCTTAATCCGCAAAAAACGGAACTCCTCCTCATCTCCTCAAAACATGCATCCATACCCTCTCCCTCTACCCTCCACCCCCCAACTTTCTCTCTGACACAAGAAACCTGGGGGTTATTCTCGATAACCAACTAACCTTCAAACCATACATCAAATCTATCCTTAGCAGCTGTTACTTCAAACTACAAACCCTCAAAAAACTCAAACCCCTTCTCTACTTCTCTGATTTCCGCACAGTACTTCAATCTATAATCTTCTCTAAAATTGATTACTGTAATGCACTCCTACTTGGTCTCCCTGCTACCCACATCAAACCTCTACAACTCCTTCAAAACGCTACTGCACGCATCCTAACCAATGCCAATAAGAAAGACCATATTACTCCCACCCTCGCTAATCTCCATTGGCTTCCCATTCACTCACGAATTATTTACAAGACCCTTACCCTCATCCACAAAAGTATTGCTAACGAACATTACAATTGGCTAAACCCACCTTTCCTCCCTCGTATCTCCACAAGACCCACCCGATCCTCTCTCCGTGGAACCCTTATCCCCCCCTCCATAAAATCCACAAGACTCATCTCCACCACCAATAGGGCCCTCTCTCTCGCAGGCCCTTCCCTTTGGAACTCCATGCCTCCTGACCTACGTACAGAAACCTCCACACCCACTTTCAAAAAGAAACTCAAAACCTGGCTCTTCCTCCAAGCATACCCCCAATCATCTTCATCTCTTACTAACACCCTAACCCAACCACCACCTCTCACCAACACTCCCCCTCAGGACCTACACCCGACACCCACCCCCTCCACGGAGCTTCAAACCTAAACAAAAAAAAAACAAAACAAAACAAAAACTTTGTATATAACCTATGTACATATTAATTGTTCCTCGAACCCCTGTACATATCTTTTCCCTATGTTTTCCATTTTCACCCCTCCCCCTCCCCCCTCCTTTTGTCTCGTATATCCCTACCCTTCCCTCCCCTACTTATTTATCTAGTTAATTGCCATGTTACTGCATTTATGTTACAAACTGTTCCTTGTAGAGGCTTTGCCTATATATTATTTGTTATAAGTTATCTGTAAACCGGCACGATGTGCAAACGGTTGTCGGTATATAAAATCAAATAAATAAATAAATAAATGTGAAGACCAAGAATTAAAGATGATGACAATAATAGACAGCAGAGTTTCTGTCTGTTTTACAAACATGAAGTTCATACAGCAACATGGAGAGCCCATAATAATAAGGACACAGGCTAAGGTGCACAGGAGCCGCGCTGACATGGTGCCATGCTTCTGGCACCACTCCCCTCCCATCTAAGTGGTTTCACTTCTCAGCCTGTTCTGCTGGGAAGGGGAGAATAAGGCATCCCAGTCAGGAAGCTAAAAGAGGGGCATATTGCTGGAGCTCCTGCAATAGGGCTTTCCCTCCTACCCTCCTCTAAGAAATAAAATAAGGAACGAGTAAATATTAATTCAGTAGGTGTGTTAGCTGGTGGATTTTCCTGTTTGGGCATTGTAAACATTTGATGATTATTTGTAAGAATAACTAAGGATATTGTCAGGATATTCGAGCCAATGGGTTTCAATGATGTTCCTTTGAAACAAAGAATTGAGGAGCATCCTTGAAGAAATGCCACTTGAGGGATATGACAGACTCCCTCTCTCGGGTTGACAGCCTCCAAGGGTCAAGATGATGGGGCAATGCTGCAGAACCGTTTGGCTGGCTGGAATTATAATGTTGGTAATCTAGGGATACCATGTAGCATGCATTAGGCATAGTAATTCAAGGAAGAAGATAAGGGTCTGGCTATCAACATGACACATGAGGGCTAGCAAACCACAGACCACATATTTATTTTGAGTGATGGCTAGATATAGTGTTAAGAATGGTAGTTGTGTTCTTGTTTATTTAATTGATTATGTATTGTTTTTGTTTTAATTTTATTTTTATTGCATTTTAAGTTTTACACAAACCATTGTGAATGAAAAATTAGGTGGTTTACTTTGAAACTGTTTCAATTCAAAACAAAATACAGGTAATAATTATATTCTTAAACCACTCTATAATAATAAGACATAGAATGAGGGTGGATACAAAAAACTCTTAGGAGCGAGTAATCTAAAAAATTAAGCAAACAGGAAAAAAGAAAAGACTGCGGCCAAATGAACGAGCTTAATACATGCCATCTGTTCTGACTAAGTCACATTGGGGTGCGAGTCTAAAAAGAAACGAAGCTGTGACGGTTCAAAAAATATGTATACTGAGTTAAGGTATTTAACTACGCATTTGCAAGGGTAACGAAGAGTAAATTTTGAACATACGGTCAAAGCTTCTACTCTAATTTCTATGAATTTTTTCCTTCTCTCCTGCGTTACCCAGGTAATATCAGGAAATAGCCATGCTTTTTGGCCATAATACAATTCAGATCTACTACGAAAGAATCTCAATACGTTGTTTTTTTTTCAGTAATGAAGGCAAAAGTCACAAATAACACTTCTCTTGTTGTAACAGTGTCCTCATGCAACAACTCCAATAACTCAGTAACATTTAGCTGTTATTGCAGTTCCAACTTCTCTTGCCACCTTCCCTTTTATTCTGTGGCAAATAATAGGCCTTAGAAATTAAAGGTAAAGCCTCCACTGAAATCTGGGTAATGATCGGGAAATTAAGAACCCTTATATTTAAACTTTGAAATGTGTTCTCTGTTTTCCATTTTCTTATTTTGCACAGTTTCATGTTGAATAGCGTGCTGCTGATAACCATCCATCACTTTAATTTTCCTTTCCACTCCTTGTAACTTCTTTTTCTGATCATCAATCTTTTTTTCATTCTCAATACTGTGTTTATTTGACTCCAGGCAGGCTTTAGACAGATTAATAATCGCTACTTCGATAGCTGCCAATGCTTCCCATATCGAGTCCATAGTTATTACCATGGGTTTTACAAGAAAGGAGGTTAGTACTTGTGCAGACTCACCCACTCGCGTGGCTTCAGCTACAGTGTCCGTTCAACTTCCAGTATCTAAGTTACTGGATTGATATCTCCCGACATTAAAGGTAGATAGGATCCCAGTTGAGAAGCTACAATCTGTCGATCAATAAGATTCTCACATTCCCTCTCAGGTACTCCTCCCGGTTCGTCCTCCTTCTGGCCTCCAGGCTCCACAGGGCTATCCAGGAGGCTTATTGATGCAATTTCCCATTTCTCTCTCACACACTGAGGTGGGGACGGCGTCTCTGGCGCGCCGGGACTCAGCGAGATTTCATCTGCCAGTGGCTGAGACGTTCGCTCTGTGTCTCTGTCCTGCGTGGCACTCGCTCCCGTCTCCTTTGGCGTCAAGGTGAAGAAGGTTTGAATTGAAGTTTCAGGGCTTTCGGAAACTGCCTGGCTCTCTCAAAGCCAGGCTTTATGTTTAGTATGTGGCATTATTGTAATCTTTAACAAGGGAAATCTAATATTCTAAGAAAAAAAAATCAGCGGAGCAACCTTCTCCCACTCTTTCGACCATCATCTTGACTCCACCCCCTTTTTCTGTATTGTTGTTTTTATATGATTTTGTATTTTTTGTATTTGTCCAGAGCCCTTATTGTAGTGGCAGCTTATTCATTTGAGATTTTTTAAAGAAATAAAAAAATATAAATTAAATCTACTAGTATTCAAAATGTATCTTCAGCAACCCTGTGGATATGTCTGGTATTCCACATAGTATTCATGAAACCATTTCATAAAAATTCATTCCAGGCTTAAAGATTCCTCTCTTTCTGCCAGTGATGGTGGATGACCAGCAAGAATCTGTCTGTCAGGAAAAAAATCTGGACTCCTGAATAACGTGAGGCCAGCTTCCTAATTGATTAGGAAGAAAATACACTAGAGGGACCACATGTGGGAACTGGCACAGAATATAGACGTGGAAAATCTAGTCAAGTGCTTCTTGCAAAAACATCCCTGAAAACTTCAGTCTATGGGCCCAAGGAGGGGCACCCACGAGAGTGGGCATAATGTTAGGAACTAGCAGGTCGCGAACCAGGGACTCTCCACAAGAGAGTCAAGGATTAAAGCAACCTTGTAGCTGCCAAGAAGTAGATTCAGCTGGAAAGTTCCCAGTTGGTTCAGCAAAAGAAATGCCTTGATTGATTTCAGGTTTTAAGGACAGCCCTGAAAACTAAACCCTGCTGGTACAACAGTTTTCTAGGATGCTTCCTCCAGATTCTCTGTTCCTGTGCTCCAACTTTTTCTGCTTTCATGGATTCCTGCCTTTTTCCTGGTATGTTCTGACTTTCCTGGACAGACTTCACAGCTTTTCAACTACCATGCAGCTAGGTTTATGCTATCCTCTCCTTACCCTTTGTGGCTGTGCAGCAGACTCTAGGGATACCCTCACGTTGTGATAATGTACTCTTAAACATAGAATATGACAGCAGATAGATAACATAACATAAGACTCATCTATTCTGCCCATCCTCAGTCCTTCTCAGCTTTACTCTCCCTTCCCCTCCCTCAGACATTCTCTGTGCTTGTCCCATACTTTCTTGAATTCTGATACTGTTTTTGTCACACCAACTCCAGTGGGAGGCTGTTTCATGTATCCACCACCCTTTCTATGAAGAAATATATCCTTAGATTGCTCATGAGGCTTGCTTCTTTCACTCTTATTCTATGACCCCTCGTTTTAGAGCTTCATTTCTATTGAACAAGGCCTGCTTCCTGTGCATAAATTCCTTGGAGGTATTTGAATATCTCTGTCTTAGCTCTCCTTTCCTCTAGGATATACATGCTTAGATCTTTGTCTTCCTTCATATGCTTTATCATGTAGACCCTTAACCATTGTAGTAGCTGCCTTTTGAATCGACTCATTCGTTCCATTGGTCACCCATTGCCCAATCAAAACCTAACAACTTATTTCCATTTTATGGCTCCATTTTATCTTTCCTATTATTTATCATTCTCTTATCTTTCCCCAGGCTGCCATTTCCTTTGTCTCTTCCTTTCTAATATTTCTCATGCCTCTAACAGTTCTCTTTTTTCCTGTTCTTAACCTTGATCTTTTCCTGTTTCTTTCCTCCCACCCCATTTTCTCCTACTTGTGTCTCTCTTTTTAAGTCATCTCTCAGTTGTCTTCCCAGTTTACTGTCTCCATATTCCATTCTCTTCATGTCCCCTTCCTTTCTCACCCACTTCCTCCTTTCCCATGTTCTCTCTCTTTTCCCCCTTTTGTTTTAATAAAGAAATGTCTTACACCCTGCAATTTAATTCAGTTTCAGGTTCCTTGGGAATGAGGAGATGAACAAGATGTGTTAAATTGGATAGATAAGAAGCAGGTTCACAGGATAGTATTCCAAATTGGTTTTGAGTTTGTGCTGTTTGAAGCAAGATGATAAAACTAGTGGAAATCAAATTTTGTAGGGAAATTAGTCTCCTTTATCTGTTCCCTTTCATCTGTTCCTCCCATCAAGTTATTTCCCTGCCTTCTTTACCCCATTTATTTTTTATCACGCCTTCCTCCCCCCCTCCAAGCTTCTTTCTCACTTCTTTGTTCTGCCCTGCATGTTTTATTCTCTTGTACTTGGCTCCTGTACATTCTTAGTAATCTGTACATTTGTAATCTATTGGGTGATGAATTCTTGAGTTCTAGCTATCTTACTTGAAGAGGCACTTCATGTTCATTCAGCCTTCTTTTGCCTGTCTTTTGTAGTCAGCTTCTAGAATCCTCCATTCAGCTCTTGTTCCATTCCATTGGAAAATTAATTTGTAACATATTGGAAGAAAGCTGGTGCTCCAGCTAAAGAGCACCATGGATTTTGGGCTGCTGCCAAACAGTGCTACAGACCCACTGACCTCGATGATCACAAGTTGATGGAACTTATTTCCTCTGGTGCTGCTACAAACTGAGTGAATTAGTGACACTGATTGACAGACTTTTCAGTTTTGTGTTTCCAATTTGTTGTCTTCTTTAACACAAATATTTTAGAGATGCAAACATATTTGTTATAATTTCATTGTATATTTTTAGGTGTTATCTCTACTTTTGTCAGTTACGTCTGTAAAATAGCCACAGGAAGAATTGGACCGTCACTTGGAGCAGTAAGTAGTTACATGTATGTTTTGTTCATTGCTTACTACTCTATGAATACTTGTTAGATACCACACTGCAACCGAAGTGCCAGAAGTATGCAATTGCTGACTGCACTGGAACTTCATAGTAGAAAACTGCTGCTATTGTTAAAATGTATTCCAAATAGAGATTATAAAGCATGCTGTCTTTTATAACCTAATAAGTTGAATTTCTAGGTTTTCAAACCCACAATGGACTTTCTCAAAAACCTTGTGAATACCCCATATTTGTTTGGGAATGGCAGACTCCAGGACATTTTGGGCAAGCTGGCTGGAAGAAGGGAAATCTTGCCTCACCACTCTGCTACATTCTTTTTTTAAAGTGGTTAATAAATATGTGGATAATAGTGAGCCAGTGCATATAGTGTATTTGGATTTTCAGAAGGTATTTGAAAAGTCCCCCATGAGAGTCTCCTGAGAAAAATAATAAGTCTTGGGATAGAAGGCGATGGCCTATTGTGGATTGCAAACTGGTTAAAAGATAGGAAACAGAGTAGGACTAAATGGTCAGTTTTCTTAGTGGAAAAATAAACAGTGGAGTGCCTTGGATCTGTACTAGAACTGGTACTTTTTAATATTTTTATAAATGATCTGGAAAAGGGAACAACAAGTAAGATGATCAAAATTGTAGATGACACACAATTATTCTGTGTTGTGAAATCACTAGCAGATTGTGCAGAATTGCAGGAAGACCTTTTGAGACTGGGAGATTTTGCATCAAAATGGTAGAAGAAATTTAATGTGGACAAGTGATGTACATGGGAAAAATAACCTGCACTGTTAGGAGTTAACATTGCAGAATGTTAGGCATTATTAGGAAAGGAATGGAGAATAAAACTGAGGATTCATTATGCCTTTATATTGCTCCATGGTGAGACCACACCTTGAGTATTGTGTGCAGTTCTGGTCTCTGCATCTCAAAAGAGATATAACTGCACTGTAAAAAGTACAGAGAAGTGTGACCAAAATAATAAAGGGGATGGAACAGCTTCCCTATGAGGAAAGGTTAAAGAGGTTAAGGCTGTTCAACTTGGAGAAGAGACAACTGGGGGGGGGGGGGGGGGGGGGGGCCGGATTAGATAGTTACTCTGTCAAAAAAATACAAAAACTAGGGAACACTCCATGAAGTTAGTAAGTAGCACATTTAAAACAAATCAGAGAAAATTATTTTTCATTCAGTGCATAATTAAGCTCTGGAATTTGTTGCTGGAGGATGTGGTGAAAGATGGATTTAAAAATGGTTTGGACAAGTTCCTGGAGAAGTCCATAAACTGTTATTAATCACATAGACTTAGGGAAAGCCATTACTTATCCTGGGACATTAGCAATATTTGGGATCCTGACAGGTACTTATGACTTGGATTGGTCACTCTAGGAAAAAAGGATACTGGGCTTGATGGACCCCAGTCTGATCCAGAATAGCAATTCTTATCTTATGCTAATTAAGGGGCAATTTTGAGGTATGCAGGGACTTTGCAGCTAATTTTTAAAGGAAGACTACCTTGTAGACATTGTCTGTTTGGGAACCTGCCTCAGTAAGCCGATTGCTTTAAAGATTTAGTCCTAGCCCTTTGAGGCGAAGATTCTCCTTTTTGGATAAAAGGTTTGTTTGACACAATCCTTTTAGTGACTTTTAATGTTTTTTTTTCACTATTTTTGATTGCATTTTATGGACTTTTTTGTTTTACTTTTTTTTGTCCTTGATTAATTTGGTTTAGGTATTTACTGTTGGTTAAAAGTTATATAAAATATGGTATAACAAATGTTACATTTTTTTTAAAAAGTATTATTGATTTCAAATTAATTCCAATAAACCAAGAAATCAGTGGAATAATATAAAAGACAAAAGGGGGATTCCAGAATTCTCTGTGAGTATATTTTCTTTGTTGTTACTAATGTTTGATTTGGTTCTTCTGCAGTAAGGATAGTTACCAGAGTCTCTTCTTATTTATCACTACTAGTAATTTAGAATACAGCTTATCATGGGTAGGCAACTCCAGGTCCTAGAGTGCCATAAACGGGTCTGGTTGTTAGGATATGCACTGCCTTCATTGTATGCAAATATATCTTATGCACTTTCATTGTGAATGACCTGAAGACCATACCTATCTGTGGCACTTCAGGACCGGAGTTGCCTACCCCTGGATTATAGGATAAAAGACAAAAATAGACAGTTAAATGCACTTTCTACTTTTTATCTTGGGGCTGCAGTGAAACCTGTGTAAGAGTTTTATTTCTGCTGTGAATCTTGCCTTCCTTTTCTTCTCTGGAGCAGTGTCTGCCAGTCATCTATGTCCAAGGTCCTTATTATACCTGGTCTTCCCCTGAACCCCCTAAAAATGCTTGTCCTTTTCTTTTATCGATCTCTTTGTGTGAGCCTCTTGTTTGTCCTGTCTTACAGTTCCTGTCTTCCTGCGGGCTGGGAAGGTCATTTTGATGAAATGTAGTTACATAGAAATATTACTTTTCCTATTCTGACAAGCAGGCATTCCACATAAACATGGCTCAGCCAGTCTCTACCAGTTTAATCAAATGCAGTATTTACAGTATAGATATATCTGTGTCTAATCCCTTAAGGACTGGGAGGACCAGATACTTAATTGTGAAGAAGTTTGTATATGTCTTCCCCATCATGCAACTTTCATTTCTGTAGTCTGTGTGCAACTGAAAAGCCAATCTATTTGCTTATGCTCTGAATCTATAAATTAAAATTACATCTCAAGACTCCTTCATTCACATACCCTACAATAATAAAAAAGATGGAGGAGTAGCTGTAGTTTTCAGATTCACACTGGGTCTAATGTGCTTCCTTACACGGAAGAAGTTATTTTCCTAGGAGTGGCCCCAGGTGTGGGATCCTTCTGATAATCCAGCATGATAGAAATCCTTCACAACTTCCTACAGCTAATAACAGAGATCCTCCTGAATCACCCAAGAATGCTGATCCTAGGTGATTTCAACATTCATGTTGATGAGCAACACAGAGCCATATCCCTAGACTTCCTGGTCACTCGCAAGACTTTATCTGACCCAATTGATCACAAAACCAACACATGCAGCAGGGCATATCCTGGACCTGATATACTGATACTGATACCCAGGCCTACCACTACAGCAATATACTATAGAAAACATCCAGATCATCCAACTCTTCTGAACTTACTACTACCGGATCCACTTTAAAATGTGCTCATTCTTGCCCCAAAAAGACATTCTAGAGAAAACCCTAAGAACAGTCCGACCAGCATCTCACCTGAATGCACAATCTTTTCTGCACACTTGCCAATGTGCAACTAAGCAGCCCTCCATCACCTTGGACATCCTAGTAGACAACTTGAACACAGACCTCAAATCAACCATGGATAAAATCACTCCGTGGAAAACTACCCTCATCAAGAGCCCTAAACTCATCCCCTGGCTCCTGGCTGCTCGAAAAGAGCTAAAAAGAATTGAAAGAAAACTGGAATAAAAGTGCGGAAGGCAAAATTCCAAGCAGACAGAATTGAATGCAAATGACATCAAACAACATATTGCAATGCCATCACAAAGGCAAAAAAAAAGAGTACTACCCCAATGCAATCAACCAAACATAAAACTCCCAGAAAATTGTTTCAAACTATAAACAGTTCTGACTATCTCGCCCCCACTACCCTTCTCCCTCACAACCAAGACCCAATGCAACAAACTGTCTACATTCTTCACTGAGAGAAGATTGCACGCATGTGATCCAAACTGGACAGGACACAAATAGATACCCCAATTCAAAAACATCAATCGACATCATCTCACTCCCTCTCAAACTTTACCAATCTGGGGGAAAAAGATGTTGACTCTCTACTCTCCCCCCTCAGAGAGACTACTTGCCCAGAAGACATGTCCCCTCATAGCTCATCAAGCAAGCCAAATATGGGTAGGGATGTGCAAAGCCCGAACATTTCCGTTTCCGCCCACCGTGGGAAATATCGTATTTCCCATGGTTTGGGCCTTTGTGATTTGGGGGAACCCAAATTTCGGGTTAGCACGCACTAACTCCCGTTAGTGGATCCCCCAAATCACAAATTCCCGTTAGTGCGCATTAACCCAAAACCAAGTTTTTTCGGGTTTTGGGTCCCCGAATCAGGACGATAGCACATCCCTAAAATATGGCCTTCTGCACTGCTTCGAGACCATCACTAAATCATCACTTACTGAGGCCCACCTTCCAAATTGCCTAAAAAGAGCAATAGTACAACCTACACTGAATCAATCCAGATTCTGACCTTAACACAGCATGGAAATTACACTCGTAAACCTGGTGGATGAATTATACATCTACTTTAGACCATGGTCAGCTAACCCTACTAATACATCTTAATCTGTTGGTAGCAGTCTTCAAAACAGTTTCCTCATTTCCCAACTAAACAACTATTGTAATCACTGGCCCAGCACTAGCTTGGGTCACTCTTTTCTACAAGACTATACTCAGCCTGTTGCCTTAGGAACAACTCTCTCAGAACTGCAGTTACTCACTTGTGGGATCCCACAAAGATCATCTTATCCCCCACCTTCTTCAAAGTTTACATGACTCCCCTGGGTAAACTCATCAAAGTCTACCACATCACATACTTGTTGACGACATCCAGCGGCTGGTCCCACTTAACACAAACCAAGTCACAACCATTACCAACCTAATCAACTGCTTAGAAAAAAATTGCCCACTGGTTATCCCAAAATAAACTTAACTCCGAATCCAAAAAATTAAAACCTGAGATGTTATGGATCCGGATGACATGAACCCTCCCAATACTGATCCTTGAGGGAACATCCTAGACACCCAATTTACCATCAGACCCCAGATTCAAGCAGTAACTAGACTAGCCTTCTTCCAACTCTGCCTATTTTACCACCTTTGTCCCCTCCTGGCTAACATAGCCTTCACAATGGATGTCCAAGCCACTATTATCTCTTGCTTAGATTATTGCAATACACTATATGCCAGAATCCCAAGCACCCTAAATCACCATCCACAACTTTGAACAAAACACAGTAGCCTGTATGACAAGGAATGTAGACAAACCTGAACACACACAGCCTGTCCTAAAATCCTTACATTGGCTCCCTACACTGTAGTTAATCAAGTTCAGAGTTCTGACCCTAGCCTGTAAAACCCCCAATGAATTGGTTTATATCTACCTAAATAAATCAATAACCCTATACGTGCCCATCCAGATGCTCGACAATGCAAGCCCGCCTAACACTGCCCTCTCCCATAAGAATGTGTCTTATCAATTGCAGAAGAAGAATTTTTGTGGGATCAGTCCCTACTGTATGGAATTCTCTACCACTTTGCATCAAACGTTCCAGGATCTCCTATCCTTCAAGAAATTAGTGAAGACCTGGCTATATGAGGCAGTCTTTGCTTCCAAGTTTACTACCCCTGTTGAATGTAACTTTGCCCTTCCTGTTTTTTACCTTTGGTTTTTGTTACAGTTTCCCCTTTTCGATGTAAACCGATCTGATATGGTCCTCAACCATGAAGGTCGGTATAGAAAAAAGTGTTAAATAAATAAATAAACTTTTGGAGCAAACCAATAGCTCACACCGCTCTCAATGCTGCCCTATACTCTGTTTCTGTTGATCAGAAACCCCACACTGGATTTTCTCACTCCATACCAAACTGAACCGCTTCACACCTTGAAATCATTGGCACCTGAATCTGATGCCCCTTTGAATTATTTCTGTCTGATATAAACTGGCCTTCTGTGCTATGCTCTGCTCTGTAACATAATGTATTTGCCATAAACTGACACCTTGTCCTTGTCCTATGCCCAGGTACTAGCTGTACCTGATTTCTTCCTAGCTTCTATTATATATTGAGCTCTGTAATATATTGTAGTTGCATAAAGATGTTACCCCATGCTTCTTCTCCATTGATAGTCATGATGTGGGTGATGTCATCCATTGGAACCGAATGGACCCCTCTCTCTCAGTTCATACAGTTTTGCTCTACTGATCATGTGTGGGAATTCCCATGCAGGTGTTTTCTCATGAGTCCCCTCAGTCTTTTTCATCCAAACACCAGCAAAGACGTGTACCTGTATCTGTTTTATTCTGTACTATTCTTGAAAACTTTTCCTTCAGTGTTACCGCACTGCCTCGGCAGCCCTCAAACAACACTTTTTAATGCTAATAAAATAAAAAATTAAAAGTCCAGTGGAGCAAGGACTCGCCATTATGTGTATCATTACAGCAGTGCATACGTCTGGTAGTGCATTAGAAATAAATAGCAGTAGTAGACTAATAATTGTGTGAAAATAAAACAAGTACTGCAGATTATGGGGCTGATGCAAAAAAAAAAATGCGCTGAAAGTGGGCACTGATTGTTCAGCACCTGCTTTCCTAACATGCGCCCACGCATCTCTCCTGGGGGTGCCATGCAATAAATAAATTAGGGGTCACATTGCCAAGGAGGCACTAGGGTCGATTGCACGCCCCTAGTGCGTCCTTGGCAGCGGGCGCCAAGGAGAGGTCTGTTGTCCGTGGGTTAAGAAAATGGATGTTGAATTTATTGGCGTCCATTTTCCTAACCATTTTCCTAACCAGCGTCAGGTTAGGGAAACGGATGCTGGTTAACTGAGCATCCATTTCCCTAACCGGACCACTGGCACTCTTTTTTATACATTTTTTTTTTAAATCTTTTAAACTTTTCATACAGAAAAGCAGTATTTTCAGCTTTTCTTACAACTTTTTGGGGTGCATGTGGGGTGACTAATAGCCTTATCGACATGCATTTGCATGTGATGAGCGCTATTAGTTTTGCGGCGTGTTGGACGTGCTAATCCCCTTACAGCATAAGGGGCTGTGGATGCGTGTCCAAAATGTGTGTCTGATCGCAGGTTAAACAGTGCGCTCGGCCCCTGTGTCTGTTCTAACAAAATTGCTATTGTTTGCTACAGTGAGTGTGATGTTAACCTATCTTTGACATCCTGTTTTTTTTACTGTATTTCTTCTTTCTGTTTCATCTTTTTTACAGTCTGGAGCTATAATGACAGTTCTAGCAGCAGTGTGTACAAAAATGCCTGAAGCCCAGCTAGCCATCATTCTCCTTCCAATGTTCACTTTTACAGCAGGGAATGTAAGTATGTCTATATTCCTCTGCATAAGCTAAAGTTCTATCAGAAATAATTGGAACTAGTGTTTTGAAGGTGAGCCCCTTGTGATTTACATCACATATAACTAGGGGCATAGCAGGAGGTAATATTCCTTCTAAGCTGCACACATCTTTAATCTCTCCTGCACACAGCTTCTCTATGCCTTTCAGTTCCTAGTTGCCTGCAACCAGTTATCTGAGCCTGACTGAGTCCTCCAGTCCTGGTCTTGGGGATGAGACAGAGAATGAACTCTCTATGACCATCTTCTACACTTGTGGATAAGCAGCTGACTCCTTGCTCATGTGGCCTGCCACGAAAGGGAGGGGGAGGGGAGCAGAGATTGTTGCTGGAATGCAGTTTCAGTGCCTCTTGCCTCCAGGGGAGAGGAGAGAGGGAGGTATGGTGGCCTCGGTTCTAAAAGGAAGAGGGATTGTTTGCAATGGGATGCATATCAGGGAAGACAGGGCAGATGCTGGGAAAGAAAGGGTGGGTGGGGAGGGGGCAGATGCTGGGATGGGGTGGTGAACATATGAGGAAGAGGGAAATGGCAGGGGAGAGCAAGCTGTAATGTGGTGAGATGGGAAAGGAAGCGTTATAGAGATGAATGATATGAAGATGGAGGAATAGGAGAAAGGTGAAAGATATTGAAATAAAAGGAATGGAATTGTAGAACAGAGAAAAGTGGAAGGATAGATGAGGGAATTATAAGATGTGAGAAAAGCTAAGGAGTGAGAAGAGATGTAAGTTGAGAAGAGAAAAATGGAGAAAGGAGAAAGGTCCAGGAGCTCTAGAATCCTTTTTTGGTTGGGGTGAGGGCCCCCATAGAAACCCCTCTTCTGTGCCTGTGCAAACCCCCCTCCCCCCAGCTCCTACGAATGATGATAAGGTAGCACAGCTCAGCCACTTAAATTGCCTAATCATTATAACCAGTTTCCTGTTCAGATTTTTCAAACTTCTGTGGCAAATATGTGGCAGACTTGCATAATTTTTCATAAAGTTTCACATCACCCACCCTGCAAAGACAAGGTTTTCAATTAAAACCTTTCACATTGTTTTTAAACAACATTTAAACTATATATAAATACTGAATCTTACCATGTTCAAAATTCAATTGTTTATTAAGTAAAGATATGTTTAAACCTTTTAACTGTGAAATGTCACATTTGTTTTGTCATCTTTCTGAGCATGTGAGCTTATGTATAATGAAACTGCACTTAGTATCAGCAGAGTTTATCTTATGAAATTAATGCCATCTCTGCTGGCTGTGGGATAGGAGTCGCTGCTGAATTCCAAAATACGTCCAGGTCTTTGTGAGCTGGTGTATGGTTGGCCACATGTAAATGTGCAAGAACCTTTCTTTAAGTTTGCTTTATTTGAAATGCTGCCTTGCCATAAAATCAATGTGGTTTCCAAGAACAATAATCTGTAATAAGCCAAGTAACATAAAACAAAGCACAAGTAAAAACACATTTCACAAAATGTTGTGAATACATTAAATAAAACCCAGTACCTTTGCTTTCTGCTATACCAGTTCAGAATGATTGCTTTCTGGACTTGTGTAGTAGAAAGGCAGATGGAGGCAAAGAACCTTTTCTTTTTTTTTTTTTTAATCTAGTGATAGTACGTATATGTGGTGCAGTGAGAGTTAAAGCTAGTATTCTCTGCCTCCAGTTGATGGAAGGATTGCTGTTTTGAGCAGCAGTCTTTATACTTTATTGGTCTGGCCTATGATTTAAATTGGAAGGAAACAGAAAAAGGACCAGTTTATCAGAGACATTCAGTTTGATTGGGCCATAAGCCTGTGATTGTTACAGGGTAGTGAGCCAGAATTTGATTTATTCTGCCATTCCCATCAGAGGGTTCATGGTTAAGCAATTTAAGAGCATATATCTAAGACATGAATTTTGTTTCGGGCCATGCATCTTAAATTTTTACAGAGGAGAGATCCAAAATTTGGATATGCTTCCACCATCAAAGAGTTTTTTGGTTGAGCCAATATATTGCAGATATATACTGTACATATATTAAGGAAAAGAGGAAGAGGATCATCTTAAAAAAAAAAAAAAAATTAAATCTTTACTATTTTTCATTTCTCAATGTTAAGAGGAAGTCTGAAGGAAGTGAGCTTAGAAATACATGTCTGTCTGAAACAAGTTTCTGGTACGTGCCCTTCAGCTGAGACAATAATCACTAATTCCCAATGTAGTAGAAACGGCTGTTGCAACATACATATATCTTTACTTCTTTATTAATTAAAGAAAAATAACTTTTCTCCTCAAAAAAAAATGAGCCATTTCTGAGACACAAAACTGTTCTCCTCATATTCCAACTCTGTGTCTGCAATAGAAAGATCTATTGCATAAATAAAGGGGGGGTGCTCTTTTTTTTTTTAGAATTTCCCATTTGAGGCTTTAAAGTTCCAGTGAGGTTGCATAGATGATATGCTAAATGCTCCTGAAGATTCTTTATTGCAGGAGATAAAGCATCTTCATCCTGCTTATAATGCACAGAACGTTAAGATATTTCCTAGATCATTTATTTTATAATTCTTTATTTTTCAAATTTTTGAAAATATACCCAAGACATCAAACTTGTACAGAAAAGAAGTTGTTGTCATTACAAGTATTATAATGCAAAATAAAAAATAAGAATTAGATATATAATGACCAGCAACAAAATTATAAGAAATGAGGGGGGGACGGAGGAAAGTAATAATGAGCATTATATAAGCAAATACTGTGTTACAAAATCAGGTCGCTGCACACTAGTACACACCCTTTTTTATATAGCAGAAGCAGTAACTGGATTCTCCTGGGATAATGACCGTATAAAGGCTCTGAGCTGGTCTGGTTCTAAATAAATATATTGTACATTCCTATATCTTATACAACATTTTGCTGGATATTTTAACACAAAGCTCGCTCCAAGTTGTAATACCTCTGATCTCATTTGTAAGAATTCCTTACGTCTCACCTGAGTTACTTTAATAACATCAGGGTAAATCCAAATAGGGCGACCAAAAAAGGATACCTGCCTATTTCTTAGAAATAATTTTAAAACATAATTTCTTTCAGACAGGAAAGCAAATGAAATAAGTAAAGGCTTCCTTATTTTGATCTCAGAGTCCAATGAAGTTTCCAAGAAATTTGTTAAGTCCAAATTTTCCATTAGAGGCCCAGCTCCAGCTTGCTCTGTAGTTTCCCTTTGCTGTAGGTAATAAGCCTTAACGATGACAGGGGTAGCTGCTTCTGGAATCTTTAATATTCGATTCATATAGATCTTAAACATATCTAGAGGGGATGTCAAGGGTTGTACAGGAAAAGATAATTTATTTTAAAGTCATAAGTTTAATACAGTGGTCCATACGGTGACCATTAAATCATTTATCCATCTGGGAGAAAGTATCTATCCTGAAGATTGGATAAGGGAGTACAGTATTGTCTCTCCAATTGTTTTAGGAGAGCAAGTGGCATTCTGTTTGAGCTACATCTTAAAAGAACTTCTGTTTCAAAATTAAGCTTTTCAACTGAGAGGATCCGATGCAGCGGAAAATGTTAGTTGCATGCCTATCTGATGGTCTAAACACCCTTATAAATGTTGGTTTGATTTTAATAGTTTTTATGGGGAAGAACGAAAAGTCTTTTATGACTATGACACTGGCTATTAATCTAAAGTGGTGCTTTTTAAATTGCTTTTCAGAGGAAGGCTAATTTTTGAAGAAGTAAAATAATTTAAAAAACTAAAAAACTAAATTCAAAGGTTAGTGCTAGGGACCAATTTTTGCTTTTATAGAGTTCATGGTCAATACTGTGATTCATAAAGTTACAGTCCAAGTATTCATTATACTTCTCAACTCATAAGATCCAAATGTCAAAAGATGACTTTTCAAAAAGTAGGAAAATAAACTTCAGGAATATCTAGGTTATACACTATATTTCAAGGATCCTCTTTTTATGGAAGCCAATAGGCAAGAGGACTTCTTATTGTCCAGTCAGATGAATCCAGAACAAGTGGGTTATGCACCTCTATTAGTAGATGGAGACGGAGCAAACTGATGTCACAGTATATATACCCCCAGTATATATAGCCCTGCAGTGACATCAGCCTGCCAGTATTAGTATTCTCTGTCTCCAGCAGATGTTGGACGTGCATCTCTCTACTGGGGATTGCTTCGATTTAAAAAAAAAAAAAAAAAAAAAGAGCAATAAGGAAAATAAATTCTCCCCTCTCCCAGTTTGAGAATTCCTGAGGTGATTTCTGTGGTCCCTCAGATGAGTGCCTTGGTCTGGTAGCTGGTTTTTCAGCTGGTGTGGACTTAGCTGTTAAGCAGTTGAAAGGCATTAGGTGTAGGAAGCCGAGCGCGGCGGTGATGGCAAATGACCTCTTCCCCCCGCAGCCAGAGACTGTCTCTGTACTCAGACAGATATGGCTGAGCTCAAGTAAGTTTAAAACAAAAAAAAGAAGAAATACAGAGACAGAGAAGGAGGGTTTTTTGCTGTAGGGCTTCCTCCTTCCCCGGTCTCCATGCTTGGTGCACCATTCTGAAATTTGTCCCACTCCATGGGAGGTCTAGGGACGTGGACTGTCTGGCTGGTTGAGCAGCCTCTGTAGGTTAGGCCCTACTTTGAGGCTTTTTTGCTGTGTGCCACGTGGTGGGCCTCAACAGCATTTCTTGTGCTTTCTTTAGGATACTCTCTACAGGATGGCTGGTTCGGTGTGTGCGTCTAGCTGTGCGTCCAAGTTGTGCATCTAGTTTTTGGATACTTAAGTAGGCCTAATAGTCTGTGCGTCCAAGTTAATTGGTGCCTTAAATGGCCTTCCGCTTACCTGTGCACACAAGTTGAGTGTTGCTGTATGCTTAATTTTTTAAGGCGCCTACCCTAGGAACGCCTAAGTTTTGGACACCTAGAATTTTTGGACGCCTAAAAAAAACAAACCTAGACATGCACTTCCAGCTGCCGATCAGTGCGCTGCCAATCTAATGACGCCTATATCTAAGAAACCTAAGCGCCTTTCTCTTTGCACTGCCTGTTATATTCGGGCATCTCAACCAGGAGTCCCCGCTGACTTGTGCCAGCGCTGTTTGGAGGCTCAGGGAGAATTATCTTCCTCTGATTTCACTAAGCCTCGTTCTTTCCAGCCAGATGTAGGTTTGGGTAAAGACTTTTCAGGTGGGCTGCCTGTTTTTGGAACTCCCCTAACTGGTTCTTCAGCAGCGGAAGGCAGTACCTTCTGGTCTGGATACTTCTACATTTTCATGGATAGAATTTTTCCAGGGCTTGCAATCCTTTCTTTAAGCTCAGTCCTCAGCCCCGTCCAGTGCTCCCAGGGCAGAGTCGCAGGTGCAAACCTTGCCTGGACCTACTGGTAAGCACCAGAATACTCCTAGAGCGGCAGTGGGACTAGCCGACAGAGATCTGGATGGCACGGATGATGTCGATCCTGACTCGCTTGAGGATGGTGAAATTTCTCCAGGATTAGAAGCGTATGGGACTATACTATGGTTCTTCCATAGAGATGAACTGTTGGCCCTGATTTCCCAGACCTTGAAAATGCTGGGAATACCTGGGCAGATTCCATGTCTGAGCCAAAGAAAAATCCAATTCTGGTTTCTCTGTGCAAAGCCTCTTGTTTTTTCCCTGAGATGGAGGCCATTCAAGGGCCATCCCAGAGGCTAATTTCAAAGGAGGTCAGGCTTTATAAGGCCTGTACCCTCTGGATCCGGTGGTGAGAGAGCGTTTACATTTTCCAAAAGTGGATGCACTTGTATGTGCAGTCTCCAAGAGGACAACTATTCCTGTAGAGGGAGGATTGGCCGTGAAGGATGTACATGATAGGAGGGTTGAAACTATCCTTAAGCAGGCATTTGAAGCAATAGCAATGACTTTGCAAATAGCTTCTTGTTGTTCCCTGGTGGCTCGCTCTTGTTTACTTCTCTCTCAAAAGGTTGATGATTCTGGGGTGAATTCCAGGGCAGTTATGGAACCAGCGACTACCTTCTTGGAAGATGCAGACTGCAATTTGGTCCGCACCTCAGTCAGAGGAGTGGCTTTGGTAATAGCAGCTAGGCATCAGTTATGACTGAAAAATTGGTTGGCCGATGTGACCTTGAAGGCTAACCTCAAGAAATTGCCCTTTAAATGCTTGCTCTTGTTTGGGAGCGAGTTGGAGAAATTGGCCAGTAAGTGGGGCGAATCACCTGTTCCTTGATTACCGGAGGATAAGAAGCAAACGCCATGCTCCTTTAGCATGAGAGGTTGTGCTAGGGGATCCAAGAGTGTTCAACCCCCATAGAGGAGTGATCTTTCAGAAGACTCGAACTTTTGGTAGGTCTCAGTCCTTCCATCTCAGACAGGCCAGGAGGAGGGTGGGTTCGGGTAGTGGATCCTCCTGAGCTTCCCAATGAAGGTTTGCCGACCCACCCCTAGGAGCAGAAGATAGGGGGGGGGGGGCGCGTATCTCTCTTCTATCAGAGGTGGGTTGAGATCACATTGATTCAATGGGTCCTGGAAGTGATACGAGAAGGATATGCGCTAGAGTTTCGCAGTATTCCTCAGGTCATATTCATGGTCTCTCCCTGCCACTCCCTGCAGAAGAATCAGGCAGTGAAGGATACATTGGCAAGGCTCCTGAGTCTGAGGATTGTGATTCTGGTACCCACGTCTCAAGAAAATACGGGGCGATATTCAATTTACTTTGTTGTGCCCAAGAAAGTGGGATCCTTTCATCCCATCCTGGATTTTGAAGGGTGTCAGTCATCTGCGGGTGACCCATTTTCGCATGGAGACCTTGCACTCGCTGATAATGGCCATACAGTTGGGGAGTTTCTGACCTTATTGGACCAGTTTGAAGCGTATCTTCATATTCCCATTTGACCAGAGCATCAATGCTTTCTGCGGTTCATAGTTCTGGGACGCAGTTATCCATTTTGGGCACTGCCTTTTGGTCTGACGACCGCTCCCAGGACCTTTTCCAAAGTAATGGTGGTAGTTGCAGTAGTTATCCAAATACGGGTGTACGGGTAGTACACCCGTATTTGGATAACTGGCTGATTTGAACCAAGTCGCTGGAGGAGAGCTGCCTGTGACCCGCAAGGTGATCTCCCTGTTGAAGGAGCTCGGCTGGGTTGTGAACCTGGTCAAGAGCAGTCTTCAGTCTGTTCAATAGTTGGAATACCTTGGGGTTTGGTTCAACCCAAAGCAGGGCAAGGTTTTCTTGACGGAAGCTCATATTCAGAAGTTGATGGCACAGATAGTCTATTGTTGAACACTCTGCGCCCGACCGTGTGGTCCAACCTGCAGGTACTTGGTTTAATGGCGGCAACCCTGGAAGTAGTACCGTGGGCGAGAGCACATATGCGTTCTCTTCAGCGCTCATTTTTTGTCTCAGTGGAACCTGCAGTCTCTGGACTATTCGATTTGGCTGGAGTCTCCTCCTGACTGCAGTGGTGGCTACAGCCGGATCATCTAAGGAAGAGAATTTCCCTAGCACCACCAGACTGGCTAGTACTGATGATGGACGCAAGCCTCCATGGTTGGGGAGCTCACTATCAGGAGCTGACAGCACAAGGGTGCTGGGATGCAGAAGAGTCTGTCTTGGAACATCAATCATTTGGAAGCCAGGGCAGTCCGGCTGGCATGTTTGCAGTTTGGTGACAGGCTGCAGAGTCTAGCACTCTGGATAATGTCAGACAATGCAATGACTGTGGCAGGGAGGAACCAAGCCAACAAGTGTCGAAGGAGAAAGATCAACTTATGAAATAGGCCGAACTACATCTCCAGATGATCTCAGCCTCGCATATAGCAGAAAAAGACAGTGTAAGGACAGACATTCTCAGCAGGGAAAGTCTGGACCCAGGAGAATGGGTGCTATCAAACAGTGTTTCAACTGATTCTGGATTGCTGGGGTCTCCCGTTTCTAGATCTGCTGGCTATTTCTTGCAATGCAAAGGTTCTGTGATTCTTCAGTTGCAGGAGAGATCTGAAGTCGTTGGGGATAGATGCCTTGTTGCAGGCGTGGCCAGAAGACAAGTTGCTGTATGCCTTTCCTCCACAGCCCATGTTGGGCAGATTAGTCCAAAGGATTGAATGCCACAGAGGGATGGTGCTCTTGGTTGCTCCAGATTGGCCCAGGAGACCATGGTATATGGATCTGTGGCGGCTCCTGGTGGAATCGCCCCTTTGGCTACCGGTGCACAGGGATTCGACTCAATTTTGTCTTACAGTATGGCAGTTGAAAGGGCTTGCTTGCTGAAATGTGGATACTCTGTGGCAGTGATTTCCACCTTGCTAAGAGCTAGAAAGTTTTCCACTACTTTGACTTATGTGCAGGTTTGGCGAGTGTTTGGGGCCTGGTGTGAGGATCGAGGTACTCTTCCTTGTTCGTTCAAGATCCTGCTCATTTTGGAATTAATGCATGATGGCTTGAATAAAGGCTTGGCCCTTAATTCCTTAAAGATACAAGTAATGGCTCTCGCCTGATTCAGAGGTCAGATGAATGGTGGAGCCTTGATGACTCATCCTGATGTGGCCAGTTTCCTCAAAGGAGTGAAATATCTTTGTTGCCTTTGCGGTTTCTGGTGCCCTAATGGAGTCTTAATTTGGTATTGGATTTCTTGGCAAGCCAGATCCCACGGCAAGCACCGCCTCAATCATTTGGGAAGTCTCCAAATCTGGACCAAACCTCCACGCCAAGAACTATTGCAGTTTTACTTTCTATTTCAACTAGTCGCTAACTTTGTGGCACCAGCTCACATCCCTTTCCACAGTGCCTATTTTTGTACCTTTGCACTCCACCCATAGTGTTATTGCTGCATCTTGCTAGTCTATAACTGCACCACGCTGCTTCTGCCCCACAATTTACTTGAATTAACGATGTATCCCATCCCACGTATCCACCTGCCCCTCTCCCGTCTACCTTCTCCCCACACACTCCACCCACCCCCTGTACGCAAATCCTTAATCCCCATTCTCACCTCCCCCCTGACTCAACTCCTTGGCCTCACCACCCTCTCCATAATTCTCTTCAACGCACAATCACTCTCCAAAAAGACGCCCATCCTCAGCGATATTCTAATCGACTGTAAACCGGACCTATGTGCGGTTACTGAGACGTGGCTCAAAGACAGATACTGTTCTCATCAACCAACTCCATACCTCTGCTTACGAGATTTTCTCTATCCCCAGACCGAAAAAAAGAGGCGGCGGCCTCCTCCTGGCAGCCAAGAAACATCTAAATGTCAAACACATCCACATAGCCACCCCACCCAAACTCGAAATAGGCCTCTTCAAATCCGCCGACCTACAAATTTGTCTAGTATATTCACCCCCCAACCTCCTTGAGTCCAACCCCTCACCTCTCATAGAATTCATTGTTGACTGGATCAACATAGACATCCCCACCATCTTACTTGGAGATTTTAATCTACACGTAGACTCACCTCCTTCCCCTTCATGCCAAACCTTCATCAAATCCCTCCAAGCATTAGGACTCCACCAAATTATTACATCTCCCACACACAAAGCAGGTCACACACTGGACCTGATGTTCATCAACTCTGAAGTCCTCACTCACACCACCCCCACCTGCACCCCAGTCCCCCGGTCCGACCATTATCTAATAGAAGGCCTTCTCTCCTCCAACGCCCCCCATTCTCGCAACAACGTCCACAGCACCACAATAACATCTAGGAAATCCTGCCCCCGTGATGAACTAGCCGCTGCTTTATCTACCTCCCTTCCCAACTTAATTTGCTCTGACCCTGACTCAGCATTAACCTTCTGGAATAACCTCTCAGGAGACTTTGCGAACAAATTTTGCCCCCTCTTTAAGCGTGTCTTAAGCTCCACCTCCAAACCTGCAAAACCATGGTACTCATCGGAACTCAAAACTCTAAAAACTAATCTCAGACAAAAAGAGAGAAAATGGCGTAAGGACCCAACCCCACAGCACTCCTCCATTTTCAAGGCAGCACTACACAGCTACAGAGCCTCAACCCAAAAACATAAAAGAGATTTCTATGCCAAGAAAATCCACGATTACTGTTTCAACCCTAAAGCACTTTTCTCCTATGTCTGAAGTCTCACCAAATCTATCCCCCCCCCCAATACCCGACTCTGACGCAGCCTCCAGATGTGAAGAACTCACTACCTATTTCCAGAGTAAAATCACTAACCTCCTTTCGAGATTCACTTCATCCCCCGACTGTCCCCTCACTCACCCAGCCCGCCATAGCTGCACTCGAGTTTACCTCTTCTAAAGAAGTCGAAAACATCCTTAAAAAACTCAAACCTGCCTCCCACCCTGACGAAACCATCCCCACTAAAGCCCTCCTGGCAGTCCCCCAATCTATAGCCCATAGCAGACATCATCAACTGCTCACTCTCCCACGGAACTGTCCCAGACACACTCAAACATGCCGTTGTTAAACCCCTCCTAAAGAAGCCCTCCCTAGACCCGAAAGATCCCTCCAATTTCCGCCCTATCTCCAACCTACCATTTATCGCCAAACTAATGGAAAGAGTTGTTAACTCACAACTTATGGATTACATTGAAAACCACGCAATCCCAGTTTGGTTTCTGGAAACACTTCAATACTGAATCGCTACTCTTCACCCTATCGGACCACCTCCTCAGGGGCATGGGCCAAGGCCACAGCCAACTCCTTGCCCTCCTCGACATATCCGCGGCTTTTGACACCATCAGCCACTTTCACCTTCTTGCGTGTCTAGAAAGCATTGGCATCCCAAGATTAGCCCTTGCCTGGTTCAGATCCTACCTCTCTAATAGGAAATTCTCTGTAAAAATTGGTGAAGCCATATCTACCCCCCATCCTCTACAACAAGGAGTCCCACAAGGCTCTTCGCTATCCTCCACTCTATTCAACATCTATCTCACCCCTCTCTGCCACATTCTCTCCGAACTCAAACTTAAATTCTATCTATATGCTGATGATGTTCAGATTGTCATCCCCATTCAAAGTTCTATCTCCGATGCCCTAAAACACTGGGAAAGCTGCCTTGATGCCATTAACTCCCTCCTCACCAACCTCCACCTAGCACTCAATGCCAACAAGACAGAGCTCCTACTCATCTCCCCGCACTCCCCACTCCCCCCACACTGTCCAATGATCCTAAGATTAATATCACCTCAGCTCAACCATTCGTTAGGGACCTTGGAGTTCTACTCGATCAACAACTTACCATGAAGAAATACATCAACTCCACACTTAAAGAAGGTTTTTTCAAACTGAATGTACTGAAAAAACTCAAACCCCTGCTATACCCCCAAGATCTCTGTACAGTGATCCAAGCCTCCATTACTACCAAAATGGACTATTGTAATGCACTCCTCCTTGGCCTCCCCTACTCCATGATAAAACCTTTACAAATGCTGCAAAATGCAACAGCGAGAATCATCTCAAACATCCGTAAATATGAGCATATTACCCCCATCCTCAGAAATCTACATTGTAGTGAATGCGGGAGGGGATAGAGAGCCAAAGTCCTCTCCATTATACACAAATCCATTCTCGCCCACAACTCTAACCGGCTAGACATTCCTCTCAACCTCCACCACTCCAACCGACCCACCAGAGCTGTAAATAGAGACTCCTTACTTGTTCCCTCTCTAAAAACAGCTCATCTGGCCTCCACACGTGACCATGCCCTCTCAATTGCTGGACCCACACTGGAATTCCCTGCCTCTGAGCCTGCGCCTCGAACCCTGCTCCATCAAGTTCAAAAAGAAATTAAAAACCTGGTCATTCAAACGAGCTTACCTGGAATAGCCTTACACGCAAAACGTCTTCCTAAGCGCATCTATACTATGGCACCGTAATCCTGCTGTTAAGGACCTCTATGTTCATTGACTGTTACTGTTACTACCTATTTTCCAGGCTGCTCTATTGTTTTTCCCTTTCCCAGTTTTTTACACCCTGTTAAAATGTAATTTCTTACCTGCAGTTCATATGTAAACCGGTGTGATGTCCCTACTAACACCGGTATATAAAAAGACTTAAATAAATAAATAGATAAATAAATGAGCCCTATGTTTAGGCCAATACGTAACCTTTCCTTGCGGTTACTGACTTTGAAAACTGTGTTTCTTGTGGCGATTTGTATGCACGTAGAATTTCTGAGCTGCAGGATGTGTTTTGCTGGGAGTCATTCCTCACAATGACTCCAGGGCTGCATACTGTTCCTTCCTTTTTGCCAAAAGTGGTCACTGATTTTCACTTGGGAAAAGAGATGCGGAGGAATATCGCCTGTTGTGACCCTCGGATGTCAATAGCTTTGATCCCTTCACTGGCCAAACCTATTGAATCAGTAGTCTTAAAACAACTTTCCAACTATCTAGGTGACAATGACCTTCTGCATGCAGGCCAACACAGCTTTAGGAAAGACCACTCTACAGAAACTTTATTATTATCTTGTTTTGATACAGTTTTTCGTGGCTTCGACGCATACACAGACTATATTCTCATTTCTTTAGATATTTCCGCGGCGTTCGATACCCTGAATCATCAAATATTCTTATCAGGTTTACAATCCATAGGTATTCAATCCACTGTTCTTTCTTGGTTTCAGTCATTTCTAACTAATCGTCATTTACACATACAAGTTAATAATCATTGTTCAGACTCATACATTTCATCTACTGGTGTACCACAAGGTTCTTCGCTATCCCCGATACTTTTTAATATATACTTGCTTCCTCTCTGTCACATTCTTACAACCTTAAACGTTTACTTCCGAATTTATGCAGACGATATTCAGTTGCTTGTCCCCTATAAAAATTCATGGTCAGAAACATTTTCCTTAATATCTCTGGTTCTCTCTACTATTAATACATGGTTAGACCACAACCGTTTAAAATTGAATCCTTCAAAAACTACCATTACTCACCTCTCATCCATCTCTGAATCCACTATAGGGCCTCCTTCTCATGTAAATTTCAAAGGTATTCTAATCCCTATTAGTACCTCTACTATCAGTCTAGGTATCACAATTAATTCTGACCTTTCTATGGCCAATCATATTTCCAATATTACAAAAAAATCCTTTTATAAATTACATTTATTGAAAAGAATTCAACCTTTTCTTTTTCTCAAAGATTATCGTACTGTTTTGCAGTCTCTAATTTTTTCGGGTATGGACTATTGCAATGCCCTATTCTTAGGCTTATCTGACTCTGCTTTATACCCTTTTGCAATTAATTCAGAACTCTGCTGCTCGGCTGCTTGCAGGAACTTCACGCCGAAATCATATAACACCTGTCTTACTCTCCTTTCATTGGTTGCCAATTAAATACCGAATTCAATTCAAAGTATTATCAATTATTCATTCTCTTATTTATAATACTTCATCTACCTGGCTATGCACTAATCTCCGTATATACAAACCTTCCAGACATCTCAGATCTCTCTCCAAAAATCTATTAGATGTACCTACTATCAAACTGGCAAAACATGAATTAACTAGAAAAAGGGCTTTTTCAGTTGCAGGCCCTGTTTTATGGAATTCACTCCCAGATTTCCTCCGCCTTACTCCTTCTACACAATAGTTTAAAAAATCACTAAAAACCTACTTATTTCAGAAAGCCTATAGTTTATTCTCTAATTCATAAAATTAACACTCACTTATCTCCCACATTGTCACTATCTACCTTCAACAGATAATATCCATAAGAAATAATACTTTACATTCAATCAAATTTTACTGTTTAAAGTCGTAGGGCATGAATATTTATTGTACTATTATTTTAATGTTAATTTTAATTTGTCTTATTTTTTTTAAGTTTATTCATTATGTATGTTTGGTTGTAAACCGTTTTGATTAATTATTTTGAATTGTAAAGGCGGTATATAAACATTTTAAAATAAATAAATAAATATCAGGTATCTGGAGGTTTTTAAGCCTTTCCGGAAGACAGATCCCATTTGTCCTCCACAGTAGTAGTAAGCAGGGCGAGCTGACTTTGTGGGCTACAATAGCTCGCTGGGTTAAGGAGAGGTAGTCACGCTGCATACGTTGATGCTGGGAAGTAGTTACCTACTCGGGTCAGGGCTCATTCCACTAGAGCTCAAGCAGTGTCATGGGCGGAAGTGAAATTATTGTCTCTCGTTGACATTTGCTAAGTTGTGATGTGGTCCTCGTTACACACTTTTTTCCAGGTATTATCGTCTGGATGTGCAAGCCCGGGAGGATACAGCCTTTGCACGTGTGGTTTTGACTGGACTGTGGGCAGCCTCCCACCCAATTCGGGAGTAGCTTGGGTATATCCCACTTGTTCTGGATTCATCTAACTGGATGCTAATAAATAAGAAATTTACTACTTACCTGATAATTTCTTTTTCTTTAGGACAGTCAGATGAATCCAGCTTCCCTCCCTTGGCTGCCGAATGGTTGTATTATGGTCCTCCTCCATGACTATGTGTTATAGGGATTACCTGTAAGTGTTCATCTAGTCCCCTAGACAGCAGAGTTGCTTACCTGTAACAGGTGTTCTCACAGGACAGCAGGATGTTAGTCCTCACATATGGGTGATGTCAGTGGACGGAGCCCTGACATGGAAAACTTTTCTGTCAAAGTTTCTAGAAAGCTTTGACTGACACTGGCACACTGAGTGCACTGAGAATGCTCAGCATGCAATTATCCCTGTGTCAACAGGTGTGTTAGCAAAAAGTGTGAGCGAAAAATAAAATAATAAAACGTATGTAGACCCAACTCTGCGGGGCGGCGGGCAGGTTTCATGAGGACTAACATCCTGCTGTCCTATGAGAACACCTGTTACAGGTAAGCAACTCTGCTTTCTCACAGGACAAGCAGGATGGTAGCCCTCACATATGGGTGAGTACCGAGCTGAGGATGCCTGAGCAATGCACCAAATGCCCCCAGCTGTGCAGCAGGCACAACAACAGGGGTGGAATTTGGTAAGGAGGGCATCCTGAAACCCTGAATGGGTTGGTGGAAGGATGTTGGGTAGTTAAACTGAAAAGAAGTTGCGTAGAACAGATTGTTGTATCCTATAATCTGCTGTAAATATGTAAATAAGTTCTTCTACTCAGTTATGGTTACTCCTATCTACCTTCTTTGCTGCTTTCTCCTCTTCTTCTCTCTGTCTATCCCACTCTCCCCCCGCTCCCTCTCTCGCCTGCTCCCTGTTTTTTGTAATTTCCTCCTTTCGCAAGTTTATTGTGAACCGGCGTGATGTGCCCCACAAACGCCGGTATATTAAAAGCTTAAATAAATAAAAATAAAAAATTGGCCGAAGATGAAATCGTCTGCCAGCTACATCTAACTAATAATGGGCTGCGAAGGTATGGAGAGAGCTCCAGGTCGCGGCCTTACAAATATCAAGTGGCACCGACCGAAGGTGAGCTACTGAGGTTGCCACGGCCCTAACAGAAGGTGTTTGCACACGGTTTTGTAGCAGAATGTCTGCTTGCTGGTAGCAAAAGGAGATACAGTCCGCCAAGCAGAAGGAAAAGGTCTGTTTGCCCACTGGAACTCACAACTTGTCTTTTGCCAAGAAGGAAAAAGTTAGGTGTAATTCCTATGGAGTGTAGTGCGGTCTAGATAGAATGCAGTTGCACTCTTACAGTCCACTTTTTCCCAACACCTCTCTCTGGTGAGAGAGAGGTGTTGGGAAAAAGTGGGCAGAGTATATGCCGAGTAAGGTGAGAGGCTGCGTCTACCTGAAGGACACGAGGGTGATCACGTAGAACCACTCTGTCATGGAGGAACGCAGGGTCGGGTGAATGTGTTACAAGGTGTGTAACTCACTGACCCTGTTGGAAGAAGTGATGACTACGAGGGAAAGAAGTTCCCATGCCAGAGTTAAGTGAGAGGAATGTAAAGGCTCGAACAGGGTACGTAAGAGTCTTGTAAGCACTAAATGTAGGCCCCATTCCGTAACCAGTGAAAATAGAGGCGGCTTAATCAATGGATAACCCATGGTAATCTGACTCAGAAGGGGATGAACCGTTAATCGGGCATCCCTACTCCCAAGTGGTACGCCAAATTGGAACTGAGGTGTACCCATACAGAGGATGTGTGGAGAGAATCCGAGGGAGTAAGAGAGAAGAGTGGTGTAGAAAAAGGGGGTAATACCCTTTTGTATGCACCATGTGGTAAATCATGCCATTTGGAATGGGAAGATTTATGTGTGGAAGGCTGCTGTGACGCTACCAGTACCTGAGAACATCAGTGAGTCCGTGATATGAGTCTGATCTGTGAGAAGGCGAATTGTTACTGGTGTGATAGGTAGAGAAGTATGGGAAAAACATACTTGTCGCGGTCAGAACGTGGGTCTGAGAAACAGTGATCCTCGACCTGCTGCAGCCTAATGAGAGTTTTGGCTATGAGAGGCATCGAAAGAGATACATATAAGAGGCCTTTATTGTAGAACGAGCAAAGGCGTCCATGGGAACGCATTCTGAGACATGTGTAGGGAATAGAATCTGTCCCCCATAAGGTTCGGTTTGGACACAGAGGGCAAGGTCACTTGACCTTAGCGCTAAAAGATTTTGCTCACTACACCTGTAATCGGAGACCATTCGAGAGGATGGAAACATCTATGAATAAGGTCCGTTAATGCGTTCGGCAAGTCTGTTAGATAAGTGGCCCGGGAATGCATGGAGTGTGCAAGCTTCCTGGTAGAGCAGCTAAGAGGTTTTCCCTGTACGTACTAGGATCAGTCCAGACAGTGGGTTATGTCCCCCGTCCAGCAGATGGAGTCAGAGCAAACTTTGGAGGGTGCTGGCATATAAGCCGGTGCGCCCCTCCTGTATCCTCAGTATCTCTCTGACTCCAGCAGATGTGAGGAGGGGAACCCATTGTTCTCCCTACTTAGTGGCTTGTCACTCTTTTTCATTATTCTATCTTCTGGTGGATCAAGCTATTAGCAAAAAAAAAAAAAAATTAGTAAAGGATTCAGTTTTGTTCCTTTCTGTGGCGGGCCAGCTCGGCTGGCTTCGCCTTAATACTTGCCATCTGGACTGCCTCTTCTTTCCCTCTCTCCTGCTTTCTTACTACCTCGAAGGGGTACAGGGTAAGTGTGTTGGGGGAAGATTTTGTTTTTTCTTCTTGCAGCTTCCGTTTGGTGTTCTCCGGAGGTGGATGCTGGTGGGGCCAGCCTCTCCCCTCACCCTAGTCGCGGTCTCTCACCCTCTCCCCGCGGTCCCGCGACGTCACATTCCCCGGGACCGCAGGCGGCACAGACGGCTCATTCCCCTGCCGCCCTCGGGGCTGTTGGGGCTGTGCTTGAGTCGAGCTTGGGCGCGGACGGCCCGCTCCTCCCGCGGCGAGATTTCTCGTGGCTGCCTCGGGTGCCTTGGGCCCCCCCCCTCCCCTCCCCGGACGCTCGCTATGCCGCGCGTCCGTTGCTCTGCTTGTGGCGGCCCGGGACAAGCCGCATCGAAGGACGGTCTCTGTGGCAGGTGCCTCCCCGGGGGGGGAGACTAGCACCGCTCCCTCAACTGCTTCTCCGCCGCGGTCCGAGCGCCGCGGGCCTCGAGGGTTGGCCCCGCCCTCGTCTTTGGCGGGAGCGGCGGCCATCTTGGAATTGGAAACTTCTGACGCCGAGGAAACCACGGAGGATTTTTTGCCACTGGCGCCCCCGAACCTGGATCCGGGACCTCTTCCCTCCACCTCCGGGCTCTCCAGGGACCCCCTTCCCACCCCACCAGCGGGGCCGCCCGGTTTCTCGGCGGATTTTGTGGTGATCATGCACCAGGCGTACCTGCAGAGCCTGAATCCCCAGGGGGGCTCGGTCCCCACGCCCTCCCCCGCTAAGGTTCCAAAGGTCGCAGGTGTGTCGGTTGCGGGATTGGGAGCCGGGGGAGGCACCCCCAGGGCTCCCCCGAGCACGCCCGTGCCCCTGCCGGGGCGCGACCCGGCGTCGCTGGCGGACGACGAGACACTTCTAGCAGCGCACCTGGAATGCGACGACCCACGGGTTCTGCGGATCTTCCGCAAGGAGGAATTGGCGGATCTCATTCCCCACGTGCTTCAAGAATTAGACCTTGACCCCCCGGTCGAGCCCCTGGGGCCTCCAGCGCCTTCTGTGGCCTCCGCTACTTCTAAGGGAGACCCTGTCTTAGCGGGTTTACGTCCCCTGGCGAGAACGTTTCCGATTCATGATTCGTTCCTACAGCTCCTCGTGAGGGAGTGGGATAACCCGGAGGCGTCCCTTCGGGTTGGCAGGGCCATGGATAAACTCTATCCCCTCCTGAGTGATTTTCTGAATCTTCTGAAGGTTCCCAAGGTGGACTCAGCGGTCTCCGCCGTCACAAAAAGGACCACGATTCCGGTCACGGGGGGCACTGCCCTCCTCTTTGGGGAAGACTTGGATCAGATTATCAAGACCTTGGGAGAAAACTCGGTCCACAGACTGCCCGAGGACCGTCATCGGTCATTTCGTCCGTCCGCAGGGACTCCTAGGAACAGGTACCGCACTCAGAGGCGCTACAGGGGTTCCAGACAGCAAGGTCCGAGGACACCGTCAACCCGATCGCAGTCTTGGACTCGGCCCTTTCGGGGCCGCAGACCCTCCAGGGACTCCTCGGCTCAGGGAGCCCCCGGCAAGACAGCACAATGATGCCAGGCCGGCCCTCTCCTCGCTACCCCGGATTGGAGGTCGCATCGCCCAGTTTTACGGGGAGTGGGCCAACATCACCACGGACCGCTGGGTTCTAGACATCCTAAGACACGGTTACGCGTTGGAATTTGTCCGGTTGCCCAGGGACAGGTTCATCTTTTCTCCCTGCGGCTCCAGCATCAAGCGGCTGGGGATACAGCGGACGCTGGACCGGCTCCTGGATCTAGGAGCCATTGCGCCCGTCCCCTCAGGAGAGGTGGGCTCGGGACATTATTCAATTTACTTCGTGGTTCCCAAGAAGGACGGTTCCTTTCGCCCTATTCTGGATCTCAAAGAGGTCAACAGGATGCTGCGGATCTCCAGGTTTCGTATGGAAACGCTCCGCTCCGTCATCGCGGCGGTTCATCAGGGGGAGTTCCTAGCCTCCCTCGATCTCACGGAAGCATATCTTCATATTCCGATCCGCCCGGACCATTGGAGGTTCCTTCGCTTCAAGATCTTGGGTCAACACTTCCAGTTCCAGGCGCTGCCCTTCGGTCTGGCAACCGCGGCCAGGACCTTTACCAAGGCATGGTGGTTGTGGCGGCAGCACTACGGAGGGAAGGCATTCTGGTCCACCCTTATTTGGACGACTGGCTCATCAGAGCGAAGTCCTTGCCGCAGGGGCGGGCGGCGGTCGACAGAGTGGTGTCCTTCCTACAGTCTCTTGGCTGGGTAGTGAACTTCAGCAAGAGCAGTCTGCTGCCGTCCCAACAGTTGGACTTCCTGGGAGCGCGCTTCGACACGGAACAGGGCAAGGTCTTCCTGCGGCTGGACAAGGCGCAAGCCCTGAGGGAGCTCATCGTCAGGTTCTCTGCTCTTCAAGTGCACACGGCGCGGGACTACCTTCAGGTCCTAGGCTCCATGGCGTTCGCGATCAGCCTCGTCCCCTGGGCCTTTGCTCACTTGAGGCCCCTGCAAATGTCCCTTCTCTCGAGATGGAAGCCGGTCTCCCAGGACTATCAGGCGATTCTTCCTCTCCTTCCGGCCGCCAGGGCCAGCTTGCGGTGGTGGCTGGATCCCAGGAACCTATCCCAAGGATGCCCCCTGGAGACTCCGGACTGGATTGTAGTCACGACCGATGCCAGTCTGTCAGGCTGGGGGGCATTGTGTCTCCGGAGCTCGGCGCAAGGCCTGTGGACGAGGGAACAGGCGGCCTGGCCAATCAACCGCCTGGAGACCCGGGCGGTACGGCTGGCCCTCGTGCAGTTCCTGCCCATGCTCAGAGGACGAGCGGTCCGAGTTCTCTTGGACAATGCGACTACGGTGGCTTACATCAACTGGCAAGGGGGCACCAGGAGCAGACTGGTGGCGCTGGAAGCGGCTCGATTGATGGCTTGGGCGGAACGTTTCCTGGAACGTCTGGAGGCCTCTCACATCGCCGGAGTGGACAACGTCCAGGCGGACTATCTGAGTCGTCAGGTGTTGGATCCGGGAGAGTGGTCTCTCTCCGACGAGGCGATGGCTCTCATTGTCTGACGCTGGGGGACGCCCGCGTTGGATCTCATGGCGTCAGCGGTCAATGCAAAAGCTCCTCGGTTCTTCAGCCGCCGGCGGGAGCACGGCGTGGAGGGCGTCGACGCCCTCGTCCTTCCATGGCCTCCTCGGCTCTTGCTCTACGTCTTTCCCCCTTGGCCCCTCGTGGGCAAGGTGCTACGGAGGATCGAGAGACACAGCGGTCGAGTCATCTTAGTGGCTCCGGAGTGGCTGCGGCGCCCGTGGTTCGCGGACCTTCTTCGCCTGGCGGTGGGCGAGCCCCTTCGCCTCTCGCACCTCCCACGTCTGCTCCGCCAGGGCCCGGTATTTTCGGAGCAGGCGGAACACTTCTGTCTTGCGGCGTGGCTTATGAGAGGAGGGGCCTCCTGCGCAAGGGCTACGCTGGTCCCGTGGTAGATACGCTCCTCCAGGCGCGGAAGACCTCAACCTCGGTCGCGTATGTGCGGGTATGGAAGGTTTTTGAGGTCTGGTGCTCGGCGCGGGGTGCTCTCGCGACAGCGGTCTCCCGTCATCAAGTGCTGGCGTTTCTACAGGAGGGGCTGGAGATGGGCCTCTCCTACAATTCCCTGCGAGTTCAGGTCTCGGCGCTCGCCTCGCTGGCTCGTGCTTCGGGAAGGCCTGACCGGTCGTCTCATCCGGACATCTCGCGGTTCCTCCGGGGAGTTAAGCACCTACGCCCGCCGGTGCGCCCGCTCTGTCCTTCGTGGAATCTCAACCTAGTGTTGCGGGCCCTAGGGGGGGCACCCTTCGAACCGCTGCGGCAGGCTACACTCAAAGACATCACCCTGAAGACGGTCTTCCTGGTCGCCATCGCTTCGGCGCGGCGCATCTCCGAGCTGCAAGCTCTGTCGTGCAGGGAGCCCTTTCTCCGGTTCACGGACTCCGGGGCTCACATCCGGACTGTCCCTTCGTTCCTGCCTAAGGTGGTTTCCTCTTTCCACGTGAACCAGGTAGTGGAGCTGCCGGCCTTCCTGGCTGATGCCCCCATGTCTCTTCAGCGACTGGATGTGAAGCGCTCCCTTCTACGTTATTTGGAGGTGACCAATGAGTTCCGGGTCTCCGATCACCTTTTCGTGCTTTGGTCGGGGCCTAGAAAGGGGCGTCAGGCGTCCAAGACTACGATTGCGCGCTGGCTCAAGGAGGCGGTGACTTCGGCGTACATCGGTTCCGGGAAAGAACCCCCGATGGGTGTCAAGGCCCATTCTCTCCGTGCCCAGGCCGCCTCCTGCGCGGAGTCCCAGCTCGTCTCTGTGCAGGAAATCTGTCGAGCGGCGACCTGGAAGTCTCTTCACACGTTCTCCAGACATTACCGGCTTCATGTACAGGTATCTGAGTCTGGTTCCTTTGGGGAAAGGGTTCTTCGAGCAGGCTTCCCGGGGACCCACCCGGTTTAGGGAAGCTTTGGTACATCCCACTGTCTGGACTGATCCTAGTACGTACAGGGAAAAGAAAATTACTTCTTACCTGCTAATTTTCGTTCCTGTAGTACTATGGATCAGTCCAGACGCCCTCCCTGGTCGTTTCTGGGATCTGGGGGGAACCTGCTCGCTCATCTCTCCTGTCTTACTGTTCTCATGGGTCTTCGCCCTTCGGGGCTTTCTGACTGCGAGTTTGTGTTGTTTTTATATGTTTGGACAGTTCTTATTGCACGTTGCATAGTTCTTCACTGTTTACAGTTTATTATTCCGGGATTTGCTTGATCCATCTGCCTTGTTCTGTCCAGTATTCTGCCTTGGCTTTGATATTCTCGATACTGAGGATACAGGAGGGGCGCACCGGCTTATATGCCAGCACCCTCCAAAGTTTGCTCTGACTCCATCTGCTGGACGGGGGACATAACCCACTGTCTGGACTGATCCATAGTACTACAGGAACGAAAATTAGCAGGTAAGAAGTAATTTTCTTGTGCGTGCTTATGTATTCGAATACCACATTGCCACTATGCTGTCTGTATGCACAAAGGTTTGTTGCAGAGGCAGTATTTTAAGCATAAAAGGAATAACGCATGGCTGGAAGCTCCAGGAAGATGATGTGAAACTGTATGGAGCGGAATAGACGCGTATTGGGTTGGGACGATGTGAATTTGAACTCTTCAACCCTAAGTAAATGCGACCATGACCAGGACCACCTGAGGATTTGGTTCTAGATAGGTAATATGGATCAGGGATGAAAGCGGTTGAACAGCTTAGAGCCACTGATAATTGAAAATTCCACTGAATCTTACTTATAGCCAATCTGGACAGATGAGGAACGTGGATAGTGAAAAAACCCCATGGCCCATCAATGAAAGAATGAGGGGCTGAGGTTATGTTGCATGCATGCAGAGATGTGTAGGAAATTGTCAGTATGTCTACGCGGTTCGTGGGCAGGAATTTCGTTGCGACTGTAGTACTCAGAACTGTTCCATATGGGATTTATGGTAGTTAAACCGCAATCCCAAGTAGATGATTTATAGTGAGTTGTGGAGAAGATAGAGCCCTTTGCTTGGATTGACTGCTGCTAGACAGTTATGCGTGCAAGGAAAGCGTGAATGATGTTTTACTCCATAGAGAAACAGCAGTCACTGCTAGCAAGTTTGGTGACATACACAAGTCGCCGAAGCTAATGCACCTGGCAAAACTTGGGATTGGAATGTTGTTAACTCACTATGAAACACATAGAAAGACTAGAGGAGAGAGGCAACCCACTTACGACGAGAGACACCATTTTACCTGTCCCTTCTGAAGAAAGTTGACATTTATGAGGTCCAGGGTGGGTGGAGTGCATCTACTTTCTGTCGAAAGAAAGAATAGTGAGATTAAAAACTCCCCCCCCACCCCCGCGCTTTGTAGCATCCGGGGAACTGTACCCTGAACTCAGGTACTAAGTGGGGTGGCCGCTCTGATATCTGGCAAGTTGGGAGACCAGGAGGTGTCCAACTGGCGGAGCTGATGTAATCTAGATATCAGCTAGTCTCCCACGGGAGCATGAGCGGTAAAAGTCTTACCCGCATCTCTGTCTGCTGTGCAAGAAAGTGTCGAGAGCTGTCGCCAGGTCTCGAGGTGGGCTTGCAAGTGAGGCAGTGTCTGCTGGATTTTGTGCCTAGCAGACCAGCTGGTGTATCTGGGACTTCGGACCATAATCAAGATCCAGAAGTCAGAGTATTATCGAGAACGGAGTCCTGTTGCTGAAAACGGGAGGATGTCTCGATGCAGTCCCAATTATTGGTAGAGAGATTCTCTTGGTGTTGTGTCAGTCATAGCCAGCAATAGTGATATGTGACACTAACACGGTTCTTGGAAGATAACACGACCTAGAACCTTACAAAACCATGTGGCCCGATTTAGTGACCAGGTCTCGATGGGATTGTCGCTGAAGCGGGATTAGAGAACTTACCATCCTCCGTGGTGGATCGCAGAAGGACGAGTCTGTGAATCTCGATGGCTCTGTGGAGTTCAGGAGGCATCGAAGACAGCCTGAAGGACGTAACATCCGACTCAACTCTGTAATCTGGTATGGTAGCACAGCTACAGAGGAGTCTGGCGATTCCACATTATTTTGTGCTGGCTCAGAACCCCGCATCAGTGTCGGTAGGGAATGCCTCGGCGCCTCAAGAGCAGAGGAGCACATGACTCATGAACCTGGGCCCGCTTTGCAACTGGCTCAATGTACAGTGATGCCAGTGTGGAATATGTATACCTCGGAGCTTGGCCCAGTCATTCTCCAGCACCGAGGAACTGCCACCAATGTGCGAAACAGAGGCGGTGGCAGTGGCGATGTCTGTCTCTGCGCTTGGCCCGATCATTCTACAGCACCGAGTAAGGTAGCACCGATGTCCTGGATTGCGTCTGTGGCGAACGGTCACCGTGCTGGTGACTATGATTGCCACGGTGCTCGGTCCGGTCCTTCCCCAGTGCCGAGGTGGATGCCCTCACTGTCTTGGATGGCGAGTGGTGACAGACTGTCAGCAAGCCTGCAATGCTCCTGGAACCGTCTAGTGCCCTAGGATGATACAGGCTTTGGTTAAGATCCCGAAGCATGGAGCATTGCGTTTAGGTGCTACGGTAGTATTGACGGTATTGATGGCGGCATTGAAGGCGGCCTCGAGGGTAACGTCAAAAACATCGATGAAAGCGTCGATGGCACAGGCGGAGCACCAATAACATTGACGGAAGCACCGATGGAATCGAAGAGCCATCGATGGCATCAACAAAATTGATACCAGCATCGTTGGGATCGATGGCAGCATCGACAGTTCGCTGAGGGCATCGGTGGAATCGACGAAGGCAACGATGGCATTGATGGAAACGACGTGGGCGTCGATGGCATGAATGAAATTGACAAAAGCCGTCGATTGCATCGACATGGGCATCGATGGGATCTATGGCATTGACCTGGGCTTCGATGGAATTCATGGCGAGAACAGAATCAATGGGGGGATCGACGGCATCGATGGAGGCAGGATGGTATGGATGGGAGGCACAGACTGTATCGATGGGGTCATCAACCGCTACAGAGATACCAAGGGAATCGATGGAGGCCTGGATTTGACAACAGCCCTGGCGGCAGCGGTAACTGTGGATGTCCCTATCTTACTAGCCCTAATAACCAGGTGGAGGATCGCAGGAGGACACTTGCCGGCTTTGTGGGGCTAAAAACATAGGGAGAGGGAAGGCCGCAATTCGGTTGGTAGGCCTGGGAAACCATTAGTGAGGTGACAGGAACTGACCGAAAACCAGAGCAAAGTACTCGAGTGTCGAATAAATGTAAGCAAAGGGAGACCCGTGTAGGGAAAAATTATTTGTGAAGTAAAACTTCAAGTGTTTCCATGAGGAAAAGTTGTGAGTTTCTCACAGAGCTCCTGACTGCGATGCTAACTGCAGCGCAGAAAAAAAAGACTGAGGTGAGACACCTGTGGACACAGGGATAATTGCATGCTGAGCATGCTCAGTGCACTCAGTGTGCCAGTGCCAGTCAAAGCTTTCTAGAAACTTTGACAGAAAAGTTTTCCATGTCAGGGCTCCGTCCACTGACGTCACCCATATGTGAGGACTACCATCCTGCTTGTCCTGTGAGAATAGTGTTAATGCATTCTTGTCTGATCTCAGTGTTGCCTGTTGGCTGAGTATTGAAATAGTTATCTGTTTAATCAAGTTTTGCTAGTCTGTCCACAGTTGCTTTTGAAGAGAATACTGGCAAGCTGATGACACTGCAGGGGTATATACTTACTGTGATGTCAGTTTGCTCCAGCTCCATCTCCTGGTAGAGGCGCATAACTCATTTGTTCTAGATTCATCTGACTGTCCTATGAGGAAAGGCTGAAGAGGTTAGGGCTGTTCAGCTTGGAGAAGAGACGGCTGAGGGGGATATGATAGAGGTCTTTAAGATCATGAGAGGTCTTGAACGAGTAGACGTGACTCGGTTATTTTCACTTTCGAATAATAGAAGGACTAGGGGGCATTCCATGAAGTTAGCAAGTAGCACATTTAAGACTAATCGGAGAAAATTCTTTTTCACTCAATGCACAATAAAGCTCTGGAATTTGTTGCCAGAGGATGTGGTTAGTGCAGTTAGTGTAGCTGGGTTCAAAAAAGGTTTGGATAAGTTCTTGGAGGAGAAGTCCATTAATGGCTATTAATCAAGTTTACTTAGGGAATAGCCACTGCTATTAATTGCATCAGTAGCAGGGGATCTTCTTAGTGTTTGGGTAATTGCCAGGTTCTTGTGGCCTGGTTTTGGCCTCTGTTGGAAACAGGATGCTGGGCTTGATGGACCCTTGGTCTGACCCAGCATGGCAATTTCTTATGTTCTTATGTTCTTAAAGGAAATTATCAGGTAAGTAGTAATTTCTCAATATAAATCAAACAAAACAAACCATGGCCAGTGGGTCCTAGGTTTCTTACAATATGGCTATGCCCTAAAGCTAGCCTCTCCATTACAAAAGAGAAAAAAAAAAGTGGCAGTGCTAACTACCATAAGTAAATTGCTCTGTTGAAAGTATGTCTGGTTTCATTCAAGGAATAAACATTTAGAATTTATTCAATATTCTTTGTGACTCCAACAAAAGACAAAATATGCAGAATCAATTCTGAATTTAGAAGGAGCGTGAACTAAGATTGCTTGCCCCATATTTTTGAATTAAAACTCACCATTCAGTAATGCTGGCAAAGCGAAAAGTTAAATTTTTAAAGTTAGCTAGAAATAACAGAGAGAGTTCTACATTTCAGTAATAGAAAGTCATCAGAGATTTCTTCCTTAGGGCATAACTGGGAAATGTTTCCATTTCACAGCACGCAAAGATCATTCACCAAAGCAATTGTGGCTTTTAGCATCATGTCTAAGAAAAGAATTGATAATGGTTCGCCATACCTGGATAACTGTTTAAGCAGAGCATCAATACTATGCTAAGGAATCCTAATATCAAAAAGCATAGCTTTCTCAAAGAAAAAAAATATTTGCAAGTTCAATTTATTACTTACATTGTGAAATGCTTATGTATTTTCCAACAGTTGATTATTCACAAGTTTAAAAAAAAATAGAATTCCCAAGTGCTTGGGATTATATTCAATTACTGATCACATAGGCAACATCAGACAGTTGAACCAGGGATATCCCAGGGCATAGGCCCATTTCATTCCTTTGTTGTGCAACCAGTGTGACTTGTCTTGGTCAAGAGTGGAAGCTTGCAGCAACAGGAGATGCAGGCAAAGCATGGAGTCCATCAGACTGATGTCTCTGTGAGCCCAGAGGGGAGATCTGCCCCATTGCTGCCAAACAGTACTGGTTCTTTTGCTGCTCCATTGGTCTCAACGTCGGGTGATGACTTCAGCAGAATGCAGTGCAGGAGCTACAAGCTAGTGTTACAACAATTGGGTCTCCAGAGCAGATGATAGATGGGTCTGTGTTCCCATGACCAGGGGAGCAGACAGAGGATGCAGGAGTTGTGGAAACTTTGCTGGAAGGGGTAAGGCTATATCTGCCTGACCCTGGGAGGTTTTTGAACTTCGCAAGAACTGGCCTTAGTTGCTATGCTCATTCTAGTCAAGTTTAAAGCTGCCCTTACTCCAGTAGCTCCTAATTTGGTGTCATTCCAGGAGATCTGGTCTGTGGTTGCTAGAATGGAAGTTTCATTGACTAGGTGTGTCAAGAAATGGTGCTTCTTTTTGAATGATATTGTCATGAAATTGCAATCTCAGGATTTAATTTTTTCTTAATGTATGTTTATGAATAAGCATTTGATATTCTACCTTTTCCTAAAGACAGGCCCAAGGTGGATTACATAAAGCATCAAGGTATTGAGTACATAAATAATGGATACATTTTGATTTATTTTATGATGTTGTAGTTTGTGTTATTTTTATGATGTATTGCTATTTATTGTGGGGTAGATTTTCAAAGGGATACGCTCATACCCCCTGAAAACCTACCCCAAACCCGCCCTGTGCGCGGCGAACCTATTTTGCACAGGCTCGGCGGCGCGCACAAGCCCTGGGACGTGTGTAAGTCCCGGGGCTTGCAAAAAGGGGTGGTCGGGGGCGTGGTCAGGGGCACGGTTAGGGATCGGGGACGTGTCCGGGGGGGCGTGTAGGCGGTCCGGGGGTGGGTCAGAGTGCCCCGACACAGCGGCCTATGTCGGGGCCTGCCGCACCGGCGCACGTAAGTTACTACTGCCCGGAGGCAGTAGTAACTTCTCCGATAAAGGTAGGGGGGGTCTAGATAGGGCCGGGGGTGGGTGGGTTAGGTAGGGGAAGGGAAGGTGCGGGGGGGGTAGAATGAAAGTTCCCTCCGAGGCCGCTCCGATTTCGGAGCGGCCTCGGAGGGAACGGGCAGCGCGCGCAGGGCTCGGCGCGCACAAGTTGCACAAATGTGTACCCCCTTGCGCGCGCCGACCCCGGAGTTTATAAGATACGCGCGGCTACGCTCGTATCTTATAAAATCTAACGTACTTTTGTTCGCGCATATGTTTTTAAAATCTATCTCTGTATTTCTATGCTTCATGAACATATGAGATAATTGCAAGTAAATAGATAGGATGTAGTTAAGTCAGAATAAGGCAGTGGGAGAATTAAATATAAATTACACACACATATATATATATGAGTTAAACACTAGCAGTGTGAGAGATTAAATAAGATAATCATCTACATGGATATGAGAAGTTGACATCCCTCTAGTCTGTTCATATGACTCTTAATTAGGGACAACTTAAATTTGCAACATAAATTAGAAATGCTTGAAAACTCTATTTGATAATGAGAAATTCAATGTATTAATTTTCCCATGACTAATCTGATTTCATGTAAAAATATGCTAGGTAAATATTTGGTTGAGTTTTGGAATTTTCCATGGAGATGTCTCCTATGGTGAGAGTTCAATATATGCCAGTCCCCCTCTAAGATGTGTCTGGGGTGAGTGGAATAAGAGGCTCTACAGAACAAGAAGAGAGTATTAATCTAACGGCACTTCTGGAACACTTGCAGGAGGTGATAGTGACGAGGGCCGTAAGCCACCCAGAGCTGCAGATGGTGCAGGATACACATTTTTTAAATAAATTATTTTTTTGTGTGTGTTTTGGAGCCAGACAGGAACTGGATTTTCAAAGCCTTTTTCCATCACAAGGATGTTTTATTCTTTATTTGGAAGTTTGGTTTTTCCGTGACCTCTGTAAGACTACTCAAGTCAAGAATGAGCATTCCTTGCCATGTGCACCAGGGTTGTCCAATTGGGGACTGTATTCTTTCATAAGTTTTCTTTGAAATGTATAATTAAGTATCAAGGGGCAAGTTATGTATTTTTTGATCCTGCTCAATTGAGCAAGTTTCTGGAAGATTGTGAAGTTTCTAGCTCATATGGGATGAACTCTTAGAGTCTGATTTCAAATTTGTAATTCCTAGGAGAATCCCGTGAGCGTATGTTTGGAGTGGTGGGTCCTATGCTTTGGAATTTGTTACTGGGAGCTTAAAAACCTTAACTCATTTTAGGAAGAGGTTATTCAAACAAGCAGTCACTAATAATGCTATATTGGAAATAATGATTTTGATTCCAGGGGCTGTATTTTTTGTTATCTGAAATAGTTGTGGGCTGTTTGCAAGGTTTTACTGCTAATACTGCAACTGATGCCATAGGACGATTGAGCAGGTGGAACCATGTTATGCTTAGTTTTATGAATGCTAGTTGTGAACTGCCGAGAATTGTAAATTGATTGGGTATAAAGGTTTAAATAAATAAATAGATAATTAATTGTCCTGCTAATATATATTGGCTAATGATTAGTCAGGTCCACAATTGTTGATTGCCTGTTATTCAACCCTTGTTTGTTTTTAGATTCATTTCCCTCTTCCCCCCCCACCTTTGTTTTATAATACGCATGTTATAATTTTCTTTTTCTTCTTGATTGTGAGAGAGAGGAAAGTGGATATTTATTGTAAACTGATATGAAGGAATTCCGATGTTGGTAAATAAAGAATAATAAACTATATTTTGTTCTATTTTTGGTAACATGCTGTTATACTTATTATTGCTTTGCAAGATGCACTCTTGATATGATTGAAACAAAATTTTAAAATATATTTAAAAATGAGCCTAAGGATGATTGTGTCTTAACACATAAGTGAATTGCTGGTTGGACCACAGCAGCAGTCTGTGTTTAGAGCTCTCACAACAAGAGTGAAGAACTGTAGCTGCAGAATTGTTCATTTGTAAAGAACAAAGAAAGCTGAGGATTTTTTAGAAGAGTAGCATTGATTAGAGATGCAAACAGCAGAATCTCAATCCCATTAAGGCCACATTCATCACACAGATATCCCAGAGCACTAGTTTGTTGTCATGAAATTAATATCTGAAAAAATTCTGGAATAGAAAGCTTTTTTTTTTATTTTAATAACTGAGGCCTATGCAATAACACACTAAAAAAAAAAAAAAAGTTACCTATGTCAGTTGGCAAATATGTAGTGTGTTCACAGTAAAACCTGTTCATACATAGAAATCAATGCCTGACTGTGAATACCTCCTCTGTAACCAATCTTTGTTTGTTGGTTGAGTTATAATTATGAATGTCACTTTGTAAACCACTGTGATCTACACATGGAACAACGGTATATAAAACGTCTAAATAAATAAATAACACATTATATGGTGTTTAATAAAAAAAATATGGCCACAGTATTACTGTGCACAATAACAAAAAATAATCTGTGTGTGCTAGTTACCTTTTGAAATCCCTTGTGCTAATTATCCCAAAGTGAAAGGGCTAGGTAGCACCTAAGGTTCACTATCCCTGCCTAAATAACTTGCGCACCCTCCTGGAGGTGCCCTTTCTTCAATGGCATTGAAGAAAGGGCACCTCCTTTCTTCAATGCCATTGAAGAGGGGGTGCTTACAGGATAAGAATTATCCTGTAAGCACCCCCTCCTCCTTTTTGCCCTTCCCTCCAGTTAGAATTTGTTTAACTTAACTTTTAAAATTTGTTAGAATTTGTTTAACCTATTTTCTCTCTAACAGCCTAGTTCTACATTCCCTGTTATAATGTAACTTTTGTTGTTGTTTGCTCTGTTAACTGGTTACCCCTTGTTTACTGTAAACCGGTACGATAAGACCTGGTCTTGAGCATCGGTATATTAAAAGAATTTAAATAAATAAAATAAATAAATGGCAGGAGGGCTCTGCAGTCCCTCCTGAGGGTGAAGGGGCATCTCTGGAATAAGTGACCACGCCAGAGAGGTGTAATGCCATTCCTCAAAGGGGGAGAAGGCGGTGTTGGGGCATAATGCCTCTGAGGAGTCTGTCCTTGAGAAGGCAGGTGAAGGATCAGGAGAGGATACCTTAGGGAAGGGGAGGGGGATATGGAAATCCCCTGTGCTAACTGGCCTTTTCACTTTGGGCCGATTAGCATGGGGACTTTCAGGCCTGACTGAACTTGGTTAAAAAAAAAAAAAAAAATTAACACCAGTCTGATTCAGTTGTTGATTTTTTACTCTTTCCCAAGCCATAAGAACAAGAGGGTATGGAAAGCATAGGCCCAATAAAGGAGAAATTACTACTTACCTGATAATTTCCTTTATTAATTAATTAATTAATTAATTTTTCTATACCGACATTCGATTTGACATATCACATTGGTTTACATACAAGTGATGGTAGGTGAGTCCGAACGAGTGGTTTATGCACCTCTGGCAGCGGATGGAGACAGAGCAAAAGCTGATGTCACGGCTATATAGTCTCGCCCCCAACATCAGCCTGCCAGTATTCTCTAGAAAAGCCAAATTGTGGACAAACTTGATTAAACTTGAACATTATTAGCTATAGGCCACAATTTGTGTTTTTCAACCAACTGAAACACTGAGCTGAGCCAAAAGAACATATCTAGCAAATTAAGAGCAGAGAAGCCACTTACCAGTTATCAACAAAGAGCAGGAATCATATTCTGCATTGCTTGCCCTAAGAAGGCTAACCACAAAATCCAAATCTGGCAGCTGAGAGCAGGTTCAGGATTGACCTACCCTACCATCACTAAAGGAAAGGAAATTATCAGGTAAGTAGTAATTTCTCTTTCCTTAGCGTTTGGGTAAAACACTCCCAACAAGTGGGATGTACAAAAGCTAATCCCGAAAATGGTGGGAGATTGCCAGCCACCTAGTCAAAACCGCCCATGCAAAAGCGGTGGCCTCCCTAGCCCTAACATCCAAGCGGTAATGCTTGGAGAAGGTGTGCAAAGATGACCATGTCACCGCTTCGAACATTTCAGCAGGTGACAACAAACTTAGCTCCACTCGCGATACAGTCTAAGTCCTCGTGGAATGCGATCTAATCTGCTTCAGTGCTGCAACCTGTAATGACGTCCTTAATCCAGCGGGCAATCATTGCACATATCACTGGTGCTCCCTGCTTACCTTCACCATGGCGTACACACAGACTATCAGACTTCCGAACAGTCTTAGTTACCTCCAAGTAGCACAGTAAATGATGTTTGACATCCAAGTAACGCAAAAGGTAGTACTCAGCTTCATCTTTGTTCCTGTCCAAGGCAGGCAGAGAAATGGACCAATTCAAATGAAAGTCCAAAACCAGTTTGGGCAAAAAGAAAGGCACAGCTGAAGCTGAATTGCACCTGGAGTCATATGGAGAAAAGGCTTACAGCAGGAAAGAGCCTGCAGCTCAGAGACCTGATGAGCCAGATTGCTACCAGAAAGACTGTATTCAAAGTAAGTAGTTGCAAGGAAGAGAGTACATAGCAGTCCAAAAGTCAGACCTGCTAAGAACTCGAGGACCAAGTTAAGATCCCATAAAGGCACCGAAAGCCGCAACGGGGGTGAAGATGTTTAACTTCTCGCAAGAAAAGGGACACGTCCAGATGGGAAGAAAAGGCCCTCCATTGACTCTTCCCCTGTAAAAAGCCAGTGCTGCAACCTGAACCTTCAAGTTATTAAGGGCCAAACCCTTAAGCAAGCCGTTCTATAAAAATTCCAGAATCAAATGAATATCTACCTTGAACTGTTGAGTACCTCATTCAGAGTACCAGGCCTCAGACACTCCAAACTCAAACGTAAGCTTGAGAAGTAGAACGTTTCTTGGCCTGAAGAAGAGTGGAAATTACAGAAGATGAATAACCATGCTTCAGTAGCAGATCCCTTTAAATGGTCAAACCATAAGACAGAACTGACCCGGATCCTCGTGCAGTATGGGCCCCTGATGTAACAGATCTGTCTGAGACAGTAGCTGAAGGGGATTGTCCACCAGAATTCTGTGGAGATTGGCGTACCATGGCCTTCAAGCCCAATCCAGAGCCACTAAAAGGACAGTGTTGTTTTGACTTGCAATCTTCTGTTCCAGCCTGCCAATCAAAGACCAAGGTGGGAACACATACATCGGGTGCCATGTGGCCACTCCTAAACGAGAGTGTGTCTGCCCATGGCTTTTGGGTCCCGCCTGCGACTGAAGAAGTGTGGAACGTTTATGTTGTTGAAGTTCGCCAGCAGATCTAGATCTGGTAGATCCCAGCAGTCCATCAGGAGGTGAAAGGCCTCATCTGCCAGCTTCCATTCTCCTGGGTCCAAGCTTCTCTTGCTGAGGAAATCGGCTGTGATATTGTCCTTTCTGGCAGTGTGAGAGGCAGATATGCTTAGATGCTACTCAGCCCATAACATGAGCGCATCTATCTCTTTCGACACCTATTGACTTGGTTCCACTCTGATGATTGATGTAAGCCACTGTTGTTGCGTTGTTGGACATTATCTGGACCGCCCGAACCTCTTGCCACTCGGAAAACTGCAGCACGCCAACTGAACCACTCGTGCCTCCAGTCTGTTGATGTTCCACTGCTGCTCCATTGCATTCCAGCGCTCTTGCACCACCAACCCCTGACAGTGAGCCCCCCAGCCCCAGAAGCTGGCATCTGTCGTGAGTACCAACCAATCCTGCTTCATCAGGGAAATCCCCTTCCTGAGATGATCCACGTGTAACCACCAGTTCAACTGGGATTTCACCTCTAACGGAAGGAGCAGCCTCACGGCACAGTTCTGTGACTGCAGACTCCATCGGGAGAACAAGGCGAGCTGAAGAGCGCTCATGTGCCCAAGGATCCACTTCTAATGTGGCATTCATCAACCCCAGGACCTGTAGATAAGACCACACGGTCGGAGATCAGAGTTTCACAGAGATCAGACTCGCAGCATCAATGAATGGATCTGAGACTCCAGCAGAAACATTCTGCTGTGCCTTGTATTGAATCAAACCCTGAGATACTTCAGGGTCTGAGACAGCTGCAAATTGTTCTTGGCAAGATTCATCACTCAGCCTAGTTCCTGTAGCAAGGAAACCACCCTGCAGGATATGCGAAGACTCTCTTTTCCAATGTCTTGGCTCGAATCAACCAGTTGTTTAGATAGGAGTGAACTAGAATGCCCTCCTTGTGAAGGACCACCACTACCATGACCTTGAAAAAGGTCCTTGCTGTTGTGGCCAGTCTGAAAGATGAGGCCTGAAACTTGTAATGACAATCCAGGATGGCAAATTGGAGGAGCTGCTGATGTTCCTGCCAGATGGAAATGTGCAAATATGCCTCTGTCAGATCTAGAGAAGTGAGGTATGCCCCTGCTTGGACCGCTATTATGACAGAGCATACTGTTTCCAACCTGAATGCATGACTTGTAGATGTCTGTTGATGCCAGTATGGGCCGAAACAACTCTTCATTCTTGGGGCCTGTATTTCGCTGCGATTCAGGAACTGAATTACCGCTTTCAGAATCGACAGCCATGGTAATGTCACTTCCACTTCTACCCTCTTCTGAGGGGAGTTGCAAAGAGAGACCATGAAGGCATCTGGAGGAATACAAAAGAATTCTAGAGCATAGCTGTTTCTGAACCACTTTGAGAACCCATTGTTCCGAAGTAATCTGGGCCCACCTGCGATAAAACTGGGATAGATGACCATCTATATTCTGCACCACGAGGTGAGCCCGCAAACATTTGCTTTCGGAGCCCATATCCTTTTTTTAGGACTGCGGGGGCGAAAGTACTGAGATCTGTGGAAGGGACGGAAATGCCAGAAGTCTTGAAAGCTGCCACTCGCCCAGGAAGTCTGGGAAACTACCTTCTTATCCTCTCCCTATTTACTTACCATTTTTTTCCAATTCACTGCCAATCAAAAACGAGCCTTTGAAAGGCAGCCTAGTCAGATTGGACTTTGAAATAGTATCTGCGGACCAGTTGCGCAGCTACAGCTGTCGCCTGGCCGCACTAACTGAAGCAGCTTCTCTGGTGGCTGTGCATACCAAGTCACAACCCGCATCAGCTAAGAAGGTGGAACCTGGTTCTAACATAGGTCCTAAATTGGACCCAAAGCCACCAGTCTTGACAAAGCCACAAGGTAGCTTGAGCTATCAAGGCACAACAAGAAGCAATTTGCAAGTTCATTGTCTGCCTCAAAGGCTTGCTTCAGTCCTCCTATCCTGAGCAAGAGCCACACCTCCTTCTACCAGGATGGTGGTATGTTTCTTGACAGAACACACCAAAACATCCAACTTAGGGAAATGCAACTGCTGTCTGGCCTGCAGATCCAAGGAGTATAACCTGCAAAGGCGCATCCTCCTTTAAAGGATGGATCTGGCACATTCCATTCCAGATCAATCAACTCCTGGATTGCATCCAAGAGGGGAAAGAAACAAGTCGTGTGCAAAATAGAATCCTCCTCCTGCATCCCCAAGGTGTCAGGCGCAGCTACGCTGAGGGTCTTCAGGGTCTGAGATATTAGACCCAGCAATTCATTTCTCTGAAAGAAAAGTAGCAGAGTTCTATATGGCTCCAAATCTGGGGGAATATCCCCTTCCCCTCCAGGAGAACTCCTATTGTCATCATCAGTATCATCCTGATCCACCTGCATTTGAGCTCTATCAGACTGCACTGCGTCACTTGGCAGTGGAGATAGGCAGAGGAGCACTTGGAGCGCCTGGACCTACCTGAGTAAGAATTGCCACTTCAGCAGATCATCCCTTTAGAAATGTCTGTGATCCCTGGAAGAATTCCACCCAGGAAAAAGAGGCCGGATATATTCCAGGCCCCATAGGCCTGAACCTGACGTCCTGCGAGCCAGTGTCCCCTGGAGACTCGACCCGCAGACTTGTCAGGGGAGGAGAAACCCCTTCAGTGTCTCCCTCGGTCCCATTCCCCTAAGATTGAGGAGATGGACCATTCTCGGCAAAATCAAATGAGGCAAATCTCCTGGAGCATCCAGGCAATGCTAGCACAGACTTAAGGAAAGCTCCAGCTGAATGGCTTGGATGTGGCAGGCACCACAAATAGCTAGGTGCTTAGGTTTTTTCGCATGGGTGCTATGCTATAAACGCACAGCCTGATGAAAGCTTGTACCTAGTTTTTCCAAGTGTACAAGCATGCCTGATATGGACGCACAAAAAATGTGTGTCCAAGTGCATGCGCCCAAGACCCATGCTTAAACAGTGTGCATAAGATGTGTGTCCAGAAGGAAGAATACCCAGTTGCACGCACAAACGAGAATGTGCCACACCTGGACAAGTAAGTGCGTGCCGACTGTCTGCAGCAAAAAAGCGCACAGAAGTACTCCATGGCCTACTGCACATCAAAATGGAAGAAGCCTGGAAGCGGGGCCTAGCCAAACGGCTGCTCAACCCGCTGTGCCTTCACTTTCTCCTCACTTCACAGAACTCCCCAGAGACGTGAGTGGGACAGCCGAATGCCGAGGAAACAATCCCTTCTCCTGCTGCCTTCCTGTTGCTGACTCTCTATTTTTATTTATTTATTTTTTAAAGTTTAACTTTTTTACCTGAGCTTAGCTCTCCCTGGCTGACAGCAAAAATGGGGAGAAGACCAAAGACTTTACCACTGAGCCTTTCTCGGCCTGCAACTGCTAATTGAAATTTAGGTCTCCACCAGTCAAGGCTATTGGACTGAGGCACTCTACTGAGGGAGGGACCACACGGTACCACCTCACAAGGCAAACGGTCCTACATCGACATCTTTTAAACTTTCTTCTTTTCTTTTTTTCTATTTTTACTCACATGCAATCCCCCAAAGGGAAATGCATGTCCACCGTCTTCTGGAGACAGAGAATACTGGTGGGCTGATGTCAGGGCAGGTCTTTATAGCCATGATATCAGCTTTTGCTTCTTCTCCATCTGCTGGTAGAGGTGCACTCGTTGAGATTGACCTACCCAAACACTAAGGAAACTTAATTTGCATTTGATACTTCCCACATTACATTTGAGGTCATGCTAAAACTGGCCTAATTCACATCATGCGGGAGTGTCTTGCACACTAACGCTTTCCTGTATAGCATGCTATTTTTAGCCTACACAAGAGAGCCTTATGCATGATAAAGGTTATTGTTAAAGGCCTCTATATCTGGCAGTAGGATAGTAAAAATTCTCATAGTAAGTTGAAGAGTGAACAGTTTAGCTTTTTAATGCACGCAGTAACTTTGTTTAATATTTGAAGCTCTCCCAATCAATTTGTTCTGTCTCCAGTATTGTTCTTTACCAGTTACAATAAAAAGGTATAGAGGCAAGCAATAAAGATTATTAGGAGCAATTTGAAAAATTAGAGTTTTATAACTTGGAATCAACTCAAGGGAGATATGAAAGTGGTGAATAAAATAATGGCGCTATTGTTCACTGTCTTATAATACGAAAACTAGCAAGTACTTCTTTACAAACTGCATTATCATAGGACTTAATGGAAGCAAATAGTACAAGTTCGCAAAGGAATTGGAGTCATTTATGGTATCACCTGGGAATGGGGCGGATAAAAATGTAAGAAAATAGCAGTCACAGAGTTTTTAACACAACAGTCAGGGGCATCGCTCTTTGTTCAGTATTGCCACTCAACCATGAGTGGTAGAGAGCGGTCAATCCATTGTTATTCATTTGCACTTTCTATGTGCCCTTTCCCTTATACATTTTCTCCAAGCACCTGCTGCTTTCCACTGTTCAAAATAGGAGGCTGGATTTATGTGACTTTGGTCCGATCCAGTATAGCATGTCTTTGTCCTGCCAATAATACAACCAAGTGATACTGATATTGAATATTGTCTTGCCTGATTACTGAGGTTTCTAATAAATTTTTTTTTTTACTTTGTTCTTTATCATTTTTAGGCATTGAAAGCAATTCTTGCTTTGGACACTGCAGGCCTGATTCTGGGCTGGAAATTTTTTGATCATGCAGCACATCTTGGGGGCGCTCTTTTTGGAATGTAAGATTTCTTTTTATTAGTGAATCTGCTATATTAATCTGTAAATTGAAGATTATGCTACCATATGAGAAGATAAACCTTTGTATGAACATTTCCATAAATGATGAGAGTATAAGGCAGTTTCTCTGATAATAAGCAGGTACAATGGATCCACACACAGGTCATATGGCTCATGCCGGCAAAGAGGATTTTTTTTCGGAGCTTTCTAAACATGCATTGTAGTTTTCTGCAAGTCACACTACTGTTACTTTTCATTCGATTGGAGAAGAACAGTACCTTGGATCATTCTGCAGCCAGTTTTTGCTGAATGTCTTTCCAGTTTCTGAAGCAAATGTTAGCTGAGAATGGTTAAGCCTCATTTCTTCTCAGTAGCACCCTACTCAGGTTTGTAGGATTTGTTGAGCTTAATTCTTCTACACTGTCACCATAAAATGATGGTTCTTCCCCAATGGCCTGCATTCTGTGACATTAACCTGCTTGAAACCTTTCTCCTAGCCTTGTCTGTCTTATGAATATTTTGTGCTATTGATTTCTTTTTCCATATGCAAGAAGCAAGACAGCTGATTCAAGAGAACCCCGGTGCTCACAAAAGATGGCCCTTGTTGATAGGGTGACTATATCGCTCCATGTCCAGGAGCACAAGCTGAGCTTTTAACCTATGCATGGAGATGTAGTCCTACATTTCTTAGGGAACTTAGAGCTCTTATTTCCATCTTCTCTCCCTGGACATGGTGCTTAATGGACAGCCTACTTATGGATCATCATCCTACAGTATATACTTTAGGTCACATTGTCTCTCTTGTGCAGCTTCTGTACTAAGAAATCAGCAGAAGCTCCAAGCCTACCACTTCAGTTTGAACAATTCCAGGTTAATGAGCTAAGTACTGCTGTGCTAAGCACCAGACCTCATCAAAGCAATCCTCAGCCACCTTGGACCAAGGACAAATTCCATATACTCATTGAACACACAGAAAATGGCAGCGGAAGAGAACCATTTGGTCCACTGATTCTGCCCATTTATACCTATATAGTGTGCTGTCATAGGTCTTATCTGTGGTTGTCTCCCTCCTTCTGCCCCATAGTTCCTTTGAATCTATCCCATGCATGCTTGTTTTGCCACTGTTTTGGCTGTTGTAGCCTTTGTTGGAAGTCTGTTCTACTTCTCAGTAGAAAGTATTTTCTCATATTCCTTTTGAATTACCTACCCTTCAGTTTCTAATTGATGATCCCTTGTATTGTAACTTTTCATTCCATGGAAAATACCTTCTGGTACTTTATTGAAGCCTGCTACATAGTTGAGTTTGTATTCTATCTCTCCCATCCCCAATAGCAGAGATCTCCAAACTTTTTTAAATGGGGAGCTGCATGTGTCATTTAAAATCACTGAGAGGGGGTCCTTTGAAGTTTGATGAAATGGGGGGGGGGGGGGGGTAGGGAGAGGGTGTTCTGCAGCAGATGCAGTCTAGCGCAGTTTGTAATTCTATATGATGGGGTAGGGAAGGGGCAGAGTTCCACAGAAGTATGGCAAATCCCCGGCGACAGCCTTCGACCTCCATGCGTCTGGTGCAGAACCATCGGGGGCAGGAGCACATCATCGGCCCGCTGCGACCGCCCGAAGCAATCACCGGGCAAGGCCAGCCCTCTCTCCATGAGAGGACCCCCCCCCCAATGGATGCTGCTTCCAGCCTACCTCGAAATTAAAGCAAGGCCCCGACCGCAAGCGTCCCTCTTCAGCCGGATCCCCGGCGACCGCCTTCGATCTCCGTGTGGCCGGTGCAGACCCATCGGGGTCAGGCGCACATCGGCCCGCCGCGACTGCCTGACCACCCGAGGCAAGCACCAGGCAAGGCCGGCCCTCTCTCCATGAGAGGACTGTCCCCGCGCTGATGTTGCTTCCGGCCTACCTCGACCTTAAAGCAAGGCCCCGACCGCAGGCGTCCCTCTTCAGCCAGATCCCCGGCAACTGCCTTTGATCTCCGTGCAGACCCATCGGGGTCAGGAGCACATCATTGGCCCGCCGTGACTGCCCGACCACCCGAGGCAAGCACCAGGCAAGGGGGCGGCCCTCTCTCCACGACAGGACTGCCACCCCCCCCCCCCCCCACTGATCCTGCTTCCGGCCTACCTCAACCTTAAAGCAAGGCCCCGACCGCAGGCGTCGTGTGCCTAAGGAGTGCGACCAAGGGGCCTGCCCCTTTGTGCCGCCACGTAAGTGTACCACAACCAGCAACCACCTCCTGCGCCCTACTACTCCCTCGCCTCTCTACTCCCTATTTTCCAGTATCGTCCCTCATCTCCCCCCCCCCCCAAAGAAAGGCTTACCCTCTATGCCACCCATCACCCTCCTCCCCTTCAGCCATACCTCAAATACCCACTGAACTCCCTCATAAAGTCCTTGCCCCTACCACTACACTATCCCTAAACTAGAACTGGTCCAGAAATTAATCTGAAACCCCACTGCCCATCCTCTTCATCCAACACCTCCTCGCTTATCCCCTCTGAATTCCAATTTTCCAACCCAGTATGACACCATGACCTCCCCCGCTCACACAACTTCTAGGACTCAAACTCTTCACCCTGACTCTCTTCAATGCTCAATCCCTCGTTAAAAAAACTGACACTCTCAATGACTACCTGCTAGACTCAAAGCCGGACATTTGTGCAATCACTGAAACACACAGATGTAGCCTTGCTCAACCAACTACCATCACATCTTTACGACATATTCTTGCTACCCAGACTCAAAAAAAGAGGTGGCGGCCTACTACTAGCCGCAAAATAAGAACTAGGACTAATATCTCAGAATGTGAAGATCACCCCTAAATTTGAAATCGGCCTCTTCAAATCGATTCAATTACAAATCTGCCTAGTCTACACCCCTCCTGGGCTACTAGACACTGACGCCGCCCCCTCATTGAATTAATCTCCAAACACATAAACGACTCCCCAGCCATTATCACGGCGGACTTTAACCTCCATGTCGACACGGTTCCTCTGTCCCCCCAACTGCGAAGCCATACTGGATTCCTTCAAAGCCATGGGATTTAAGCAAATCATTGACAGCCCAACCCATAAAGCAGGCCACACTCTCGCTCTTATCTTCATAAATGCCAGCTTCAGGTCAACCCCAGTCCCCAGGTCAGACCACTTGATGATCACCACCAACCTCATGATAAAAGAAAAACTGACCCCGCCCCTTCCCCCCCAAGACCACTTTCTACTTCAGAAAGCCCTGCTCCATGGAAGACCTCAGTTCCCATCTCACCAATGAACTACACAACCTAGATCTCTCAAATGCCGACTCAGCCCTCTCCTCTTGGTTTAACATCACCAATTTTGTCGCCAACAAAATATGCCCCTTAACAGCTAAAGAACTAAATCCAGCCCTTAATAACAGAAAACCCTGGTTTACATCTGAACTAAAAAAACTAAAACAGGAGCTCAGACACAAAGAACACAAGTGGCATAAAGACCCTTCCCCCAACTCTTTAACTGCTTACAAATCATCCCTGCACGGCTCCAGGACTACCATCCTCCGAGCAAAAAGACTTCCATGCCCGCAAAATCCACAACTTTCACAATGATGCGAAAGCCCTGATCTCATATGTTTCAGAACTCACAAAATCCACCCCTCCATCACTGACAACGAAGCACAATCAAAGTCAGACGAACTCGCAATCTTCTTCCAGAACAAAATCTCCAATCTCTTAGCCCTTCTCACTACAACTAACACCTCTTCCCTACCCCCGTACACTACCACCATCGACCTGACAGCCAACCTCGATTCTTTCGAACTCACGTCATCCCTTGAAATTGAATCCATCCTAAAGAACATGAAACCCTCCTCCCATCCCGACAAAACTACTACTCACCATACCAAAGATCATCTCCAAACCCCTTTCCGAAATCATAAACTGCTCCCTGTCTCTTGGAATAGTCCCTGATGCACTGAAACTAGCCTCCCTTAAACCCTTACTGAAGAAACCAAACCAGGGAAATCCAGGGAATCCCTCTAACTTCCGTCCCATTTCTAACCTGCCATTTATTGCCAAACCTATGGAGAGACTAGTTAACTCCCAACTCTCCGATTATCTTGACAAACACAAAATCCTCTATCCCGCTCAATTTGGTTTCCGTAAATTCCTTAACACAGAATCTCTTCTAATTTCCCTCACGGGGAATCCCTTCTCTTGGGATTAGACAAAGGACAATCTTACTTACTGGCACTTCTAGATATCTCATCTGCATTTGACACAGTTAATCATTCCATCCTCCTAAACCGCCTCTCTGACATAGGCATCTCAGGAACTGTCCTCAGATGGTTTGAGTCCTACCTGAGCAACAGATACTATAAGGTCAGAATAAGCAATAAAGAATTCCCCCCCATCAGCTCAACCTTTGGAGTCCCCAGGGGTCTTTCCTCTCCCCTACTCTCTTCAATATCTATCTCTTACCCTTTTGCCACCTCCTCGCAAACCTAAAACTAACCCATTTTATATATGCCGATGATGTTCAGATACTTATCCCCATAACAGAATCTCTCCCCAAATCCCTCAAATTCTGGGACAAATACCTCCACTGCATCAACCTCAACACTGCCAAGACCAAACTCCTTATCTCCCCGGACCACAACAACCTTTCCCTCCCCAACCCCTCATCCACCACTGCCGCACAAGTGAGAGACCTTGGCGTTGTACTAGATAACTGACTGAACTTAAAAAAAATTCATTAACACAACAAAAGACTGCTTCTACAAACTCCAAATTCTAAAAAAAACTTAGACCCCCTCCTCCACTTCTACGATTTCCGCACAGTTCTCCAAGATACCCTTTTCTCTAAAACTGACTACTGCAACTCCCTTCTTCTAGGCCTCCCTGCAACTACCACCAAACCCTTACAAATGCTCCAAAATGCGGCTGCCAGAATCCTTACCAACTCCAGCCGAAAAGACCACATCACGCCCAATCCTCAAGAATCTCCTTTAGCTCCCTATCAGCTTCAGAATCCTTCATAAGACCCTCACTATTATTCATAAAACCATCCACAATCAGCACATTCTCGAGTTAATAAACCCTCTATGCCTACAGACCTCAAAAAGACCAATTAGAGCTGCTTATAAAGGAACCCTCCATGGTCCCTCCCCCAAACTCACTCTCCACATGTCTACTAGGGAACATGCCTTCTCCACGGCGGGGCTATCTCTTTGGAACACCTTGCCATCAGATCTACACCAGGAATACTGCCCCTTGACCTTTAAAAAAAAAAAAACAAACAAACAAAAAAAAAAACCTAAAGACCTGGTTGTTCAAACAAGCCTTTCCTTAACCCTCCTCCAGCCCCTAACCCTTCTGCATACCCCCCCCCCCCCCGCCAATATAGACTATACCTTTCTATCTTTATGTTAATACAGCATCCCCACCCACCTTCAAGTTACCAATGGTGCAGCAGATATTTACGCTATACATCTATCTAAATCTCATTTATGTACGATATATTTGTTATACAATTCATTTATTATCTGTCTCTTCATACGCTATAGTAGATGTGCTATATAATTTGTAATGTTACATTTGTCATTAATTTGTCATTATATTACATTATTTATCATTTTTATTCAACTGTTCCTCTTACCATGATTACCCTATATATATTAATATATCATATATATTATCTCAGATATATTATCAAGCATTTTCTTATATATATAATGCAACTGTTCCTCTCCCCTTTTCTCTTCCACTATCCAAGTTCCAGTAACCCACGTTTAATGTAACTTCTCTTCTCACCTCCTCCAGTAGCCTCCTATGATTAATGTTAGTTCTCTTTACCCTTGTTCAATGTAAACCGATATGATGAACCCAAAAAACAAAGCGGTAGCCGATCCAGTAGGCTGTGTAACAGTGAAGACAATAGGAATCGGATGATGAAAACAAGCCCTTTATTAAAATGCCCGACTCTGTGCAAAAGAGCGAAACTCGGCCAGAGTCGGGCATTTTAATAAAGGGCTTGTTTTCATCATCCGATTCCTATTGTCTTCACTGTTACACAACCGATATGATGATACCCATCATGAATATCAGTATAAAAAAAAAGGTTTAAATAAATAACTATTTCAAAGATGTCATCAACCTTGCCACATCCACAGGAACCATACCACCTTCATCCGTTCTTCAGCCATCACAGGGAGCCTGGCACCATAGGAATAGACGCTTTGGCCTGTGGTGGGGAGGTTTTTTATGTCTTTCCCCCTATAGCCACTCATTGACAGAGTTCTCCACGGAGTAGAATTGGAGAGCAATCATGTTGTCCTAGATGATCCAGATTGGCCTCAAACCATAGTGCACAAACCCGATGAAACGTCAGATCAACCATCCCTTATGTCTTCCATTTTTTCTGGGGCTGTTAGTTACATTGTCATGGAAGATTATACAGGTACACTCAATATGCTCCTATTTCATATTTGGGAGGAATTTTATTAATCTGGACAACTGATTTTTAATTCTTTCAGAAAGAGTCAGGAAAACCTTTCTCCATGTTGCTGTATTCACTAAGTGTGTAGTCTTAAAGGACCAGTCACAATCTTAAAGTTAATTCTGTAATAAAAACCGAGATAGAGACATGGACATGATTAATTACATTTAACATTATTGATCACTAGCTATGTTACCGAACCTTATGGCACCCTTGTAAGTGTGCAAATCACAGTATCATTAATTTTATGTGCCTTGATGTAAATCGTTGTGACGGTATCCTCCAAACGACGGTATAGAAAAGATGGAAGATTCATCTCTGTTTTATCCTATGGCTTGGCTCTTGAAAAGATATACTTGTTGAAGATAGGCTACTCCTTTTTGGTAATTTCAACCCTATTGAAGGCAAGCAAGATATCAACCTCTTTTGCTTACATTTGGGTCTGGTGCATATTTGAGGAATTCTGTAAAGATCATTCTTTGTCTTTCCAGAAGATTGTGCTGGCCTTTCTTCAGAAAGGATTAGATAAGGGGTTGGCCTTGAGGTCTCTGAAAGTTCAATGGCGTGTCTGTGGCAACCCATCCACATGTATCCCAGATTCTTCAGGGAGAAAAGGAAAATTAGTTTCTTACCTGATAATTTTCGTTCCTGTAGTACCAAGGATCAGTCCAGGACACCTGGGTTGTGACTCCGCACCAGTAGATGGAGACAGACTAAAACTTGTGGGCGGAGCCATATATGCCCCTGTGCCAGTCACAGCCCCTCAGTCATACGGAATGTCAAAGTAGAACACAACCAGAGAACTAAACTAGCTATAAACCGCTAATAGAACGGGGAAGAAACACCCCTCCTGGAAACGGACTCTCCAACCGAGAGAGCTAAACAAGCAGAACAGAATAATTCAGAACAATGAGCGGACTCTCCATTACTTCAGCGCAGCACTGCGGGCGGGATCCTGGACTGATCCTTGGTACTACAGGAACGAAAATTATCAGGTAAGAAACTAATTTTCCTTTCCCTGGATCAGTCCAGGACACCTGGGATGTACCAGAGCAAACCTACTGAGGGTGGGAAGCAGAGAGTCCCGCTCGGAGTACCCTCTCTCCACAACCCCCGGAATCGGTAGCCCGGACATCCAACCGGTAATGCCTGATAAAGGTATGCAACGACTTCCAGGTAGCCGCCCTGCAAATCTCTTGAGGCGACACCTGCGAAGCTTCCGCCCAAGACGCCGCTTGAGAACGAGTCGAGTGAGCCCTAAGGCCCACGAGAAGTGGTTTTCCCCGCACCAAGTACGCCGAACCAATGGCCTCCTTGAGCCAACGGGCGATCGTTGTGCGTGACGCTGCGGCCCCTTTCTTTGGACCAGAGAACAGGACAAACAGATGATCTGTGACCCGAAACGGATTAGTGACCTCCAGATATCGAAGGAGGGATCTCCGCACGTCAAGCTTCCGTAATTCCCTTGCTTCTGGAACGGAGGACTCCCTCCCCGCAAAAGCGGGCAGCTCCACCGATTGATTCACGTGAAAAGACGACACAACTTTCGGAAGAAAGGAGGGAACCGTCCGCAAAGAAACTCCGGAATCTGAAATACGCAAGAAAGGTTCCCTACAGGACAGGGCCTGTAATTCGGAAACACGCCGTGCCGAGGCAATCTCCACCAAGAACGCCGTTTTTAAAGTGAGATCCTTAAGAGTTGCGCATTTCAAGGGCTCAAATGGCGCCGTGCATAGAGCGGAGAGAACCCAATTGAGGTTCCAAGCCGGACAAGGGAGACGCAATGGAGGGCGAAGGTGCTTAGCACCCCGAAGGAAACGAGAAATATCCGGATGAAGCGCCAGGGACGTACCACGGACCTTACCTCGCAAACAACCAAGCGCCGCCACTTGGACCCGTAGAGAACTGCACGCCAGACCTTTGGCCAGACCTGCCTGGAGGAACGCCAGAATGTCGGAGACTGAAGCCGAAGTGGGGTCCACCCCACGCTGCACGCACCATTCCTCAAAAACCACCCAGACACGGACATAAGCCAGAGACGTCGACTGTTTCCTGGAACGCAGCAACGTAGCCACCACCGCATCTGAGTAACCGTTTCTCTTCAGGCGTCTCCTCTCAAAAGCCATGCTGCGAGACAGAAGTGATCCGCATCCTCCAAACAGACGGGGCCCTGATGGAGTAGGCCCGCCATTCCTTGGAGCCGAAGGGGTGCCGTTACTGCCAGCTGGACGAGGTCCGCGAACCACGGCCGGCGCGGCCACTCCGGTGCCACCAAGATCACATTGGCTGGGTGCAACTCTATGCGCCGTAGAATCTTGCCGATCATCGGCCACGGGGGAAACACGTAGAGCAACACATCCGTCGGCCAGGGAAGCACCAACGCGTCGACGCCTTCTGCCCCCCGTTCTCGACGTCGACTGTAAAATCGCGGGGCCTTCGCGTTGTGCCACGTGGCCATCAGATCCATGTGGGGCACACCCCACGTTTCGCAAATGAGAAGGAACGCTGCGTCCCCCAGCTCCCACTCTCCGGGATCTAGGCGATGACGGCTGAGAAAATCCGCCTGAACGTTGTCGACTCCCGCAATGTGAGATGCTGCTATGTTGCTGAGATGCAGCTCCGACCAGGCCATCAAGCGCTGAGCCTCCTCCGCCACCTGGGGGCTCCTTGTCCTGCCCTGGCGGTTGATGTATGCCACGGTGGTCGCATTGTCCCACAACACTCGGACTGCCTTTCCCCGCAGCAATGGCAGAAAGGCTTGCAGGGCCAGACGGACCGCTCTGGTCTCTAGGCGATTGATAGACCACTGGGCTTTTGACACTGACCATAGGCCTTGGACCGAGCTCCTTAGGCAGACCGCTTCCCAACCGGAGAGGCTGGCATCCGTGGTTACCACTATCCAATCGGGCACCAGAAGGGAGACTCCAGAAGACAGATGACTGGGATCCAGCCACCAGAACAGGCTGGACCTCGCGCGTCCCGCTAGAGGAAGTGGTAGATGGAATTCCTCCGGCTTCCAGCGGGACAGTAAGGACGCCTGTAATGGTCGCAGATGAGCGAACGCCCAGGGTACCAGCGCCAGCGTTGAAGCCATAGACCCTAGGACCGTAAGGTAGTCGCAGACTCGCGGTTGGCGGAGAGACAATAAGCGCCGCACTTGAGATTGCAGTTTGCATACCCGGTCGTGCGACAGGAACACCTTGCCCTGCTTCGTGTCGAACACCGCTCCCAGATATTCCAAGGTCTGCGTGGGTGCCAGATGACTCTTGCTGAAGTTGACCACCCATCCTAGGGACTGCAGAAGATGGAGGACCCTGGCCACCGCCATCCGACACTGATCCTCGGACTTCGCCCGAATCAACCAATCGCCCAGGTAAGGATGGACCAGGAGACCTTCCCGGCGCAACTGCGCTGCCACCACAACCATCACCTTCGTGAATGTACGGGGGGCCGTCGTGAGCCCAAACGGGAGCGCCCGAAACTGGTAATGCCGTCCTAGAATGCAGAACCTGAGGAAGCGTTGGAACGACGGCTGAATGCCTATGTGAAGATACGCCTCCGTGAGATCCAGGGAGGCCAGGAACTCGCCGGGCCGTACCGCGGCGAAGACCGATCGAATCGTCTCCATTTTGAAGTGAGGAACGCGAAGGCATCGGTTTACCCCTTTGAGATCCAGAATTGGTCTGGACGTGCCGTCTTTCTTTGGGACGATGAAGTAAATGGAATAACGGCCCTTGCCGTGTTGGCTGACCGGGACGGGGGAAATAGCTCCCAAGCCTTCCAAGCGTCGGATGGTGTCTAGTACCGCCGCCTTCTTCTCGGGGGCCTTGCAGGGCGAGACAAGGAACTTGTCCGCTGGAGTGTGAGCAAAATCTAACGCGTAGCCGTGTCTTATCACGTTGAGGACCCACTGGTCCGACGTTACACCGGCCCATCTCTCGAAAAAAGACATCAACCGCGCCCCGACGTTGGGAACGGAGTGCTGGGGCTGCGGCGGGAGATGGGCCGACCACCTTTCATTGCGAAGACTTGGCCCCTGTGATCGCCAGGGGTCCGCCTTGCCGTCCGAAGCGCTTCCCCCGAAAGGACTGCTGTTGCCACTGCGGGGTACGGGAGGAAGAAGACCTATACGATTGCCCGGACGACCTCTGAGGACGCGACTTCCGGGGACCCCGAAAGCGGGACCTAGCTGAAAACGAAGACCGCGACCTGGATCTATCCTCGGGCAGCCTGAAAGCCCTGTTTTCCCCCAGGGACATCATTAAATCGTCTAATTCCTTGCCAAACAGCAACTTACCTTTGAATGGTAGCGCCCCGAGGTGAGCCTTGGAAGAGCCGTCCGCCGCCCAGTTGCGTAGCCACAGGAGGCAGCGCGCCGAAACAGCAGCCACCATAGATCTCGCCGAAGTGCGCAGCAGATCATGGAGCGCATCTGCGCCATAAGCTATTGCCACTTCCAACCTATCCGCCTGCGCTGCCTCGTCTGCAGAAAGATCCGCATTGGCCTGTAGAACCTGAGCCCAGCGCAAGCTAGCTCGCATAGCGAAATTCGTGCAGATGGCGGCTCGTACTCCGAGCGCGGAAACCTCGAAAATCTTCTTAAGCTGTACTTCCAGCTTCCTGTCCTGAAGATCCCTGAGGGCTGTCGCTCCCGTGACTGGGATGGTGGATCTCTTCGTTACCGCAGAAACCGCCGAATCCACCTTGGGCAGTTTGAGAAGGTCCAGCGCATCCTCCGGGAGCGGGTAAAGCTTGTCCATGGCTTTGCTGACCTTCAGACCCAATTCTGGAGTGTCCCATTCCCGGAACAGGATGTCCGTTGAAGAAAAATGAAACGGAAAGGCAACTGCCGGGCCCGTGAGGCCTAACAGGACCGGATCCATGTTCGCCTCCTGCCGAACCACTACCGGAGGGGCCTCTATTCCCAGCTCTTGGAGAATGGCCGGAATTAGGGGTGGCAGTTCCTCCTTGCGGAAGAGCCGGACCACCTTGGGATCGTCTCCCTCCACTGCCTGTGATCCTTTTCCTGCGCCGGACGGAGCGGACCCGTCCGCTGCCACCTCGTCGGCCCCCTTTAGGGGCTCTTCAGGGGAATCAGTGTCCGCCCCAGTGGAGGAATCTGAGTCCGCCTCCTGTGGGACGCCACGCGGAGGCCGTTTCCCCCTCGAAGCACTCGGGGGCACCTCCGCAACCCCCGATGGCCTCTTGGACTTCTTCAGCGGTGGAGCCTTGTGGGATTCCCTCCGGCTGCGCTTGCTTTTCTTATATTTCAGGACTTTGCGCAGCAAAAGCGCAAAGTCCTCAGAAAACGATCCGGAATCGGAAGAAACCTCGGCGGGACTCCCCGGGTCCCCCGCGGGACCCCTCTCCGCCGCGATTCGTTGAGGAGAAAGCGCAGGAGGCAGGGCTGCAGGCCCTGCCGTTTCCCGCGCCATTTCGCGGCCCGTGGCCAAAATGGCCGCCGCTCCCGCACTGAGCGGGAAAAGCTCCTGAGGCCTTTCTACCGCGCCCCCCCCCCCGCTCAGCGGCGCTCGCGCGGGTCACGAACGAGCCCCCCGAGACGCCCCGGACAACCCCTCATCGCCCGGGATGCAGGCCGCGCACAGACCCTCGCGCGAGAGGCGCTGAGCCGAGCCACAGGCCCGGCAAATCAAGCCGCGAGGCATGCTGGCGAAAACGGCGCGAAGACGGGGAACAACGGCATCAACAAAATTAAAATTTGCGCGAATGGCCTCCCCCCTGTCAGCGGCGCCCCCCCTGAGAGCAGCGACGCGAAGAAACAGAGAGCCGGCACAAAATAAAAAAAACACTTTTTTTTTTTTTTTACACAAAACGCCTGTCGCTGTCCACGGTCCTGGAGCCCTAATCCAGCAGGGGTGAGTAAACCGGGCTCCCCGGTGTCACCCGTGACGCTGCTACTGGGAAAAGCCGGGTCCTCGACCCTAGCAGCGGCCTCAACCGGGGGAGGGTAGTCCCCTCAGGACCTCTCAACCCCCCTGGGAGGCAGGGCGGACGGGACGTCAGTGATAATTTAGCAAAAATCCCAATTAAAAACACTGTAGCCTAAACTGGCCTAAAACCAAGAAAAAGTAACCAACCCTGAAGGAGTACCAGAACCAGGGCAGGAAGGAGCTGTGGCCGCACCTGCACCATCTACTGCATATATGCCCCTGTGACTGGCACAGGGGCATATATGGCTCCGCCCACAAGTTTTAGTCTGTCTCCATCTACTGGTGCGGAGTCACAACCCAGGTGTCCTGGACTGATCCTGGTACGTACAGGGAAAGTGATTATGTCCTTGTTTCAGGTCTTTAGTTCCTCAATGGGACCTTAATCTTGTGCTCAGGGTTTTGGTGTTGCCTCCCTTTGAGCTTTTGAAGCACATTATGCTTAAGAATCTTTCCATGAAGGTTGTTTTTCTGGTGGTGATCTGCTCAGCTTGCCATATCTCAGAGATTGAGGCTTTGTCTTGTAGGGATCCCTTCCATATTTGTTTCAAGGCAATTTCTGAAGGTTGTGTTGTTCCATATAAATCAGTCTGTCTGTCTCTTCCAGCTTTTTGGAGAGAAGTGTATGCTGGCAAAAAACATTTGAGGTGTTTGGACGGCTGTAGAGTGAGCTTTTGATATTTAGAGGCGACTAATGCCTTTTGTAAATCTGACAGGCCATTTATTTTATTTATTTATTTATTTATTTAACATTTTTCTATACCGACATTCGCACGAGACATCACATCGGTTTCCAGACAACAGCAAAATCAGCCAACAGGGCTTTACATTGTAACTGATATTTTAACTGGGGGGGAGGAGGGGGAAGGGGCAGGGCAGTAACTTGGAGCTAATGAGTATGCTGGGAACAGGGGAGGGGAGTACAGGGTTAATTTACAAAAAGCAGGAGTAATGTACATGCTATATACAATCTATTATGTAGTTTGGAGGGCTGCATAAAGGTGAAGTTGCCTCCAAAGCTACTCTGGCTCGCTGAATAAATGACACAATTACATCAGCTTATTTGCTCAAGAGTAGAAAGCCCCTGGAGTTAATTTGTGCTTACTCTACTAGGATGCAGTCTTCCTCATGGGTGGAAGTGGACGTGATTGTGCTGCTAGAAATCTATAAGGTGGTAACTCTGTTGTCCTTTGTAGTCCTTTGTGTGGTTAAGGAGGATGCAGCCTATGGGGCTGGAGTTCTCAGGGCAGCCCTTATTTCCTGCCTCTCTCTTTAGTTGGGTTTTGGTACCTTCCATCTGTATGGACTGAAGTAGCAGGACGGAAATGGAAGGTGAAATTTTTACCTGCTAACTTTCTTTCCATTAATGCTGCTACAGTGCAATCTGTGTATATTTAAGCTGTTTCTTCTCCTGTTCTTCTTATTGTTCTGCAGCTTTTCTTTTTAGTTTCTGGACTGAGGCTTAAGAGAATTTTCTGTTCAAACATGGTGTGGGATGTGTGTACTTACTGAATGATAAGAACATAAGACTTACCATTCTGGGCCACTTTTGTTTCCAAAAGTGGCCAAGCCAGGTCACAAGAACCTGGCAGGATCCCAGAGGGGTAGATAAGATTCTAAGCTGCTTATTCCAAGAATAAGCAGTGGATTTCTACAACTCTACCTTAATAATGAATAATGGACTTTTCCTCCAGGAACTTGTCCAAACCTATTTTAAACGCAGCTACATTAATAGTTTTCACCACATCCTCTGGCAATGAATTTCAGAGCTTAATGATGTCTAGTAAAAAAAATTATTTTCTCTTCTTAGTTTTAAATACAATGAAGTTCCTAAGTAATATGTGTCCCCCTAGTCTTTGTACTTTTCAAAAGAGTAAACAACTGATTGTTTACTCATTCCATTCCACTCATTATTTTATGGACCTCTATCATATTTCCTCTCTGCTGTCTCTTCTCAAGCTGAAGAGTCCTAACCACTTAAGTTTTTATTCATAGGGGAATTGTTCCATCCCCTTTATCATTTGTCACCCTTCTCTGTACCTCTTCTAATTCTGCTATATATTTATTTTATATATTTTATTGTTTTATACCACTTATCATAAATCTAAATGGTTTACATCTTTAATGAGATGTGGTGACCAGAACTGTACACAATACTCAAGATGAGGTCTCCCTATAGAGCAATACAGAGCCATTAGAATATTCAGTCTTCTCATTCATTTCTTTCCTGATGAGCCCCTAGCATTCTATTTGCTTTCTTGGCTGCTGTTGCACACTGAGGAGAAGATTTCAACATATAAACGATGATGCCTAGATCCTTTTCCTGAATGGTGACTCCTAATTTGGAACCTTGCATTTTGTAGCTATAATTTGGGTTACTCGTCCCTAAGTGCATCACTTTGCACTTATCCACATAAAATTTCATTTGCAATTTGCATGCCCAGTCTCCATCAGGTTGAGTTCTGGATTTCTACTGAGCTGCACCACCCCTAAGTAGTGGCAATATGCCATGGAGAAAAACAGTCATTGGCCTTCCTCTGCTAGTCGAGGGACAAAACCCCCCTCCATGGACTGGTGTAGTAGGAGCAGTGAAAAATTTCACTTTATCTTACCTGTAGCTTTGCAATCTGACCACCTCCTCCTGTACTCCATTACTTTTTATTTTATTTAAAAATATTTCTAGCCTGCACTATTTTTTGCATGAGGCGGCTTACAAGATTAAACACACACAATAAAAATTCCTTACAGAAGATAGATATAAACAAACTACAGCTATAGAGTTATATTTTATTTGGTGGAGGTAGATAACTGGGTAAGTCATATGCTTTGCTGAATAGAAATTTTTTTTAAGGCCTTTTTAAACATTTTTGAGCAGGAGAGGTTACAAAGGGCATTAGGGATGGAATTCCACAGGACAGAATCTGCAATAGAGAGTGCCCTTTTTTGGGATATGTCTAGCCTGGCAATTTTTTGTGTTGGGACATGAAGATTTTTTGTTGCAGATCGTACCTGTCTGGGCGGGTTTGTAAAGACAAAGGGCAGCGTTAAGCTATGTTGTAGAATCTTTGTGAACTGGTTATGAATTATGGTTAGATCTTTACCACGTTTGTATCAATTGAACAAAGCAGGAGGGATTATGATTCCTAAGTCATAAGAACATACCATACTGGGTCAGACCAAGGGTCCCTCAAGCCCTGTTTCCAACAGTGGCTAATCCAGGCCATAAGAAACTGGCAAGTACCCAAAAACTAAGTCTATCCCATGCTACTGTTGCTAATAATAGCAGTGGCTATTCTCTAAGTCACCTTAATTAATAAGTCGTGTTCGTTAGTTTTCTTGCTGCCGCATTCTGAATCTGTAAAGCCCCTAAAGTGGTTGCAGGGTGTCCAAGATCCATGGGCTAATATTTAAAGCCTGGTGCGCCGAAATGGGCATACATGCCGTGGGTGGGCTGCTTGTGCACCATGCACATTTTCAAATGCTCGCAGCCACACATGTACTTTGTGGTACGCGCACACACAAAAAAAAAAGGGGGGGTGGGCTGTGACAGCACCATTAAGCCACTGTCCCGTTGCCGTGTGTGCCGGGATTGACAGAGCCCCGCAAGTTGCTGCTGCTCTGGACCTTGGGTAAGAAGCAAAAAAAAATAAAAATAGCAGGGTTTTAGGGGTGGAGGTGAATAGGAGATTTAGGAAGTTTGCTCCTTTACCGGAGCAGACCAGGAGGGAAGTGGGAAGCTGGCCGTTCGTGTCACTGCGCATGTTGGCATTTGGCATGCACATGCACGCGCTGATATAAAATTGAGCACTATTATGCGTGTGGGTAGTGGATTTTGTAACATGTGCCTGTTGATGTGTGCATGTTAGAAAATCGGAATGTCCGTGGGTGAGCACCGGGAACCATGTGCACATGGATACCTGCACACGTTATAAAATCTACCTTACAGGGCATTAGAGTAATCCAGTGGCTTCAGTATAAGGGATTGCAAAACTGTTTGGAAATCTTGATGCTCAAGAAGTGGGTTGTTTTTTTTTAGCAGATGTAAGTTGTAGAGAGATGTAGAATTTACCTTAGAGATATGTTGTTGCATAAGAAAATTATTCCTTACCTGCTAATTTTCGTTCTTGTAGTACCATGGATCATTCCAGATGGTGGGTTATGTCCCCCGTCCAGCAGATGAAGTCAGAACAAAAACTCTCAGGGGAGGTCCTATATGACCACACCTCCCCTGGCTCAACTCTCAGTAACTAGACTATCAAAGCCAAGAAGAGTTTTATACTTGATCCCAGAGGGATCAAGTATAAAAAACATGTTATAAAGACCCGCTGTCCAACTGACAGCAAGAAATTTTGGAAGAAAAACAAACTGAACTGTGAACTTGTAAACACCACCGCAACCGTGCAGACTCTTAGAGCTGAACAATAGCAAGGACAGAGTGATAAATAGAACAAGACAGGTAAGCAGGGATGTCCCACCAAAAGAAACTCCCAATACTAGGGAGGGTGTCTGGAATGATCCATGGTACTACAGGAACGAAAATTAGCAGGTAAGGAATAATTTTCTTTTCCCTGTACGTACCAGGATCATTCCAGACGGTGGGATGTACCAAAGCTTCCCCATTATGGGTGGGCCGTGGACAGCCCTGCCCTTATGACCCTGTCTCCCAGCTGACCGTCCGGCGCTCGGACATCTAGGCGATAATGCCTTGCAAAAGTATGGAGCGACTTCCAGGGGGCCGCCCTACAGATTTCCTGCGGAGAGACCGAAGAACTCTCAGCCCAGGAAGTCACCTCTGCCCGAAGGGAATGAGCCTTGACCGCTAAAGGCGGAGACTTACCTGCTCCCAGGTACGCCGCCATGATTGCTCCCTTCAGCCAGCGAGCAATAGATTGTTTAGAAGCCATGTGCCCTTTCCTGGGTCCCGACCAATGGACAAACAAATGGTCAGACAGTCGAAATTCATTCGTGACTTCTAGATAAGCGCATCAACGAACGTCGTACATCTAGTCTGTGCAAGTCCCCCGACTCAGAGGATGCAAATGACTGGAGCTCCACGGACTGGTTAAGATGGAAAACCGAAACCACCATAGGAAGGAAGGACAGCACCGTACGGAGAGAAACCCCGTCCGGGGTGAACCAAAGGTATGGCTCGTGACAGGATAGAGCCTGCAACTCTGAGATCTGCCGTGCCGAGGCGATTGCCACTAGGAAGATGGTCTTGAGCGTGGCGTCCTTGATGGAAGCAGAAACCAAGGGCTCGAAGGGTGCACCAACAAGCGCCCGGAGCACCAGGTTCAAATTCCACGAAGGACATGGCGGCCGAATAGGGGGCTTCAGGTGCCTCGCGCCTTGGAGGAAACGTACAATATCTGGATGGGCCGACAGAAGAACCCCACTCCTCCTCTGGAGGAGAGCCCCCAAAGCCGACACCTGAACCCGAAGAGAGTTATAGGCCAGTCCTAAATCCAGACCTGCCTGCAGGAAAGCGAGAGTCTGAGCTACCGACGCCTGCATTGCCAGAATCGACTGCGAGGCGCACCATTCCTCAAAAACCTTCCACACGCGTAATAGAGGTGGATGGCTTACGCGCCTGCAACAAAGTGGATATGACAGCCTCAGGATACCCACGGCGCCTCAGCTTGTGCCTCTCAAAAGCCAAGCCGCAAGACAGAAGCGATCTGCTGCTTCGAAAAATAGTGGACCCTGGTGGAGTAGCTGTGGCAGATGACCTAGACGAAGAGGGCCCTCTATCGCCAGATGGAGCAGGTCTGCGAACCACGGGCGCCGGGGCCATTCCGGTGCCATGAGAATTACCGGCCCTAGGTGAGCCTCTATCCGTCTGATGACCTTTCCCATCAGCAGCCATGGAGGGAACACATACAGAAGACACTGTCGCGGCCACGGGAGGACCAGCGCATCGACCCCTTTTGCGCCGTGTTCCCTTCTGCGACTGAAGAAGCGCACGGCCTTTGCATTCTTGGCGATTGCCATGAGGTCCATATGTGGGGTCCCCCAGCGCTTGATTATCAGCTCCATCGCTTCCCCCGAGTGTTCCCACTCTCCTGGGTCCAAGTGTTGTCGGCTGAGGAAGTACGCTTGTACATTTTCGACATCGGCAATGTGGGAAGCCGCTAGGCGCTGTAGGTGGCGCTCCGCCCACTCCATTAGGCGGTCTACCTCCAAAGATACGAGGTGACTCCTCGTGCCTCCCTGACGATTGATGAAAGCCACTGTGGTCGCGTTGTCCAATAGCACTCGGACCACCCGATGATGAACTAACCAGAAAAAGCCTTCCAGGGCTAGACGAACCGCTCTTGCCTCCAACCGGTTGATGGGCCACCTCGTCTCCTCCGCAGACCATTGACCCTGTGCTGAGCTTGCCTGACAGACCGCTCCCCAGCCGGTCAGACTGGCATCCGTGGTGACTATCACCCAGTCCGGGGCCTCCAAGGACACCCCTCGAGCTAGTCGATGAGGGTCCAGCCACCACCGGAGGCTGTGGACTGCTGCCCTTGGAATCGGGAGTATCGCCTAGTAGTCCCGCGAAACTAGTTGCCAGCGGGAGAGCAGAGCCTTCTGAAGGGGTCGCAGGTGGGCAAAGGCCCACGGTACCAGGTCGATCGTGGAGGCCATGGTTCCTAACACCTGCAGGTAGTCCCACGCCGTAGGAGACTCGAGGGCAAGAAAGCTGTGAATCTGCTCACGAAGAGCCCATGCCCTGTCCGGGTGCAGAAAAACCATGGCAGCTTTCGTGTCGAAGCGTGCTCCCAGGAAGTCCAACGACTGAGAAGGGTGTAGCCTGCTCTTTTGGAAGTTGCACCACCCTGTCGACCGCCCTGCAATCAGGATTTTGCGTGGATTAGCCAATTGTCCAGGTAAGGATGCACCAGGATCCCCTCTCTTCGCAGAGCCGCTGCCACTACCACCATGACTTTCGTAAACACTCTTGGAGCCGTGGCCATGCCAAAAGGCAGGGCCCGGAACTGGAAGTGTTGTCCCAGGATCTTTAAGCGAAGGTATCGCTGGTGAGCCTGATGGAGCGGGATGTGGAGGTATACCTCAGTCAGGTCCAGAGAGGCCAAGAATTCCCCCGGGTGTACTGCCGCCAGTACTGAGCGCAGCATCTCCATCCGGAAACGGGGAACCCTGAGGGACTTGTTGACGGTCTTGAGATCCAGAATAGGCCGAAAAGTACCTTCCTTCTTGGGAACCACAAAGTAAACTGAATAATGGCCACGACCCAGGTCGGCAGCCGGCACCGGGACGATCGCGCCCAACGCCAGGAGACGGTCGAGTGTCTGCCTCACGGCCGAGCGCTTGAGAAGGGATCCACAGGGGAGAACAGGAACCTGTCCCGAGGGGCGTGTACACAATCCAACAAGTAGCCATGCCTTAGAATATCCAGGACCCATTGGTCGGAGGTGATTTGGACCCACGCTTTGTAGAATAGAGCAAGTCGACCCCCCAGCCGGGGGACCGACCCGTGGGTCCCTCCTGGTATCATTGGGCAGCCTTCTGAGGGGGCCCCTCGAAAGGACCGGTTCCAGGAATGTGAGCGAGAGGATGGCGTTCGAGGCGTCTGTTGCCTTGGAGGTCTAGCCCGACACTATGCTCGGTACCTGTTCCTGGTGGAATTGAACGGTCTGGAGGAACGTGGTCTATCCTCTGGTAACTTGTGTACTGCGTTTTCGTTGAGACTCTTGATGATCTGGTCCAGGTCTTCCCCAAAAAGATACCTACCCTTGAAGGGGAGAGACCCTAGTCTGGTCTTGGAGGAAGCATCAGCCGACCAGTTTCGGAGCCAGAGGAGACGATGAGCTGACACCGCTGCCACCATAGACCGGGCCTGGACTCTTATGAGATCGTACATGGCGTTTGCTCCGTAGGCGACCACGGCCTCCAATCTGTCCGCCTGTTGTGCCTCTGCCTCCAGCAAGGCCTGAGAAGTGAGGAGCTGTTGGATCCACCAAAGACCCGCTTTCTGCCCCAGCGAGCTGCAGCTCGCTGCCCGTAATCCCAGCGCTGAAACCTCGAAGACCCGTTTGAGGTACACCTCTAGCTTTCTATCCTGCACATCCTTTAACGCCGTCCCACCAGTGACGGGAATCGTAGTATGCTTTGTCACCGCCGACACCGCGGAGTCCACTGCGGGCACCCTGAGGAGCTCCAAGAAATCTGATGGGAGCGGATACAGCTTCTCCATGGCTCTACCAACCCTAAAGGTTGGCCTCCGGCGTATCCCACTCCCTGGAAATGAGCTGCAGTGTAGAATGATGTGTGGGAAAAGCCTTCGCCAGGGGACGGAGGCCCGCCAGGAGGGGATCGCCTTTCCTGACATTAGGATCGGGTTCCTCCGGAGGCGGGTCGATGTCCATTTCCTGAAGGATGTGGGGAATGAGTTCATCCAGCTCCCCCGCCTGGAAAATCTGTAGCACCCTGGGATCGTCGCCCTCCACCTGGGCTGCAAAGGAGGGGTCCTCGCTGCCCGGCTCCAGGAGAGGATCCATGTCCCCCGAAGGTCGAGGCACCACCGGTGGCAAGGAGGTGTCCCGTGGGACGCCCCCCTGGAGAACAAACCCCCCCAGGGGTCCAGCCACGCGGGCTACTTTGGCCGGAGGCTGAGTCCCCACTCCCAGGGGCATGTCCCTGCTGTGAATAAAAGCCCTGTGCATCAGGACGATAAATTCTGGTGAGAATGCCTGAATCCCCGAGGGAGAGCCACTCGGGGTTTGAAAATTCGGCTGTATCGCCGCCCCAGGGTCGAGAAAGGGAAGCGTTGCCGTGAGCGGGGGCCTCAGCAACATCCTCTGACAGGCCAGCATGATGAGCAGTCTGCAAAATGGCCGCCGTTCCCGCCTTTTCCTCCCCATGCGCTCTTGCCGCCACCCAGCATCCCCCGGAGAAGGGCAGTCCTCCTCCGCGGAAGACTCGCTCATGCCCTGTTCCTCCCGGGATGAGGTTTCTCCCGTCCGAGCGCTGCATCGGAGCCAAGGCAGGATGGGGGAGGGCAGACTCGCGCTCACGGGAAACCCGGCGCAATGAAATAACAGAAGCGGCTAGGACTGGGCCCTATCCCCCTCCCACCGACGACGTCGGGGAATGGGACTTCCCGATGTGAGGCAGCCCCGGGGAATAAAGCTTTGCGGGGCCGCGGGTCGGGAGGGCTCTCACTCCACTCGGGAGGGGAGGGGGCAATCCGACCAGGGCAGGGGGGAGAGGTCGGCCCCACCGACGTGCACCCCAAATCCTCCCTGCAGCCAACGGATCCACCTGAAAAAACCTGATGGAAAAAGGGAGAGAGAAGAAAGCAGTGAGCAAGACAACAGTCTGTCAGCAAGGCACGCTAACCCTCACTGTCTCTCAGGATTAAAGAAAACTATAATTGATCCCTCTGTGATTAAGCTGGGGACCTCAGTGTCCCCTGCTCACATCTGCTGGAGTCAGAACTATACTGAGAGTTGAGCCAGGGGAGGTGTGGTCATATAGGACCTCCCCTGAGAGTTTTTGTTCTGACTCCATCTGCTGGACGGGGGACATAACCCACCGTCTGGAATGATCCTGGTACGTACAGGGAATGTAGCTAAGCATCCAAGATTTCTTGCTTGACAAGCAGTTGGAATAGAATTTCCCTAGAAAACAATGGATGTGGGCGTATTGGGGAGTAGTTTTATTGATGCTTAGTTTATGCTGATTGTGTACAAGCCAATGACTAACAGAATTCATGCATAGTAAAACCAGATCCAGAGTGTTTGATCAGCTAGTACTGTAGGGAATGAAAAATTGTATGTCTGCTCTTGGATGCATTTTAACACTACAATCTTTCACATTGGACATGGTCCATAGGCTGGCACTTATTGACTGGAATGTATGTGCTACATTTTCATCAACCGATCAGAATAAGATTTGAAACATCCTATATAGCAGGGGTCAGGAACCTTTTTGGCTGAGAGAGCCATAAACGCCACATATTTTAAAATGTAATTCCATGAGAGCCATACAATATGTTTAAAACTAAATACAAGTAAATGTGTGCATTTTATGTAAGATCCCACTTTAATGTACAATAAAGTCTCTGAAAATATTACACCAGGCCTTAAGACACCAATACATCTCCTATTAGGAAAACGGACCAAGTCAGGCTGCTATAGAGTCCTACACAGAAGAAACAACACGCCAGCAGAAAACCTCACCTGAATCACGGTGATGTCCCTCACCTAACATAGAATAAAGAGACCAAAACGACATAACAAGAAGCATGCAGAAAAAACTGAATTGGAAACTGCAACAAGCCAGAGTCTCTGTATGCAGTGTAACAAAGGAAAAAAGAAACATCACCCATCCTTATAAAACAAATCAAGAAATATAAAATCATCAGCAGTAAAACTGTACTAACAAAAAGAACATATTTCAAAACAGCTGATGAGAGGAATATCCAATAATTAAAAACTCATATAAAACATTTCCAGATACCAACAAAATATTTCAAAATAGCAGACACAAAGATCCAGTAATGAAAATAATAAGGATACAAAAATTTTTTTGCTCTGCATACCTGGGAACGTTTGATATCCAGGTGTCCTGAGATTGTTCTGAATTAGCAGGAGGTGGGGTGGTTTGCTTGGAACTTTCTCCTCTCTCAGTCACATACCAGCGCTCTCTCTCACACTGGCTCTCAATGACACACCTATACACACATGCTCTCAGTACTCACATATACACATGTTTTTTCTCACTCACTTATATAGGCTCTTAATTACACATTTACACACATGCTGTCTATCTTTTTACGCTTACACACACACACAGGCTTTCAATCACATAAATACATGCTGTCTTTTTCTCTCACACACAGACTCTCATTCACATGCTTACAAACATGTCCTCTCTTTCTCTCATTTACACACAGGCTCTCAATCACATACTCACATGCTCCCTCACCTAAACCAGCTGTCAATCAGACACAGACACACATGATCTCTCTCTTACTTATACACACAGGCTCTTAATCATACATACACATGATTTCTCTCACACACAAAGGATCTCAATCATACACACATACTCTTTCACACAAACAGGTTTTCAATCACAAACTTACACATACAGGTTCCCAATGGTAAACTTACATTCATGCTCTCTCTCTCACAGGCAGGCTCTCAATCACAGACATACTCTCTTTCACATACACAGGCTCTCAATCATTCACATACATGCAATCTCACTCACACACACAGGATCTCAAACACACACGCTTGCTCGCTCATTCACTCTCTCTCTCCCCCACCCCCACCCCAGGAACTCGCGGCAGCAGCAGCCTCCTCCCAACACTAACCTCCTTCATTTTCAGCCCTCGCGGAGGCGGAGTCCCATCGGCCGCGGTTGAAACTCTTCATTTTCCTCCGAGCCGCGCTGCAGTCTTCTTCCCACAAGCGTGGCCTCTTCTTCTCGCGCAGGCACCCGATGCTCACCACTTCCTCTTCCGGGCCGCGGGAAGAAGAGAGCACGCCGGTGCTGAGCGGCACTGGCGTGCTCTCTTCTTCCCGCGGCCCGGAAGAGGAAGTGGTGAGCATCGGGTGCCTGCGCGGGAAGACTCCCGCGCAGGCACCCGATGACTCCAGCGCTGGCACCCGGCTTGACTCCAGTCGTGCCGCTGCCGGCGTGCTCTCTCCTCCTCCTCCCCCCCCCCCCCGCGGCCCGGAAGAGGAAGTGGAGAGCATCGGGTGCCTGCGCGGGAAGAAGAGACCACACTAGCGTGGTCTCTTCTTCCGCGCAGGCACCCGATGCCCACCACTTCCTCTTCCGGGCCGCGGGGGGGGGGGAGGAGGAGAAGAGAGCATGCCGGTGCCGCTGACTCCAGCTGTCCCTCCGCGTTCCGCCCGGGCTGACAGCATTTTAAGCCCGGGCGGCGGAGGACCGGGGAGCAGCTGGGTCAGCGGGGAACCGCGAAGTGTGGCGACACTTGTCTGCGAGCCAGATGCAGCCCTCAAAAGAGCCATATCTGGCTCGCGAGCCATGGGTTCCCGACCCCTGCTATATAGGATAATCAGCTTCAGCAACATTGGCAGAGGTGCAAGCAGAGGATGAGACATTTTCCAATCAGCTTGAGTGCTTTTATTGAGATTTCCTTCCTTTCTAATTGCCACTGGTAGTCGTCACTTTAGCTATTGGAGACTTGATTTAAATGCAAAATTTGATATTTAATTAGGGTCTACAGTAAAACTTTCTTGAAGTACAAGAGGTGTTTTGTTTTTTTTTAAAACTCCCTTTTCAGTAACCAGAAGGGTTCAAAAGACTTGACTCGAGTTAAAAGCAAAGGGCTTGGTACCTTAAGTTCTGGGCTATCAGACATGGTTGAGAGTTCCCACATTTTGTTTGGAGGAACACCTAACCTACTGTGAGGCAAACCACACTGGTTGGTCAAGGACTATGTGCTGTGCTTTAAATAGTTCCTCCATGCAATAATACAGGTTGGGTAGTCTTGTCATGCCTTCACCCGTCTTCTCTTTAGTTGTACTCTAACTAAAATTAAACAGGTTTTGTAGGCATGATAGTATCAGAAGCGTAAGTTGCATCTATACCAGATCAGTCTTTGATGCTAGCTGTAGTGAGAGTGAAATCAGCCTCTTATGGGATGAAGATGCAGCCCTGACCATCTACATTTGATCCTAGGGAGGTTTTTAGTTTAAAGCTGTGCCATTAGTGCTTGCTGCACCAATCCTTTTAGGGAAGGGAGAGTCAGGGCTGTTGAGAGTAGCACTGAAGATGAGTATTTCCCCACCCTTTTTGGAGCACTCTGCAACCACCAGGATATTGTCTCCTTCCTGACCACTCCCTACCAAGGGAACATTTTCTTTTCCCAAGTTTGTGCAGAGGACAGCCAAAACCATACTTTTGATTTGGAGGTCTTAGAAGAAAGGGCCCCCCCTTTGAGGTTGCTGAAGTACCTGGCTGCACCAAAGTTGGTTATAGTGCCTATCATCCAGAAAAGAATGGAGGAACATCCTAACACTTGGTGTGTCCTCTTAATAAAGAAGCCAACCATGATGTACAGGCAAGTTCCAGAATTTGACACTTCTCCCACAACCTCCCTAGAGGGTGATAGCTGCATCTGTCCTTAGTACAATTTATTAGTGGACTTGCTAACTAATGAGTATAAGATGGGACTAAGCCAAATCCCACCCATAAAAGGTCAGTGAAATTACATAGTGGTGGGGGAAAGCCCTAAGATCTGGAGTTGAGAGTACTCATTGTGAGAATATTGCAGGGAGGGTATTGAATTAATAGACTGTAATGGAAGACCAGTGATAAGTCATAGGGAACCCATCTAATTGTAGTGGTAATTTGTATAGTACTATAGCTGATAGCATGTAGGATGGGGTAGTGGGAGGACATGTATGTTCTGTTTTGGCTTTAAGATTTATTGTTATTTATATACCGTTGTCTCAGCATAGCCTTCACAGCGGTTTACATTTCAATAAATATACAGTGGAGAAATTACAATTGGTTATAAAAGATAAAATAGCAAAAATTAATGAACGAGGTAACTAAAACCTATTAGCAGTTAAAAATATACAATAGATATCCATAAATATTAAACCAATAAAATACCTAAAACATAACTATACGTTTCCAGCATTAAAGGTTAGAATAAAGCCACCTGTGGTTATTAGACTTAAACGCATGTCATTTTCAGTATAGGCTGAGTTAAATAACCATGTTTTCAGTTCTGCTTTGAATTTACTTTTTTCTTGCTGCATCCTTAATTGAACTGGAAGTGTATTCCACAATTTTGATCCTGCGATTGACAGCGTTCTCTCTCTAACTTAACAGATGTGCTGGTTTAATTGTCGGGATTGATAAAAGCCCTTTATTTGTGAAAAGTTCTAGTTTTAAATGTTTAGTCTCCCACCCCCCGGTTCTCTTTTATGGAGGATACTGGCCACCTCAAACCTGTCCTAGTGTCACATCCCTTTGGGATTTCAGGATATTCACAATTAATATCTATATATCGAGTCTAATGCTTGTAAATTATTTCAGGGCTATTCAGTGTAGATATCCTGAAAACCTGACTGGCTGGAGGGTCACCACAATACATATAGGAAACTCTGTAATATATTACTTTGTAGAGCAATTACCTGTATTTAAGGTTCTCTTCTAGGATAGTTTATTTGTTGCACTCTATCAGGGTGCCAAACAAAAGTTAAAAAAAAAAAAGCCAACATAATAAAGTGTTACTTTTCCAGCTTTTTTTTTTGTTTAATGCAAAAATAGCTACCTTTTAGGCTGAGACAAAAATAAACTAATGCACAAATAGATAAATCTCTAAGCCTATTTATAACATTTAATTGGACCATTACTTTAGAGCTGTCATACTTCCACCTCAAGTCCTTGTACATTTTTTCCCCTAGAAGAGGATACTGGAGGCTTAGTGGCTTCCCCTGTAAAGTGCATTTTTCATTCTTATACAGTGAATAAATTAACTGACCAAGGAAGGTCAAACTATGTGGAATTGCACTGTCTTTCTTGGCTCACTATATACAAGGTCACTCATGTCCCTGAGTTGCATCCCTAACCTCTCTTTATTATGAGATAGCTTTCTCTTTATAATGTACAGTGCTTTTTTTTTTATACAGTCTACATTGCTGTGTGCACAGTTACCTCATTTTGTCAGTAAGCATACTTTTTGTTTGTATCTTTGTCTCTAGATGGTATGTGACATATGGCTATGATATAATCTGGAAGAACAGAGAGCCACTGGTGAAGATTTGGCATGAGATGAGAACTAAGACTCCAGGAAAAGGGGGCAAATCTTAATATCTCATTGGACTGCTAATAAAAATTTCAAATGGAGGCAATTTTCTATTAAAATGAATTTACTTTTGCAATTGCACAACAATCTTACCTACTAGAGTATCTTTTTCCCAGGTCATTCTCTGGCTCAGGCACCACTGATGCTTTCCTTACACGAGGCACTTTCCTAGGCTGCTTCCTGGCCACAATCTACTTGTAAGGGCTGAGACACGAGTTAAGCACAGTTCCTTCCCTGAAACTAAACTGAGGGGAGCTAGTAAGGTTCTGCCACCCAACTCCTTTGGGGCCACAAGACTGGATTCTGGAACTACAAGGAGAATTAAATGCCCTGGGAGGGGAAAAAAATTTACCTAGGGTACTATTTAGCACCTTGTCTATATAAAAAAAAAAAAATAATCAAGTGTTACTGAGAATTAGTTACTACTTCCTATGAGAGGATTCACAATAGTCAAAAAATCTCTACAACTAAAGAATAATCACACAAATTGACATTGTTTATTTCATATCAAGTAACACTGCAATCTCCCAACAGCTATTTACTAACCTTAATCTGGAAGTAAAATCTTACATAATAAACTATGTACCACAGTCAACACCTTATAGAATGTTTCATTACAGTAGTGACGTGGGTGAACTGATATTTTAACATGATCAAGTTTATAAGATTTAGACACTTTGTTAAACAGAAGCCATTACTCTTAGAATGACAATAACTTCCAATTATATTAAGTTATGCAGCAACCATCACAAATCATCTTGGCAAAGTTAGTTAACCAGTGTCACTACTGTACCATATCCTTGTTACAAATAAAGTTCAGTTTCTTAGCATAAAGGATTTTCTTTAGTTCATTGTTCCACATTTAAACCACCCAGATGTTTGTTTGTCAGGAAATCCAGGAAAGGAATATTACAGATGGCTTGGTGCATGTTCATCATAGATATCTCTTTGGGAGACCTGCAAAAGAGAAAGACATTGTTACAACAACAAATAGCATTAACCAGCTAACAGAATATAGGTTTCTCTTCTTTCTATGCATTCAAATGAACAAACAGCAGCCAAGCTACTTGATCCAGAGCAGAACAAAGTCCACAGCCATCCTGGTTATGGTTTTACTGTTGCTATATTCAGATATGGTAGCCTATCAAAACTCTTATTTTTTATTAAACTATTTCTTGTCCAACTCTTTCCAAGTTAAAATAAAATAGATATAAGTTGGACTGTTTCTGATTACAGTGAAAATCATCATCAAGGCAAAAACATGACCTCTACAGCACAATAATGCCTTGTTAAGCTTCATGCCTTGTACCCTTCTGTCAATTTCACTTAAAGAAGCAGTGCTCACTCCACTAATGCTTTAGTCCAAATGAGAAACACACATATACATAGAGTGGGGGTTGTCTTATTTGAATCTTGGACTTCTTTACTTGCCTGTTATGAGGTGTTGTCTGGTAGCCAACAGCTAAAGCATTTCTTAGAATATCACTCATAAACTGCTCTGTTGCCTAAAGATAGAAAAAACATGTTCGGAATCATGTGAGTAGTATTAACACTCAAGCATCAGTGCCTAAAAATACTATTCAGGTTTAATGTTAAGAATCTCCTTTTCTTTTGACTGAGTCACAATATGAATATGGTAATAAATGTGAAAAGAAACATCTTAACAACAAATAAGTGGATGAAAATTTAATAAATACATTTCTGCAATAAAACCTTGTGTTGAAGTGTGAAATGGGGATTTAATAAGTGTTTTCTTGTCAAACTAACTGCTCTAAGACAAGTTTAAGAACATTTTTTGAGCCTACTTTATTTATAATACCTTATTACCAAATTGCTTACATGAACAAAGCAGAATTTCTGGAAGTCAGAAACTGACCATAATTTAAAAAAATATTTTATGATCTGAACTATCAACCTCTTAAATGTCAAAGGATAACTGCTCTTATAATTTTTTGGTGTATAGTACTAGTGACACTATCCTGTACCTATGTGATACTGCAAACATCTGTAATTGACTTGTATTTATAGTGGAAATATTACTCCTTTCAAACACCTATAAAATTGAGAATCCAAAAATCCTTTATATTGCAAATACTGAAAAGTACAAATTCCACATTTTTTTCTTTAAGAAAGGAAGACCCAAAATCTCATCAAGAAACTGATTACTGTTTGTCAGATCCATAGAAAATACTGTACGTTGAACCCATGCAGACCAGTCCAGACAAGTGGGTTATGTTCACCAACCAGCAGATGGAAGGAGAGGAAAAAAAGGTTCGCGATATCATCCTTATAGGTATCGGTGCTAACCTTAGTCTGCCAGTATTATTTGTAACAAGCTAACTCAAATTTAATATCCCTGTAACCACCACAGGGCTTCCAACAAAAATAAATATAACCTTGACACATAGCAGCCATATAATGGAGCCAACAAAGGGTAATGTACCTGCTCACCTATTTTCATTATCAATTACCTCTTTTAAAAATTTATTTATTTATTTAAGATAGTTTGGGCAGCAGAAAACCTGGGAGGTTTGATCTTCCTGGTCTCAATGAAGATCAAATGAAGGAAAATCATCAGGTAAGTGTACATTCTTCCTTCTTCTTTGTCAATGAGGACCAGTCCAGATGGGATGTACCCAAGCTACTCTGACACTGGGCCAGAATCTGCAAACCTGCTAGCAGCATCTCTGAAGCAAAAACAGATCCCTCCTTGGCTTGCTCATCCAAGTAATAATGCTCTGAAAAAGCACTGTCAGGAGCACCATGTTACCTCCTTACAATCACCTGCAGAGGTACCAACTACAGTTCTGTCCAAGAGACACTTGATCCTTAGAGGAATGAGCATTAACTTTCCTAGGCAATACCTCTGTGGCATCCATACAGGCTGCTTAATGCATTAAGCTAACATAGTCCTTGATGCTGAGTGACCTCTACAAAACCAACCAGCATAATGGATAAACAAATCTGAAATCACTAGATTCCAATATTAGCACGGAAGACTCACTAGATTCCAATAACAGCAAACATCCAGACAACACAAGGGAGAAAACATTTGACCTTCGGGGTGCTTACCAAAAAACCCCTGAACATTCCATCTGAATCAAGAGGAATGCCAACACTACCTTGGGAAGAAAGAGGAGGATAATGTGAATTTTAAACATGTCCTGAGAATTTTCCAAGAAATGCCCCTATCTGAACAATAGCCAACTTCAAAGTAAAAATCTTCAGGGGAAACCCCATGAGGCTCAAAGGAAGCACCAACCAACAATGAGGAAAATAATTTGAATCCCATAAAAGAACAAGAAACATCTGGACAAACTGACAAATCTGCCCCAAATGCATCCTTTATGATATGTAAGGGCTGCTACTTATACCTTCAAGAAACGTAGGACCAACCGCTCCACAAGACCAGTCTGCCAAAGGTCCAGAACAGATAAGATAGAGGTAGACCTATAATTGAGCAAGTTTCTGGAAAATTGTGAAGTTTCTAGCTCATATGGGATGAACCCTCAGAAGAGTCTGATTTCAAATTTGTAGATCCTAGGAGAATCCCGTGAGCGCATGTTTGGAGTGGTGTGTCCTATGCTTTGAAATTTGTTACTGGAGGAGCTAAAAAATGAGGCCTTAACTCAATTTAGGAAGAGGTTATTCAAACAAGCATTCAGTCACTAATAATGCTATATTGGAAATAATGATTTTGATTCCAGGGGCTGTATTTTTTGTTATCTGAAATAGATGTGGGCTGTTTGCAAGGTTTTACTGCTAATACTGCAACTGATGCCAATTGAGCAGGTGGAACCATGTTATGCTTAGTATTATGAGTGCTAGTTGTAAACTGCCGAGAATTGTAAATTGACCGGGTATAAAGGTTTAAATAAATAAATAAATAAATAAATATGTCCTGCCAGTACATATTGGCTAATGATTAGTCAGGTTCACAATTGTTGATTGCCTATTAATCATTTCCCTCTTCCCCTCCCCCCCCCCACTTTGTTTTATAATATGCATGTAATAATTTTCTTTTTCTTCTTGATTGTGAGAGAGAGGAAAATAGATATTTATTGTAAACTGATATGATGGAATTCCGATATGTTGGTATATAAAGAATAAAACTATAAACAATAAACAATCCATCTGCCAACCCACCAAGAATCTGCTACCAGAAGGGAATAACCCCTATTGAACTAGTCTCAATCTCTCAAGAGACAAGCCATTACACAAAAATCAAGATGGATCTACATGAAAGATTAGACTCTGAAAAGAATCCTGTATGGAGGCAATTGCAAAAACACAAGGGACAAATGGACCACTGTTAAATGAGGTGTCCATACCAGGGACTCCTCAGCCAATCTGGAGCCACCAAAAGTAACCTTGGTAAAAGGGAATTTGTTGAAAAAATACCTCTCCCTAACCTAGGCCATGGAGGAAGACATACAGAATCCCAGGAATGGTCAGAATTGAACTAAGGTTTCCAGCCCCAGCCATTTTTCTTCCCTTCAGTTACTGAAGAAACTTAGAAACTTCGCCTTTCTGAAGGCTGCTATAAATCCATTACTGAAGCACCTCAAGCATGTACTATCTGACTGAAGACCTCCTGAGAGAGAGACCACTCCCTCGGACTGATTACTCTTTATCTAAGATATTCTACCAGAATGTTCTCCATTCCGGCTATATGCAATGCAGAAAGGCTTTTTAGATTGTTCCACCCACTGAAGGAGAAAAGCCATATCCTTCAACACCTGAGGACTCTTGTATCTCCCCGATGTTTCACATAAGCTACTGCTGAAGCAGTGTCCAACAGAATTGTGACTATCTCTGAGCAGATCTGCAAAGTTCATCAGAGCTAACTGAATTGCTCTGGTCTCTAAACTATTGATGGACCACATTGCTTCCTCCTGCGAAAACAGGTCCTATGAATACTGCTCTAAACAATGAGCTGCCTAGCTAGAAGACTGGCTTCCATCATCACTAAGTTTTATTTTTAAACCAATTGGTCCATCTCTACTCCTTCGGTTAAATTTGTGATCCTCAGCCACCAGTGGAATCCGATCTTCAACTGTAGAAGCACCAGAAGCTTGAGAGAATAATTCTGGTGCTGAGGGTCCCTCCTGGACCGCAACACTCCAAGAGGCTTTGCCCAGGATACCAAATCATCATGGATTTCAGATAGCTGCACATTGGCAATTTGCTGAGCTTAAAAACTGAAGCTGACTTTGTAACATCAGAAATCCTTAGATTTCTCAACCAAACAGCTTCTCTCCATCAAGAAAAGATCCTAGGAATTCAAAACTCTGAGCTGGAATGAGCAGGTTCTAGAAGGAGGTTACCAACCCACCTAGATCTTTGTGTTATTTTTATTTTTCATTTTAAAATGTTAACTTCCCTTCCTAAGTTCAAGGCGGGGTACAACAGACATACACAATAAAATGATAAATGAAATACAATTGGACAATAATAATAAGAAAATATAGATATGCCCTAGTTCCATCTATGACCATAGAATTCTTGCAGGTTAAACAGAATAGGCCTTTTGGAATAGATGGGTGGTTTAGGGCTTTCTTGAAAAATTTGGGCTCTTTAATTCATCTGATTTCCTTTGGAAGAGTATTTCAGAGGAGGGGGCTGGCAGAGGAAAAGGCACATTCCCTAGTCTCATCGAGGTGAACTACCTTTGGTGAAGGAACATCTAGTAATCCCCAACTCGAAGGTCTTAATATTCTGGCTGAATTGTGAATTTTCAAAGATGCTGCGAGCCATGGAGAGTGAATGTTATAGAGAAGAGTGTGAACAATGACAGCCAATTTGTGTTGGAGAAGAGTGTGAACAATGACAGCCAATTTGTATTGGTTCCAGTATGAAACAGGAACCTAGTGAAGAGATTGTAAAACTGCAGTTATATGACTACATATAGTTAAGATATCATATTGGAAATTAAGGATGTTACGTTTAAAACCATGTCCAGATACTTCTAATTTTTGCATGGTTCTACAAGCTCTTATTTTTGAATTTAGATTACTGCAATTCTCTATTTTTATAGGGTTGCTAAAATACATTTTACAGTCTTTGTTGATGATTCAAGATTCTGCTGCTAGGATTTTAATGGGCACTTCAAAGTTTGAACACATCTCACCAGTTTTAAAATCTTTGCACTGGTTATTTATTGAACTTAGGATACAATACAAAATTTATTATTAATACACAATGCTATATGTCATGATGCCTCTGTGTCTTAATATTCTTTTAAAGATTCATTGCCTGGTTAGGAACCTAAGGGTGTCATTTATCAAAATGCGATAAGGCGTTTTCGCATGTGTTAAGGGCTTATCGCATGCGATAGCACCATATCGTATGGTGCGATGCAAATTCCAAAAATAGGAGGAGTCAGGGGCGGAGAGTGGGCTGGGTTAGCCTGTCTGCGAAGAGCTATCGCACAGCCGTAATGCCAATTTTAACAACACCTCATTGAATTGCGTTAGGCTGTGCGATAGCTGCCGTGACGTAAGGTTTCATCACCCTTTGCAATGTCTCCCGTAAAGCGTATTTCAGGTGAAGGAGAGAGAGAGAGATGATAGACTCTCTACCTGGGTAACATCAAGCTAGGTTGAGAGAACATTGCCCAAATCTCATCTTGGAGTGAGTTTCCTCACTCCGAAGGCCATCAAATCTTCACAAGAGACCACTGTTCTGTTCGTACGTGTCACGTAGAATGTCAAAATGGCCCCTAACCCCCTACACTCTTACCTAAACCCCACCTCGAGTTACTAGGTGGGCCTACCGTAGGGATATAAATACCTACCTATGGGAATGACATTATGGCCAGTCTCTCTCTCTCTCCCCTTCCCTCTCTCTCTCCCCCTCCCTCTCCCTCTTCCCCCCCCCGTGTGTCTGGGACCATTAACAATGGTCCCCCAGTGGTTGAATGCAGGAAATACAACAGATCTGCCACTTATCGCAGAATCTGAAAATGGTATCGCAATTTGCGCTAACTTAGCTCTTCGCACAGGTAATTAGCGCAAATTGCGATAAATGCTATATCAGCATAAAACACTCCCCTTTTGCTATCGCATGCGGTACTTACCGCATTTTGATAAATCCAGGCCTAAGATCAGAAGGGCAGTGTCTCTAGGATATTTCTAATCGCAAAACTATTCTACTAGCAGAATCACAAGAATTTATCTGTGGCTGGAGTTGAGATGTGGAACAAACTTCCCATTTTACTACAAAAGTAGGCATGTCCTAAGTTTAAAAAAAAACCAAAACATTTTGAGTTGGCCTTTTAAAATTTTTAAAGTAAAACACTTTCTGGTATGTGTATTAATCAGCTGTGTGAGCAGGAGGGCGTTTGTTTTTTTGTTCTTAATTATGGCATGAGTATGTTCTGTTTTATGATGCTTTTAATTTTATGTCATTTGTTTCTGTATTTTTATAATTGTGTTTGGTATTGTAGGCTGCTCAGAATTTTAGATGATGCAGCATATACATTTTGGATAATTTGGAGAGGAGTTGTGGAAGCTGGGAGACCAAGAAAGAGAATTGCAGTAGTCAAAGCTGGAAAAGAGAAGGGATTGTAGAACTGTATGAAAATCATTGGGATTTAATAAAGTCTTCAAATGGTGTAATCTCCGTATTTTGTGAAGAGATTGAGTTGAGGTTTTAATAAGGTCCTGGATTGAAAGAGAGAGATCTATATGGACACCAAGGTTGTGGATAACTTTTGATATGGAGGTATTTTGATTATTGACAATTCTTTCCGGAATAAATGAAAGCGGAAATAGAGTCAGAATCATGATTTCAGTTTTTGTGACATTAAGAGCAAATCTGTTCTGATTGAACCAGCCATGGATGGTAGAAAGACAACAAATGATAAATTCTTCTGTAAGTGCCCATGATGCTTTAAGAGGGAAGAAAAACTATCAGCAGCATATAGCTTACAGTGTACCCCAAGGTTGGTGAGATGGAGGCATAATGGAGTCAAATAATATGTTAAAAAATGACACTGATAAAGCTGAGCCTTGGGAAAGACCAGAGTTGAGAGGAATCCAGGATGAACTCTCAGAACCAACCTTGACTTGCTACACTCTATTCGTAAGGTAAGAGGTGAACCAAGAAAGAGCAGAAACTATGAGTCCAAGAGAATGTAACCTTGAGAGAAGAAATGTCTGATCAATAGTGTCAAATGCAGCAGAAATATACAGCAATAGATCTTGCAAGAAATATACCCCTTCTTCCACTCTCCAAAATCTCCCCCTTCAACTGCAGAAAATCCTCCTGATATGCTGGGCCTACCGCAAATCAGACTTTGCCACGATGCTGTCACCCAAGTCTATCTGCAGTGCCATGCCAGCTGCTTCAACACCTGCATCATTTTATTTTTTTTCTCCTGTATATCTGTTATGGTGGTTTTGCTAGGACAAACAGGATGGTAGTCCTCACATGTGGGTGACATCACTGGATGGAGCCTGGCACAGAAAACTTCTGTCAAAGTTTCTAGAAGCTTTGACCTGCACACTGAGCATGCCCAGCATACCACTATCCGCACATTCATGTCAGGTCCCACTTCAGTCTCTTCTTTTCCATGGTGCAGTTGCCTCAAAGCTCGATCCCCTTTAAAATTTCACCTCAGGATAAATTTACTCCAATCAATTAACCTATTGATAAGGAAAAGACTAAGAGATTCATTGATGCTAGCCATAATAAAAACTTCCACCAAAGGGCCACCTCTTTCTTGTCAGCAGCAATAAAAAGTTTGCCCATATTACAGATCAAGGACAAAAGCTGCTCCTTAAGGATAGGCAGACCATAGAGGACCCATCCTCTTTCTGGAGAGATTCTACCTCCTCTAGGTCTTTGCTGCTGCTGCCACCACACCCCAGGGTCTTAAAATCTTTCCAAAGAGCCCAATACGTTGCTGAAGCTATAGCTCCATCTGCCATAATCAGGGCGGAAGCAAGCTGGAGTGGATTTAAGGACTGCACTCTGCCCCAAAGAGTATGTCTGCCACAGGCATTTTAAAATTCCTTGGGAATTCTAGACCATAAACAATGGAATGACCCTGGCTCTTTGCCCTGCTGTAGCACTGACATATCTGTTCAGTGGAAGTAAGAGAAGGATACTCAGACTCCTTTTCAATTCCCCACGGCCCTAAAATGGCTGTCACTGCACCCACAGAGAACTACGCATCTACATGTGTAAACTCTTTAGCCAATTCACTAAACAACTCCTCTCAGAATGACTTGCTGCTCAAGGTCATTTGAAGTACCAGCATGCAGCTTCATCATACCACAGCAGCTGCAGAGTGCAGGCCTTTTTCCTGTGCGCTGAAAAGATGCCATTCTCCGCTCTGCTAACAGTCCCTGCTGTCAGGAGAACCCAACAGATCAAGCACTCAGCCTCTGGAAATTTTCCCTGCGGCCCACAACTCAGAAATGGTAGTCAAGCAGTAAAAAACATCCCCAGCAGCTTTTTTTTTTTTTAATTATTATTTATTTATTTTTTTTACTTTATTGCATGCTGGGGATAAAAACAGACAACTATGATCCAACTTAAAGAGATAATAGCTACACTGAAAACTCTGGTCCTGGCAAAGCTCAACTGGAGGAGGGAGAGCAGAACTTTCACTGAGGGAGTTACCTTAACTTGATCCAAATGGACCAAGGACCATGCTCAACCAAGGGACTTTCACCTCAGGAGCAGCCCCCTTATCAGCTTCAACTATGCAGGTCTCAGTACATAGCACAGGATGCTGCCTACAATCTGGCTGGAGACAGAGAATACTGGCAGGCCAAGGTCAGCATTGATGGCTATATGGGGTGACGGCAGCAAGACTTTTGTTCTCAGTCTCCAACTATTTGTTTGAGAACATAACCCACTTGTCTGGACTGGTCTGCATAGACAGAGGAAATACCAATTGGCCTATTCAGTTTGCTTCTATATGAGATTCCCTCTCTCTGGATGCCTCCCACCTTAGGAAGGTGAGCACCCAAAACTCAGCTGCCCAAACCATACCACCCGAGCGAGGATAAATAATTGTATTTTATTGAGATTTTACCTACTCTATTTGGGGCTTACTTTTAAAATATAAGTATAAAAATATTTCTATACAAGCCGTTAAGCCCGTTAAAATGGGCAAGATTCCATCGGTCAGATCGGCACGGTTAGAGCCCCTCTGTTCTCCACAACTTCCCTTTTCCTTCCATCCCCTCTCATCTTCCCTTTCCTTCCCCTCTCACCTCATCCACAATTGCTTCCCTCTCCCTCAGCCCTCCTCCACTCCCTCTTTTTCTCTTCTCCAGAACGTCTTACCCTTCTCACTTGTTCAGTCATATCCTCTTCCCTTTTCCTTCCATCCCATCTTCCCTTTCCTTCCCCTTCTCCCCTCTCCCTCAGCCCTCCTCCGGCCCCTCTTTTTCTCTACTCCACAACTTTACCCTTCCCACTTACTCACATCCTCTTCCTTCCATCCCCTCATCTTCCCTTTCCTTCCCCTCCTACCTCCTCCACAACCCCTTCCCTTTCCCTCAGCCCTCCTCCACTCCCTTTTTCTCTACTTCACATCTTTACCCTTTCCACTTACTCACATCCTCTTCCTTCCCCTCTCCCTCAGCCCTCCTTCACTCCCTCTTTTTCTCTTATCCAGAACGCACGCCTCACCACCGGGCTCGTTGCTGGCCCGCCCGATGCTTAGATACTGCCACCGCTGCTCCATGGGAGGTCTCCAGGGGTCTCTCTCTCGTGCGCCTCACCACCGGGCTCGTTGTTGGCCCGCCCGATGTTTGAATACCGCCGCCGCTGCTCCTCCCCGCTGCTTCCAAGGCAGCCCTCACACGGCTCCAGCGCCATGTTGCTCCGCTCTGACAGACGTGCTCTCTCACCTGCGCATGCGCAGTAGAGAGCAGCTCTACCGCGCATACACAGGTGAGACAGCAGGTAGATTATTAACTTATTTGATAAATTATTGTATGCACCCTGTAAGTATACTCCTGAGCATGGTTACTACTGTGCAGGAGATTGAAGTTTGCTCGAGCACGGTCTCTGCACTACAGGATGGCTGGGGCAGTTGTGAAAGCGGTTCTAACAGACACCCCTCCTAGCCATCTCAAGCCAGCACTTGGGTCTTTACCTCTCAGCCCAGTCTGAGGCAATGCTGGTTTAAAAATCGGGGAAAAGCCCATGGTAACAGTACATGAAGCCCTTTTACATGTTGGTTCCAATTATTAAGCTGGAAGCCTAAAAGAGTGGGAGGAAGCTGCTGGACTGCAAGCCCCCCAAAAAGATGACTCCTGAGTGTGACCACCATCATATCTAAATAGACAAGTTGGCAAATTCAAGTTTTCAATCAAAATAATTTCACAAATCCATATTCTTCTACTATATTTAAGGAAGTACCATCTTTCAAATGGTCACTGTTTTTTTTTGTTGACCAAAATTACATTTAAACTGTTTTTGTTATTTCTGGGCTGGGGTTTAAGGGCTCAAAATTCCTCCCCCCCACCTTTCCCAAATTTTGGGCACCCAGCCACAAGTTTTCTTTCTAACTACTTTAAGCACTGTGTGCACTATACACATAAACATTAATGGTACCATGTTCTGAAGACCAGAATAGTTGCAGCTTATACCATATCAGTTAATGCCTTTGGCTTATTACTGTTTCCAAGAGATTTTTAAATCATATCTGTTTGCATACTGGTTCTAGTTAATAAAGCACCTTTTCAGAATATGGAGAAATTTAACTTACCTGATAATTTCCTTTGCTTGAATCCTGCTACACCAGTCTAGATGCGCGAGTTTACTCCCCGTACTAGCACACAGAGAACGAGGACAAACCTTTTTATGTTATGATATCACTGCTTGTTACCATGGTGCAGCTCCACTAAAGGCCGGTATTCTTATGTCAAAGCTATAAAGGATATAAAAAAAAATACCCTCAAAAATAACCTGCAAATAATATGAAATGCCAAAAGGATTGTCCTTCAAGAAAATATCATCCAAAGCTATTTTAGTTAACGAGGAACAAGAAAAGGTAAAAGAACAATTGAACCTCTGGCTGTCCTCTAGATTAGTATAATTCCTGTAATCTGAGGTACACCAAAATAAAAATCCGTACAGGCCCAATTTCCTAGGAAGATCCTGGATGGATGTCAAGATTCAAAGAAAGAAAATTGCCAGGTAAGTTACATTTCTCCTTCCTTATTCTGCGACCATGCATGGGAAGTACCCAAGCACAATTAAATGGGGGGGGAGAAGAAGTTAGGTTTGACTTGAGAAAAACAACATTAAAAGCTGTGTCCTTCCTTGCACACACATCCAGTCTGTAATGCTTACTGAACATGTGCAAAGATCACCAGGTGGCCACTTTCCAAATATCTTTTGAGGAAAGAGTTAATGAATCTGCCCAGGAAGAAGCTTTAGTTTGCACTGAGTGAGCCCGAAGTACTTCTGAAACAAGACAGCCTTTCAGTAGGAAAGCTGAAGCAATCATTTTTTTTAAGCCACTTAGTCAAAGAAGCCTTTAAAGCTGCCTCAACCTTATGCAGCCCTCCGAACAATACAATCTATTAGATTTCAAAAACAGATCACTATCCTCCAGATATCTAATAAGAACTTGATAGACATCTAACAATTGGAGAGATCTAATTTTACTATGAAACACTTTCCACAAGAATGCTAGGAGAGAAATAGATTAGAGTCTTTTTTTTTTTTTACTACCAAAAGCAATCTCTGTTTCACTTAAACCAAACTCCCTGTGCCACCGAATAAGTAGGTTGTGGGTACATATAGAGAGAGAAATATAAGCCTACTTTAAAAACGTATGTATGCAATTATGAGAAGTCTGATAAATAAGAATGTATGACACTAAAGGAAGATATAGACATAATAGGCATCTCAGAAACTTATTTATTTATAATTTTTTTATATACCGCCGCTCATCAAAGATATCACGTCGGTGTACAGTGAACAAGAACTTACGCCGGAGCGTTATACATTTAACAAGGTTATACAAGCGTTATACATTTAACAAAGGTAAGTATATAAATATTTGAACATAAAACAAGTAGAAACTTTTAAAAACAGAACTATCATTTGGGTATAACTTAGCTGAGCTGAGTTAAACAGAACTGGAGAGTAGAGGGATTCTAGGAAAAGGGATGGGTGGAAGGAGGATAACCAATTGGATATGGATACAAAGGTATAAATTATATCAACATGACAGGGCAGATAAAACTGGTGGAGGGATGGCACTATAAGTTATGGATGGCATAGAGGGAAGCAGGATAAAGTTTGTGCAGTATACAAACTGTACTCTGAAATCCTTATGGATAGAAATTCCAAGGGTAAAGGAGGAGAGTTTAGTAGTGGAGATATAGTACTGCCCATCTAGCCAGGATGAGAAAGTCTTTAAAATGGGCAACACAATAATAATGAGAGACTTCAATTACCCAAACATTGATTGGGTAAATGTCACATCAGGACATGCAAGGGAGGTAAATGTTCCTAGATGCCATCAGTGACTGCTTCATGCAGCAGTTGGTCTCGCACCGAAAGGTGAGATTATTTTAGATCTAGCTCTCAGGGGAATGCAATGCAGGACCTGGTAAAAGAAAGAAAGGTGGTGGATTCACTTCACAAGGGTAAGCATAATGTAATAAAGTTTGACAAAATCACTGAAGAGCAAAAGGAAAACTACTGCATTAGCATTTAACCATAAAAAGGGAGACTATGATAAAATGAGGAAATTTGTTAGGAAAAAACTAAAAGGAACAATTCAAAGTTAAAAACTTGCAGGAGATGTGAACACTTTAAAATTACCATCCTTGAAGCCCAGATAAACATTACATGCATTAAAAAAGGTCGAAGGAAAAGTAAACAATTGCTGGCATGGTTTAGTAGTGAGGTGAAAAAGGCAAAGCCAGAACTGTATCATTCAAAAAAATGGATGGAAAGCAGACCCAAATGAGAAAAATGGAATAGCATAAGTTATTCCACGTTATTTAACATTTGTGTGTGGATTGGCCCTTTTTTTTCTTTTAAAGGATTAGATTTTCAATATTTCTTCTACACCTATGATGTACAAATATTTGTACCCTGTATCAGAGGCAAGTTTCCTGTCTCTTATTTCATTCAGTGTGTGCATATTATTAAGAATTGGTTGGGGCAAAAAGGATTTACTTTGTACATAAGCCAAGACAAAACCACTATGGGTGGGCAAATCATCTCCACTTGACGACTTGCGGAATTTTTATGGAATACATTTGCCAGTACTATCAGAAGTTCATAGACTAGGTGCATTATTAGATTCAATGCTTTCAATGGTATCTAATGTAAATTAGCATTTTACAAGCTTAAATTGGTTAAGCCATTGAAGATTTAACTGATAAGCCTTCATGCTGTTGATGCAACTCTCTCATTACTATCTGCTTCAACAGCAGGGGAAAAGATGAAAAGGGGAATTAGATTTAGACAGCAAACAGGCCGATACAGAAAAACACAGGAGTGGGCGAGTGCCCGCTCTCCCGGCATGCACAAGCCAGTGCCCTGTGCGCGCGATACAGTAAATAAAAATATGCTAATTAGGGCCCGCGGTAAAAGGAGGCGCTAGGGACACTAACGCGTCCCTAGCACTTCCTCTTTGACAGGAGCGGCGGCTGTCAGCAGATTTGACAGCAGATGCTCAATTTTGCCGGCGTCGGTTCTCGGACCTGCTGACAGCCACGGGTTCAGAAACCGGATGCCGCAACACTGAACATTACTTTTGGGACCTCTGACTTAATATCGGAGGGTGTACAGAAAAGCAGTTTTTACTGCTTTTCTGTACACTTTCTCGGTGCCGAGAGAAATTAACGCCTACCTTTGGGTAGGCGCTAATTTCTGAAAGTAAAATGTGCGGCTTGGCTGCACATTTTACTTTCTGAATCGCGCGGGAATAACTAATAGGGCCATCAACATGCATTTGCATGTTGCGGGCACTATTAGTTTCGGGGGGGGGGGGGGGGGGTGGACGCGCGTTTTCGACACGCTATTACCCCTTACTGAATAAGGGGTAAAGCTAGCGCGTCAAATGCGCATCCAACCGCGGGATAACAGTGCGCTCCACTGGAGCGCACTGTACTGTATCAGCCTGCTAGACATTGAATTTTATGGTCTGGGAAAACAATTAAGCATAGGGATAACTTGCTGATGTGGCTGTTACTACCCTTAACCAAAAAGCCTGAAACTCTTGATGCAACTCCAACATTGCTCTCGGCTTCAATGGCAGAAGATAACAGGGAATCGGACTCAAACAGCAACCAACAAGGGCACTGACTTTGACGGTCTGGGAAACTGAAAAGTATGGGGGTGACTTGTATGGCGCAGCAGGGACTACCTTAAGCTTGCTGGGCAGACTGGATGACCGTTGGTCCTTTTCTGCCATCATTTCTATGTTTAAGGCATTACTGCTAACAGAAAATTTTAGAACAGTGTTACAAGCGCTAGTACTGAGTCATATTGACTATTGTAACAACTTATTGACTGGACTGCCTAGCAAAATTGTACAAGCATTTAAACTAATTCAGCATGCTGCCACAAGGGTTATTAGCAGAGTCGGTAAATACGAGCATATTTCCCCAGTACTGCGGGAACTCCACTGGCTCCCAGTTAAGTATTGATTGCATTTTAAGTTATTAGTTACTATGTGTAAGTCATTTCATACAGATAAATCAATGCATGTTGGGAAGTAACTTAAGACTGTACAAATTTGAGCATTCCTTGCAATCTGAGTGAACTGAAATGCTTAGCATTGCCATCAAACCGTGATTATTATTCACAGTTTGAATGCAGAAGAGCTTTTTTATACGCTGTCCCTGTTATGTGGAATGCATTCCCAGTATATTTGAGGAAAGAGAGGATGTTAAACTATTTAGAAAAGGCCTGAAAGCTTTATTTCTCCAAACTGCTTTTAACTAATTTGAATTGTAATTTTTTTTTTAATCTCATTTTTATTAGTGATTTTTCTTGTTATAAACCATAAAACAGAATGCATAACATCCAATACTCAAAAAGTAATATAACAGGCAAACGTATGTCAACGTACGTTAGCGGTCTGACTGAGAAATCCATACAGAGTAAGCACTAGTGCATTGCTATAATGCTAATAGACCACTTTTTAGCACAGCTTGCCTTAACATAGATTAAGATGCCCCGTAGAGCTGTGATCCTGTAAGGACTGAGTACTGAAGAATAAGCAAACTGACTGGCTAGGAATAGCAGAACTTAGTAGAACTTGATCCCTCCCTTCCCAGTCCCCCCCCCCTTCCTCCTGCTTACTGTACCCTTCTATTGTTACTCCAAATTTAGTTCGCTAATTGTTCCTATGTAGTTGCGGAACTTGTCCATTTAGTACCTGTTAATTGCAAGTTGTAATGGTGGTATAGGGAGGGACTAACGAGTTGTTAGGCTGCTATATATAGAGTTGTAGAGAGTGTTGTAGGTAGTGCTGTAGTGCTGTGTAGGGAGCTGATAACAGGTACCAGAGTTTTACATAAATTATTGATGACCAGGACCCGATAGTATGAAATTCATAAGGTTATCCGCCTTTTGCTTAGGAGGTGATAGGAAAAAATAGAATTTGCCGCTTTATGTGCTCAGTGAGACCCTAAGTAAGACTTACATAGGCCAGGCCCCTGGAAGGTACATGTAAAGCCTATTTAGAGTTGGAATGAAAATGTAATCTTATTGTCATCTGTATTAGAGCTGGGGAAGATTCTTTCTGGAAGTGGGGGATACAGAATCTATGAAAGGCTGCCAGGTTCTTCAGATCTCCTCTCTGTGTTTAGCAGATGCCCTTGTTGCCAACAAATTCCATAGTTAACAGTTTAAGCATTTTACGTTCCCAAACAATATGGGAGGGTGGGTCCGTACCTATCCAGCAGGCAAGAATAGCTTATTTGGCTGTCAATCTCGCCCTGTCCATTAACAAATCTAGCTCCATAGTCCAGTTGGTAGCAGTTTTTGTTGTGGTCCCAAATAGCCACAGTCCCGGATCCAAAGGGAGGGTAGTTTTAGCCATCCGGGAAGCTTTCTGACACACAGCGTGCCAAAATGCTTGGATAAGAGGGCAGTCCCAAAAACTATGAAAATAGTCATTAATGGCTGAGTTACATTTGCCACAGATCGGTGATGGGCATACTTTACGCTTGTATGCTGTGGCTTGCGGAATATAAAGTTGCCATATAAATTTGTATTGCAATTCCCTTAGTAACATGTTCTCTGATATTTTCTGAATGTGTGAAATGTACTGTTGTAAATTCGAGAGTGGTAGGTTAATTGCCGACCCTCGGGACCATTGGGCTATGATGGACGGTAATTGTGAATGTGAAGCTAAGTCATCGAGCCGTTTAGCAAAGGAGGCACATGAGGGTTTTTGGGGTTTGATAAAATGGAAAAAAGAAGTGACTGCACTCGTATCTCCCACGTTCGGGTTCTCCGCGAGTAGTGTGCAGATATGACGAACTTGCAGGTACGCGTAGAAATCCTTACGCAGTATTTGAAACAGATTTTGCAGCTCTGTGAAACTGGCTATTATATTGCAGTTGGGCATAAACATTTGGTATATGAATGCTAACCCTAATCTCTGCCATTATAGAAAGGCCGCCTGGGATATTCCAGGAGAGAAGTCTGGGTTGGCATTTATGACATTAAATGCGGTTTAAGCCCTAACTTCTTGGATAGTGTCATCCAGGCTTTCCGACAGGAAGACAAAAGTGTGAAGGCTGTGGGGAGAGTGAGTATGGATTTTTCAGAGCATTGGAGTAATTCCGCGGGGGCAAATCCTCCGAACCATGCTTTAATTATGTCATACGGTGAAAATAAAGAAGTCTTGTGGAGCCAATCAGAAATAATTCGCAGCATACATGCTAAGTTGTAATGGCTGAGATCTGGACAGTTCAAGCCCCCTTTGGACCAGGGCACTTTTAGAACATGTAGCGGTAGTCTGGCCTTTTTTCCTTTCCATAAGAAACGAGAAAACTCCCTGTCAATTACTCATAAATCCTTTTTGAGGAGTCAGATAGAGGCCAACTGTAGTAAACAGAGCCACCTAGGGAGCTCTATCGTTTTAAGGAGATGGATCCTACACAATAAGGAGATTGGGAGGTGCATCCATTTTTGGACGTTTTTACGAAGTGCCAGAATTAGCGGTTCAATATTCACCTTATAGAAGTGAGAAGGATGTGTAGGAATAAATATGCCTAGATATTACATCTTCGAGGAGACCCACTTTAACGGGAACGGTCCTGGTCAAGACTTAGGAAACTGGCCAGTCACATCCAGTGCTTCAGATTTATCTTGGTTTATTTTTAGGCCAGCAAACTTTCCGAACTGAGTTTGGTATAGGAGGACTTTCTGTAAGGAGTGAGTTGGGTCCATTAGAAATATAAGAACATTATTTGCAAAAGCAGCCACTTTGAAGGAAGTGTCAGTGATATCTAGGCCCCGAATGGAAACATCTTCTGCAATTTTCCTGAGGAGTGGGTCTATGGAAAAAATATGGAGTAAAGGTGAAAGAGGGCAGCCTTGACGTACTCCACATCCAATAGGGAAGGGGTCTGATCTTTCCCCATTGGCTACAATATATGAATGTGGATTAGTATATTAGTGATATTCTGGACAAATGCTCCTAAAAGTCCAAATCTGTTAAGAACCGAGAAAAGAGTGGCCACGAAAAGCTTTTTCTGAATCAAAGCTTACAGCTAATGAAGGAATGTTCTGGCGTACAGTGTATTGTATTGCAGAAATTAATTTGATGATATGGGAGGCAGCAGTCCTGCCTTTACGAAACCCTGCTTGATTAGGGGATATAATTGTTGGAAGGATGAGGTTTAGTCTGTTAGCTAGAATTTTAGCAAAAAGCTTAAGGTCACAGTTCAGTAGGGAGATTGGTCGATATGAAGCCAGTAAGGTGTGATCTGTAATAAGAACGTCTGTGAAACCGTTAGGGAAGTGTCCAGATGTCAATGCCTCATGGAACATAGCCTGCAAAGGAACTGCAACTTGTTCTTTTAATAGTTTATAATAGTCAAATGGGAATCCGTCGGGGCCCGGTGCTTTACCCGCGGAAATGTTGGTAATTGCTTTCAGAATCTCGTGTGACTGAATGGGTCCATTTAAATAATCGGATTGGTTGCTAGAGATGTTTGGCAGAGATAATGTACTAAAGAAATCCTCCTCGTCTCTGATAGTTCCCTTCTGTCTTCCCTGTAAAGCTCTGTGTAAAAATCTTTGAGGACATTCCAGATATCGCCTGTGACTGCATCCTTTCTATGTAAGATTTACCTTTGGCTACTCTTACTGCATTTGCCAGAAGCTTGCTGGCTTGGTTTCCGAATCTAAAAAATTTGTATTCGTAATTTCGTAGTGAGAGTTGCGTTCACTGGTGTATGGTTGTATTTAAAGAAGTAAGTGTGCTGAAATAGTTTGACTTAGATTCAGTGGTTAAGACTATGATAAAATGAGGAAATTTGTTAGGAAAAAACTAAAAGGAACAATTCAAAGTTAAAAACTTGCAGGAGATGTGAACACTTTAAAATTACCATCCTTGAAGCCCAGATAAACATTACATGCATTAAAAAAGGTCGAAGGAAAAGTAAACAATTGCTGGCATGGTTTAGTAGTGAGGTGAAAAAGGCAAAGCCAGAACTGTATCATTCAAAAAAATGGATGGAAAGCAGACCCAAATGAGAAAAATGGAATAGCATACGTTATTCCACGTTATTTAACATTTGTGTGTGGATTGGCCCTTTTTTTTCTTTTAAAGGATTAGATTTTCAATATTTCTTCTACACCTATGATGTACAAATATTTGTACCCTGTATCAGAGGCAAGTTTCCTGTCTCTTATTTCATTCAGTGTGTGCATATTATTAAGAATTGGTTGGGGCAAAAAGGATTTACTTTGTACATAAGCCAAGACAAAACCACTATGGGTGGGCAAATCATCTCCACTTGACGACTTGCGGAATTTTTATGGAATACATTTGCCAGTACTATCAGAAGTGGTGAGGTGGTGAAGATAGCCATATCCAACATGATACAAAATCATGTTGGATATGGCTATCTTCAGTTGGGCTTCCAGTTCTAGGATGGTTTTGTTTATTCTATTGTTTCTGGCTTTGACATAGGCAATAATTTCCCCTCTGAGTACTGCTTTGCTGGTTTCCCAAGACAGAAAGGGGTTGTCTGTGTGGGCTTTGTTATGGTGCGAAAATGAATTCCATTTATCTATCAAGAATTGTTTAAGGGCTTTAGCGTTATATAAGGAAGCTGGAAAACGCCATTGTCTAAAAGTCTTGGTCGTCTGAAATAACCAGGTCCACCCAAATGAGGCAGTGATCTGAAATAGTAGTGGGACCTATCTCTGCTTTAAGGATGTGGGAGAAGAAACACCGTGAACCTAATATATAGTCGATTCGTGACAGCGAAGTATGGGCTCTAGATGTATGTGTGAAATCTTTTGAAGTGGGCTGTAGGCTCCTCCAGAAATCTAAAACCTGAAGTTGTTCACATAAAAACTGGATGCCTGGGTTGTGGGGGGAGCCGGAGTGGCTTTTGAGCTTTGGCACTTGGTCTAAATCCCACTTCATTACCAACGGGAAGCGGACGAACTGAATCCGTACACTGTGGGTGAGATGCTGAACTGGATACCTGGGTTGTGGGGGGAGCCTATCTACTTGGGGGTTGGCTACACAGTTGAAGTCTCCGATGAGGAATAACCAGCCTTGTTGTTTGGAAAGAAGGGTTTGTGATAACTTATCAAAGAAATCATGATGGTAGGCAGAATGTTACAACCCGGCCATTGATGGAGCCTATTATTATTATGAAGCGCCCCAGCGGATCTTTAATTTCTTGAATTAACTTAAATGTCATAGCTTTATGAATGAGAATGGCTACCCCCGCCTTTTTCCCTTGAGCATTGGAAAAATAGCAAGCCCCAACCCATTCCCTTTTTAATTTTTTGTGTTCCAATTCAGAAAGGTGTGTTTCTTGTAGGCAAGCTATTTGGACTTTTTGTCATTTCAAAAGCTGTAAGATTTTAGCTCTTTTAATTGGGGAGCCTAGTCCATTTTCATTTAGAGATACCACCCTGATAGGGTCAGCCATTGTCATCCATCATGCTCCCTATAATGGCCGAGATGTGTTACTTCAAAAAACCCTGGGTCCCCAGCCAAAACCCACGTTTGGATATCTAGTAGCGCTAGCTCTCAATTCAGGGGGAGCACTGAGAGGAGAGGATCACCTTGCTGGTGGCTGAAAGGAATCAGTAAGTTATTAATTAAATTGACATAGAAAACAGCCACTGCTATTACTAGCACCAGTAGCATGGAATAGACAGTGTTTGGGCCAGGTTCTTATGGCCTGGATTGGCCACTGTTGGAAACAGGATGCTGGGCTTGATGGACCCTTGGTCTGACCTAGTATGGCATGTTCTTGGAGTATGAAATTCAGTAAGCAAACATCATTTAGGTACAGCAGCAATTGAACTGCAAGTAAGGAATATCGAAATCCTTCCCCCCCCCCCCCCCAATCCAACCCTTCTACCATTGTCCCCGGGAGCACGAATGCTCTCAGAGATCGGAGGTACTTTTTGATGCATGAGCACCTGCATCCCTAATTTGAGAAAACTTTGCGCCTGTAGAAATAGAAAAAATGAAATTCAACATTATAAAAAAGAGGAGCCTTGCCCTATATGTATTTATTTATTTTGTTTTCTTCTTTCTGCATCATCCCAGGGTCCAAATTTAATGAATAGCCTCCCAGGACCCATTAACATTACCCAATGGGGGTATCCACTTGTTCAGAAGTCAGTCGGTGGGGGACACCAGCCTGGTGATAGTCGAGATTTCAGAATGTCCGGCTCCCCGTTCCAGTGCCCACCTGATGGGCCGCTTGTGAGCGATCCCAGAAAACACCCACTCTGAAGAGGCCGTATTTGAAGGACTGAGGACAGAGACAGGATGGGTAAAGTCTGATCCCCATGCAGAGAGTCAAGTTGCCCTTACCCGTTCCTGGATACCACGATGGTTTCAGCATCTCACCCACAGTGTATGGATTCAGTTCGTCCGCTTCCCGTTGGTAATGAAGTGGGATTTAGACCAAGTGCCAAAGCTCAAAAGCCACTCCGGTTCCCCTGACATTCCTGAAGTATGCCACCTTGCGTGCCGGTACCAGGGAGAGGCTTGAGGCCATTTACCCAGTGCGAGCACTACGAGCTGACTTCAGGGGGTCACGAGGGCCAAAGGAGAAGCTTCGACGTCACCTTGTATGAACTTTATTGAGGCCCCTCAAGACGCAGACAATGGACAAATGCAACAATGCGATAAATAATTAACATTTTCCTAGCGTGTAGCAGATGGACTCAGAACAAATGGGTATAGTGTGCTCGTGCTAGCAGTTGGAGACGGATCTGACGTCAGCACGGGGTACATATACCCCCGCAGGAAGTGCAGCAACTCAGTAATTTCCGTCTCCAAAGCAGTTTGGAGCTACCTCACGCTCGCTGAGCATTTTTCCAAATTCTAAAGACTAAATTCATAGAAGAATCCTACCTGAAGACGAGCCCCGCACTCCTGCGGTGATACCCTCGGGTCTCTCCCCCAGTTGAGTTTCCCGAGGTGATTTCCGTGGTCCCTTGGAGGTAAGAGCCTCAGTCCGGTGGCCGACTCGCGGCAGGGACCTAGCCCCCTAGTGAGAAGGGCTCGGGCGCGGCATAGAGGCAGCCTCGGTCCCGGTGAGGAATTGGCCCCCGAGCGACACGAGTTCGGGCGCGGCCTAGAGGCAGCGGGTGCATTTCCTCGAGCGCGGCGGTGACGGTAATCACCCTCTCCCCCCGCAGCCGGAGACCGCCCGGGTCGCAGC